>NC_139936.1:6412763-7012763 GCF_963514095.1 Eutrigla gurnardus | reverse complement strand
TGTTCTTGTGTCCATGTCCCCTGCACTGCTGCTGTAGCACACATCTGCTTCAATTGACTTGTCACCTGGTGTTACTCAAACCTATTAGAAAATGTATTAATATTTGAGTGGAAACACATAAAATGTGATTTAAATCATATGTCAAACAGCTTTTATGTGTCACTTATTGTAAGTACCTGTAATAACTTTGATGGTATAATGACTATGTGGGTGAGGAGGACTGAGAGCCATTGACATAATTCAGCAAATGTGAGGGGAAAAAAGGAATAATACAGGGTCCAAGTGCTGTATGATTGAACAGCAGGGTTTTATGTAGCTGTATGCGGTGCACGTCATAAAAAAAAAAAAGGCTAATTCTGCCTCCTACACCTGCATGAAGATATCTGCAAAGCAGCAGCGTGGTTCACGTTCTTAAATAAAATAGAGACTTTCAGTGTGACAGATTCCTCTAACGCCTGAATCCTCCACCTGCACGGAGACGTCTCCGGAGCAGCAGTTTCATGTCATTCTGTTCATTTTTGGCAGCAGCCGTGGTGTCGGCTGTGCTGTAGCAGAGCCTGCCTGGTAACCAGTCTGGCTCCGTGTACAGTGTAGAGGCTGTCAGCCAGCCAGCTTCCTCCCTACACACACACACACGCACACACACGCACACACGCACGCACACACGCCATAGCCTCGCCTGGTTTTGGAGAAGGGGTAGGGAGGTGTGGCCTATGGCACCTCCCACCTCCGTAGCCAGAGCTAGTACCATGACAACCATGCGGGCCTGCTGGCGACTCCCTGTCTTCATCGGCCACGGTTGCTATGGTAACTCCCCAAAGGGGCTCCCGCAGATCAGCGGGATGGCCGTCCAGTTGACTAACCCTCTCCCAGCTGGGGAACGGCTGAGAGAGTGAACAAGAGAGCGTAGTGAAGGGAAGGGAGGGGGTGTGTGTAGTGTGTGTGTGTGTGTGCGTGTGTGTAGGATGGCACAGCAGAGCCTGAGGAGGGAGAGAGAGAGAGGGAGATAGAGGGAGGGAGGAAGGAGAGAGAGAGACCTCAGAAAGAGGAGACGGCTAGCTGGACCCACTGAAGCGGCCTATCTCTGCTTACATACAGCCTAATAACAGTGGACAGAAAAGCTTTGATGGAAATACACATGTTTAACACCAGTCACAAATATTCCTTAATTCATTGGTCCTCCTCTCTGGGGATATCAGGGACAGCTCTGATCCAACACCCTCCTCTAACTATGTGCGGATTTACATGATTCAAATAAATGTCCTCACGCTTTCGTCTTGCTCTGACCAATTCCGAATGAAGATTATTCTCACAAGAAGTGGGTTTTTTAAGTCGTTTTTCTTCAATTTTTCAATCATGTCAGTGATTAATATCACATTTTGAGTTTGGACCCAGCAGAGTAGGGCCACAGATGGCTCTGTGTAAATAGTGTGGTTGGAGAAAGAAATGGCATTACTGGTCCGTTGGCTGGAGACTACTAAGGGGCTTTTTCTACTCTCTAATTACTCCAAGCTGTGTCCCCTTGAAGGCCCAGAAACACACAGATTTCCATGTGCATGAAGAACCAGGAGCAACCAAAGCAGAGCCGATTTCAAACCAGCGGAAATTCATTTAACGCTCAGATATTATTATTATTAAATCACATGGTTTTCCACTTGAATATTAACTATTGCGATGTTGTCCATGCTTTAATAGCACATAAAGAAACAGGTGATTCAGTGAAGTACATCATGATGAAGTTTTTATTTTGGAAAAGGAGAGAGATAAACTTCCCATAGTAAACATCTTCTGATCTATCGTAAGTGCAGAAAAGTTTGATTTCATTTTTTTTTTCATATAAAATCCTTCTCATTATTTTAAACGTATAAAAAAGTGACACAAGGCGATTCCGTCAGTGTTACAGAAGGCAAGGTGCCAAAACATTCTATACTAATTCAAATAATCTACAGTTTCTCAGTTTATTTTCTCTATTATGCGTGCAATAATACTTCTATGCTAAAACTAGCTCTACATAAAGTGTGTGACTATATTGTGCACTTGTAGTGGTAACCTTTGGAATTAGAAATTGTTTCACTGTTTGAAAAAAATCCCTTGACACAAGTTGTTTGATTACACAAAGGGTATAAAAACAAAAAGCAGGTCAATGTTATTTATGAAACTCAGAGAAGCACCCTCCCCTGCATAGGTGGACGTTGCATATCTTGCAGCCGAACACGCTTTCATGTCGCAGGCCCTTGTTGGTGCAGTTCCTGCAGCGGCGAGAGCGCTCCGACATGCGCTCCAGGCGGTGTCCGTACTCTATGGGGGAATCAGCGTGTCTCTTGCGTGCCGCCCGCTCCATGCCCCTTGCCCCTTGGTAGTCACCAATCAGCTGCTGCGCCAGGCGCACCCGGAAGTGGCGCTGGGTGAACTGCTTGCCGTTGAAGCCCGCCGGCGGCGTGCCCCCTCTGCTCTCCCTCAGGATGATGTAGGCGTTGACGATGCACAGGTTGACGTAGAACCACAGGAAGTAGCGCCACCACTTCTTACCCGGCCTGCCCACCTGGTAGCATTCCCTCAGCTGGTCGCACAGGTCAACGCCCCTCATGTTCTCCTGGTACAACAGCAGGGGCAGAGGTCGAGGGACCCCGAATGACAAACCCGAGCAGTTCATGCCGTCGCTCTCACCCTCCCCGTCTGTCTCGTGCTGCTGTCCGCCTGGACTGATACCCACAATCCCCGGAGCAGAGTTGGTGGAGAGGCAGCTGACCACCTTGACGTCCCGTGTCACCGTGGCTACCAGGTTGCCACGCTGGCACTGGTAGAACTCCCCCTGTGACAGCTTTCCAACATTGCGGGGGCGCAGGACCTCTGGGTATCCTCTGCGGCGAGGCTGCGTGGGCCCGCAGGCGTACAGTCCGTCCTTCAGCAGCCGCTGGAGGAGGGGCACTGAGGTGAAGAAGCTGTCCATGAAGAGGTGGTGGTACTGGCCCTCCAGGCCACGCACCAGGGACGTCACCGCCCTGTAGCCCAGGGAGGACACCGCCTCGTCTTCACCGGGCTTGCCTACGTAGATCTTGGCCCGGTGGCAGTATCCGGTGCGCGAGTCACACAGCATCCACACTGTCAGCCCTTTCCTCAGGGGCTTGGAGGGCATGTACTGGGTGGGGGAGAAACGTCCCTTCATGACAATGGCACACTTGTCTATGGTCAAACAGCGGTTGGGCGTGTACGCGTCCCACATGGTGTTCTCCACCACATCAAGGACGGGCCTGATTTTGAAGAGGGCGTCGTACCCACGCTCTCCACGCCCGGGCTCAGACTCACGGTCACACAGCTGGAGGTACTGGCTGAGCTTTTCAAAGCGCCGGGCTGTCATTGTTTTTTTAAAGCCTGCGTTGCCTATGAAAATGTCACTGGCCCAGTACATGCCAGTGTCCGGAAGCTGATTGATGCCCATAAGAATGTTCAGACCTACATACGCTTTCATCTCTCTGACATCGGTGGGGTGCCAGTGGGGGTCTGATTTTCCACTCCTCCTTTGCCGATAGAGGGCGTATTTGTTTGTTTGTTCTACCATGTGTTCAAAAAGAGAATCTGGGAAGAGTATCCGGAAATAGTCACGGGTGTCAGCATCGTCCCCCAGCGAGTGCTGGGGGCCGCTGACGGCGGAGAACGGTTCGATCGCAATGACCTGGTCGGGTTCGCCCCAGAAGTCGGGAGAAGTGCAGTCCTCGTCCGAGTCATCGTCAAAGCCGAAAAAACTCCTGCGCTCCTCCTCCTCAAAATCGGAGAAATCAATATCCGAGTCGTTCGAGGTGGTATCAGAGCAGTTGGTGGAGGTAGAATAATAACAGTCCTCCGCGTACTCCTCCTCGTCGTGCTTGATCCCATTGCTACCAGTCACCAAAATAATGTTGCAGCCTCCTCCCGCGATGAAGCTGGCCGCCGCCGCGTCTGCAGTCTCCGCCGCCGCCGCCGCCTCCGCCGTCGTGCTCGTGAATCCATTCTCCCCCTCGCCGTCCTCCTCCTCGCGCACTTCGTCTTCCTCGTCCGAGTCCGGCTTTCTGTAAGGAATCTCGAACCACTTCACATCGGCCGAGAGATTAAGCGGAGACTCTTGGCTGTCGCACACGGTGCTACTTTCTGTGTCCGCGCTAGTTTCCAAAATAGTAAAAAGCTCTCTCCCTTTTCTTGCCGTCGCCATGTCGGGGTATTAAAGTGCCACTGCATGAGTCTTTTTATGTATATTTTTTCAACATGCAAAAAATAATCGCACAAACCGGTCATCCGAAATCAACTGATGTACACTTAACGGCAGCGTCTTCGTGGAAAAAACTTGCTGGTGGCGGACCTATGCGGCGTTTCTAAGCCTGATTCTCATTGTTTCCGCTCCTGGTTTTCTGGGCTTTGTAGCGCAGTGTGGCCGCAGACGTCAGAAGCTGCATGCATGTCCTGCTTTGTAGGGCGTTTTGCGACTGCAGCTGGTGGGGTTGCTAGTTCGCTAGGCTGGCAGATGGCCGCTTGCTGTTCTAATGCCCGCTGGCATTCACCACTATCAATAAGCCGGATACCCATCTCTGAGGCCGCGGAGATACACAAACCACTGCGTAAAAAAAAAAAAAAAAATAACAACAAAAAAAAGCCAAACATCAGAATCATATATGCTGTCAATCAGCTGTCCCAACTGTATAGTTGGGAAGTTTGTGGAAAGCCACCATAGGCGACACAGATCACCCACTGGGAACTAAATGGTCTCCATTCGCCCACATGTGTTGTTTCAAAGTGCACAAGGCGTTTATGTATGCATCCATGAGGAGCAAATGCACACAACATGGTTAAAAAGCAACGGCGGCCGTTTCCACATCACACACAGCACTCCTCAGCCAGCCGTTTGCCAAACAGACTACACACTGAACTCGGCCAGAGAAGCAGCTTGTTCATTCATAAACATGCTTCTTCCCTCTGACAGGTTCCTACATGAATCTGAAGCCCTATAGGCTATTGTGGAATTAGGGACCTCCCTCTATTTTATGAATGTGAGCAGATACACTTGTGTTACTCCAGGGCTGAGGATGAAAAGCTTCCCCCCGATGAGAGGGATTGATCCCGTGCCCACTGTGCCCACAGACCCACAATATGTAAATATTTACAGCAAAAAAAAAAGTCCATCCCATTGCCAGACATTTCACAGTAGCGTGCCTGTAACCTTTGCCCACTGTAACTGTGTGTCATTACATTATTCACATTACTTATAACAATTTAGTTCTGCTTATGGCCTGCAGTCATATCAAGCCATCTATTATTATCCCGACACTTATATTTAACACACCTATATAGCCTACTTACACACTTATAGATCCCACTTCTTGTCATATTTTAGTCGCTCATTTATGCTGGTGGTGTGTTTAATGCACATATTTTTGTATTTCTCATATTCCTATCATTAGGACCGATACAGGAAATGTATCCTCAGAGCGATAACCCTGTACAACATCTCACCTCTGTCTAACAGAGAACTGTCAGCTGTGTAGTTTTTGTTCTTCTCCTTCAATAACCTGCACATGGCCAATTTACACATCATTATATTATCACGCTACCGTGTTTAATTTAATTTAAGACAAAAAAAGCAGCACATTTTCACACTTTCCTCTAATGTATTCTATTCTAATTCTATCTATCTATCTATCTATCTATCTATCTATCTATCTATCTATCTATCTATCTATCTATCTATCTATCTATCTATCTATCTATCTATCTATCCCATACGTTACTTCTATTCTCCTGTTTGATGTATTGTTACATTATGTACAAAATACAGTTTTTACAGGGTCCTTTACTGTATTTTTTATTCTTATTCTATTTGTCTATATGCTTGTATAAAAGAGCATCTGTAACATACCAGTTTCCCACAGGGATCCAAACATTTGAGAGAGATATTCAGATTCTGCCCTGCCTTTCCTGTGCCGTGTTCTCCCTCAGGTGTACCCCCCTGTGATATATATAGAGGGAGCTCTAACTAGCCTTTTGCCATGTGTGATGTTAGTGGATTGTCCGCTCCAAATCCCGACACAGGATGTTTTTGACTTTCTGCTGCCATCACAATGTTATTACAACTGAAACCCGTTGAGGTATACTCTGTTTATTGATTGATGCAGTGTTATTAAGCACACGTTCAATCACTTCCATTACAACAGAGGGCAAACTAGAAACAAGACCTTTGGGTTTGACTTCAAAACAGCCAAACTCTGGCCGTGGGTTCCTTGCTCACTTGGGAGGAGGCTGGTTAAGTCATGTCTTCACTTATGGGGGGATGGGCTGCAGGAAGGGTCCTTCCAAATTCTTTTAGCTGTGGCCTGAGTCTACATGGCTGGCTGAGCACTGGGTTGCTGCCCCTGGGCCCTGCAGCAGAGGCACAATTTATGTGTCCTTCCTCACTAGCTTATTGCACAGATTCTTGTTGTCTCAGTGGTATCATGTTGCCTGCCTGAGCTACATGCCTTACTGCTGTTTGTATCTGCAGAGAAGCCACTGAAGCTGTACAAGCGGTGTTACACTGGGAACCAGTATGTTGGAAAACAGTGGAAAATAAGGGAGGCTGTGGACCTCCGATATCCAGCCCAAAAATAGAAGTAAGGGAGGGGGAAAAAAATCTCTCACTCCAGCGTTTGCAGGCCCCTGGAGCGGAGTCGTACTGCAGCAGACCCCTCAGAGACTCCCGCGGTGGGGTGGAGATACGTCGACCAATGGGGGCTCAGGCGTTCGCCGTGTGTGTGTGTGTGTGTGTGTGTGTGTGTTGTGTGTGTGTGTCTGTGCGGCTAACTCAGCTCCTCCACAGCTCAGATCCTTTTCTCATGGATGAGTTCTCTCTCTCTCTCTCTCTCTCTCTCTGCGTGTGTGCATGTGTGTGTGTGTGTGTGTGTGTGTGTGCGTGTGCATCTGCCAGCATGTGAGCAAATGGTGCAACCACTGCAGCCCCTGCTGAAGAAAGACCAACCCTTCGCTCATCTTTGTCATTCTCTGACTGACTGACTGTATGTGTGTGTGTGTGTGTGTGTGTGTGTGTGTGTGTGTGTGTGTGTGTGTGTGTGTGTGTGTGTGTGTGTAAGTGTGTGTGTAAGTGTGTGTGTTTTGTGAGTGTGTGTGTGTCTCGGTGAGGGGCTAATTAATAATGATGTCTTCTTCCACTGCCTATGGCATCTTTAGTCTTATAGCTGATGTGACTGGAATGGAGGAAGCGAATCATTAGCAGCGTTATGGATTTGCTGTTAACATGAACTCATTTTGAACAGAAGAGTGATCAGAATCTGTCACATGATCGGTCAAACTGACAGTTATCTCAGTAAACTAACACGTACATTACTTAGATAACATGGGACCACCGTGACACGGCTTGTTCACGTTTAGAGAAGCCCATTACCTGCCCAGATGAACAATGTGATACTGTAATACTGACCTTGAAAAACACTCACCTGGCTGCTCCCTCCCTCTATGCAACGGTGTCACACTGCCCTCTGGTGGCTGTTAAGAAAGAAGTAAATACTCCTCATCAGTACTGTGGCAAAACTGGTGTTTCATGGTGTATTTTATTTTCAAAGTCAAAGTATAAATATAATACTTTAGTATATTTAGTAATAACAAAGAAGACCAAGGTTGAGCTCATGCAATAAAGCATAGATGCCATATTTTGCTGTAAATATGATGCTATAAAAATCCAGCATATACACACAGGCCAGCCATCTGCTCCCCAGTCTACAGTGATTATTTACTGCATGTAAAAAAATGCAAATGAGCAAATAATATCTGTACCCTGTATTAGATATGAAAAAACAGGTTGTGCTTCAGAGCAATTTTCTTAGAACCACCAGATGGAGGTATGACACAGAATACATGGATTATAACTGTAATTTCATATGATGTGTTATGCTTTTTATGCACAAGTTCTCCGAACAGAGCAGTGGATTAAATCGCTTTAATGAAAGCGTATCTATGTCTCTGCCTCTAACAGCCAGACCACATGCTCCTCATTATGGCTGTAGTGCTGGACCGACAGACCTGGTCAATGAGACCTTGGCTCTAGGCTTGGCACACTCACAGGGCCTCTGCTGGTTCTGGTCTAAGCCAAATTCAACTTGTGACATATTCTATTTTATGACAGTAATTAATTACTTCTCGTTACAAAAAGATGTCTTTTTAAATCAGCCCGGGTTTCACGCTGGCTGCCATTTGAAAGTCTCCCTATCCAGGAGACCTTTTTTAAATCTAAGTATTGTGCCATCGACCCCTTGCACTGCATATTTGTGTTGTTGTTGTCTTCATGTGACATAAAACCCGGGGACAGATTCCCACAATGACGCACCAAAGACCACAGAATATGACACATGTGGGGATTGTGCAACATACAGAAGAAGGGCCGGCACCTTTTTCACATGGAAAGAGACACAACAATTATTTTTAAGAATGTGTCAGTCATCTAATTTATGTCCATTCTTCACATCACCCTGTGTATGCATCCAAGAGAAACTGAATATTGCTATTAATTTTAAATTACTGTTATCTACGTATCATTGGCTCATCCCCGCCTGTTTAATGTGATGCTGTGATTTTATTAGTAACAATAAATCACCCGTCAGAGGCTCCCAGATTACAAGAACTGTTTACATGTTGCCTTTAATTAGTTCCAAATGGCCAAATGGATTGTGGTAGTGTTGCACATATTTATTTATCAGCAATGTAAGCAGCAAACAATGCATTCATTTTGCTGGCAGATGTTGGCGACTCACATGGAAGACCCGCAGTGTGTTGTGCTCACATGGCATCCAAGGATCATTTACACAAGTTATTTACCAACAACTCTAAACAACACAAAGCCAAGACAATAAGACGTGTCTATCAGAGCAGCTGACTGTTTTGTAATATTCTTCTAGTGCCTAAACTCCACGGGTCCATGTTTGTACTCCAGCGTCGTGTATGCAGTTCGTTATTAATGGATCAATCTAAATCTGATAACATGATACCTGGGGAACATATTTCTCTCAAACATCAAAGTATCACATTCATGACAAATTAACGTATCACTGCTGAGCCACATGACACCACTAATGTGCTATTAGAGCCTGTTGTTTCAAATCTTTTGTAAGGAGTATTTATTCCTTTATTTGATATGCTGTCTTTAGACAATATCTGGCTTGTGGGAGCTTAACTGATTCTGAAACAAGCACTGTGCTGCCAGGAACAAGTTGATCCACAACTATGCAAAATACTCCCCAGATCCTGCATTAATCATAGTTTTGCTGGGTATCTCTGCTATGCTCAGTTAGTTTTACAGACTCCATTTGGAATCGGCCAAATGCCAATGAGCGATGATCTATGATGGGAAGCGAAATGCTTCCAGTTCTGCTGTTTCATGCACATCTCAGTGTCAAAGAAAGTTATTGTGCCAGGAAGCTTGTAAATCTCTCTGTGTGTGTCTTTCTTCCTCCTTTGGAGGGTAAATCAATGGATCCTGTAGTCCTGTTAATACTGCCCCCTCATGTTAGGGCAGTGGAGGGAGGAAGTGACCACATATGGAACTTGTTACCATCCCTTGATGCACACGTCAGATCACAGAACAAAGGTGTGTGTGGTGTGTGTGTGTGTGTGTGTGTGTGTGTGTGTGTGTGTGTGTGTGCTACAAATGTCTTTAATCCTGTTGCACAATTACCGCTCATCTAAATACTGTAACGGATGCCTGCTATTGGTTAAAGTCACTCTTTTAAAGATGAAGTCCTTTATATGTAAATGACAAACTGAATTGTGAAACTTTACATAAACATTCTCACAACTTCAGTAACTAAAGGACACATTTCAAAGTCAGGGAACCATCACCGCCCTGCAAGTGTTTGAGTTGAAGACCAACTATTTCCTGAGCTCTCTGTAAATCATACGGGATCATTTTCATTTTTCATCGTGAGTGTAAGGCGTTTCAGTTAAGAGAGTGATTAAACATCTGCATGTGGCTCTGTTTGTTTCAAGCTGTCAACATTTCCATGAAAGACAAATGACAATACGAAGAGTCGTCATGTTTCTCAAACTTTGCTTTTCAAGTTAAGTCCAAGAAGTTACATTGGGAGTTGGTGGATCACGACGTGGTCGATCTTTTAGCATTTTGGTGCTTTATTCTCGACGACAGCAGAGTTTCTATCTACAACTAGAGATGAGAGGTGTTGTGTGTGTGTATATATGTCTATATATATTTATATATGTGTGACTAACGTGGAAACACATATTTGCACTTTTGCTGTTGCTGTTGTGGCATCACAGCAGAGAGGCCGGACGCCTGTTACTACGAGACATCATCTCCCTCTCGCAGCCTGACTCATGTCTGAGAGACCAGGAGGGGACAGAGGAGCCATTGTAGCACTCTCAGTTCCCACATCTGAAAAACTTGTCTCATCTGGGCAAAAAATATTTTTTCTCCTCAGCTGAGCACTTACCGTATTAGCCGAGTGATACTCCTCAATAACAACTGACGAAAGATCTGTCAACTCACGTCCTATCTGGAAGTAACAAAATGTTGAGAATCCGTGGAGGTTGTTAGAAACGTTCCTCCACGGTCCATTTGAACCTTTTTCATCACTACATGTCAAACCAGTCTCACCCATGGGCAGATGGTTGGGAGATTCAACAGAGCAACTGGAATTATAGAAGGAAAATAAGTTGTTAATAGTTTGGAGCTGGACTAACGTGTTGGACTAAGTACCCTATCAGAAGGACTGACGTTGTATTGGATCATAACGTCTCCAAAGACTTGATTTATCTGTGGTCCCACAGTAACGTTGGACACCCTACAATTGTCTCGCTTATCTTGTGGCGCCACGTAATGTCCATGACAGCTTGGATCTAAGTGTTATTTCAGTCTTCACTAGTGTCTCCTTATAAGTGCAACACAGAAAGCCTTTGTGAAGTTTTCTTTTTTTTCCTCTCCAGTGTTTTTTTCAGAGCCATTATCTCGCTTTGTTTGCACAAGGATTTAAGACTGCATGCATTCTCAACATTGGATTATCGACACAAGCCACTTATTCACACCCCGGACACAAATGTGTGTCAAGTGTCGCTTTGACCCTATCAACTGCCTCCATTATTCCCTTTATAAACCACTTCTTATTTCGTGCAGCTGCACATCACAGCTTCATTTCCCTGCCATCGTCCTCCATCTGAGCATGTTTCAACACCGTGCAAACGGAGAGCGTGGTGGCGTCTGTTGACACGTTTGGTTTTTAGCTCAGCGTCGCTGCTGTGATCTCCGCCCGTATTTGATTCTTCTCTTCTGTCCAGTCGCGGGGGTTTGTTTAGGGGGAAGTGAAGAGAGCTCATTCTGCATTGTCAGGGAGAAAATAAATAACAAATAAATAGAGTTTACGTTTTGGTTGATAACTCATCCTCTTGCTTGTGTGACCTGACAGAAACGTGTTGACAAGATTGCTTTTGTGGATAATTTGTCCCGCATAGATAAACAGTTTGAGGAAATACTGTTGTCAGCGTGTGAGTGATATTTGGAAACCCCTTTGTGTGCAGAGATTAGAGGATATCTGGTCTAGAATCTGCATAGGATTCTATCATCCTTGTAGTATGAAAGATGCTTTTGTCTCACTGATGATTGAACAACTGTTGGAAAAACAACTGGAAGCAATAATACAGTAAGAGTAATCCATTTTAATTTCTGAGAGAAACAGTATGAGTAAGGTACAGAATACGGTGTCCAAGTGGCACATTGCCTTTCTTTTCTGGAATATCTGAATGTATAAAAATCACAGCCAGTATGTTACAGGAAATTTATGTCCCCTGTTTTCATGCTAATACATCCCCCCCCCCCCCCCCCACTTAAACCTGAAGCTCTCCTTTTATTTCACTCCTTCATTAATGTTAAGTTGAGCAGAGAATGTTGTCAAAGTATTGCGATATTTAATTTCCATCTGCTTTCTAGCGCTAATGACTCGCAGTCGGTGAGTCAGAGAGTCATCATCGCCTGCCTCCCTATAGATCCAGCCATTGGGCTCATCTTAACCTAATAACACCTCTTGGGTGTCCTCCAACAGACATTTCCAGATACAACAACTCTGCATAAGGAGCCCAGGTAGTGAGAGAGATGGATAACGTTGCCCTCTTAAACTTCGGATTTTACAATGTGGCCTTGTATCACCCGCTGCACATTCTTCCACAGAAAACAAACAGCAAAGCAAGGCTGTTACTCAACAGAGAGGCGTGTTATTTTCATTGCATTGCACCATGTCTTGTGATCAGCAGTGTGAAAATGGTGCGTTTGTGGCCCCGTACGGCATCACTGTTTTGTTGCATCACTGCTGTTTCCATCATTCAAAAAGAGCATCTAATGCCAATTGAACTAATGTGCCAAAAAATGGAGGTCCAATAAATAAAATCAATGGATACACTTGTAGTCTAATTAGAAACAATTCTTTTCTGTTAAAGTTTTCTTTTGAAGACGTTTAGTCTCTAAATCCCCGTGGGAGCTCTCTGATATAAGCAATAAATCACGTTGTTTTTGAGGTTACACCCATGAGTGTGCCTCTGAGATGGGCATCTGACACAATTCTCAAACTAATGATTTCAAGCTCATCGGCATGTTTGCATTGGCCAGATGTACCTCGCCACAGCTCTGTTAGTAGCGCTGTTGTCATATGTGTTATTGTGCCAGGACGCGCCTGGTGATGTTGAACTGGCTGGAGTACACTTTGCATTAGTCCGGCACCAACTGTAGTACTGTACTGCCTCGGCTTTTATGGAGACCTGTAAAACAGATGAAACACTACGAGTCATTTCAAGTAGGAGCGGACCGAGGGAGACACTTACCTTTTGCCTTGAAAAACCACCTACAGTAGTCTGTATACAGTGTGTGTGTGTGTGTGTGTGTGTGTGTGTGTAGTGTCTGTACATTGGAGTATGAGAGCTCCAGTTCTGCAACAGGATCTCAACATGCTCACTATTGGCGTCACTGAGCTGTACCATCAGAAGCTGTTACTGTATGTGTTGCTATCGACTGCACGGTTCTCTGGCAGTTCGGAGATGAAGGAGAGAAGTGCAGTCGCAGCTCATGTCTGGAAACCCGCCTGCTGGAACCGGGCGGCCATCTGAGCTGCCAAAGTGGAAACAGTCCCCGGTCTTCCTGGAAGTGATAGAGGAACTTAAAACCTCTGTTCGTCAGAGACACTCCACTGCAGACTCACACATGGATGTTAACATGAAGAATTCTTCCATAACAAACGTCAACGCAATTAAGAATACCGTAGTTTGGTTGATGATTTAATGATGTTCATTTTTTTTCTTCAGTTCATCCTGGTAATAAGTACAATACTAATTCCGAAGGTTAGGTTTGCAAAATTGCACGCATCACTTCAGATGATGCAAATAAGATTAAAAAAATGACTAAAGCCAAATTGTGAAGATTGCTGCGTCCGCAGACAAGAACCTGTACAAACACAATGTGGCTTTAGTGACAGTGATTGAGGTAATATTGATGCCATTTGATAGCCGGAGTACGCTTGAACATCTGAGGCCAAATGTTCACATCAGGACTATAAAGCTTTGTTTCATTTAAGTTACGAAGTCAAATTTCAAAGCGTGGACATTTTTTTTACACTCAGGGTCATCATTAATTCAGATCACAGTAACTGCATTCATCTCCGCAGCTTTGTGGAACAGAGACAACTCCTGCCTTGGACTAATGAGCGTGGAGGGACGTCCTCTGAGCAAACTGCAAATGCCACCTTCAAAGGAGACATGCAGTGCCCCAGTTTCTGTGGCCACAGGGAGCTGTCTGCCATGACCAAGTTTAAAATTTTCTCTTGTTACCATAAAATATCTGGTAAAAGATTACATGTGGAAGGAGTTAGAGTGACCCCGAAGGCCCGGGTCTCGGGGTGAGACCTTATACGCTAATGTACAGTGTACACGTTGAACTATCAAGTATCCATTACAAACACACACATTGTTATCAGGCTCGCCGACCCAGACTTGCCCTACACGGAGGATATTGGTGTCTTTCAGCTGGCATCGCTATTCTTGTCGTTTGTTCCCTCAAAAGGCTGAAAACAAAGGTTGCACTTTCCTAATGAGGAAGTGAGGAGAGAACAAAGGCTTTACAGCATGAATGTGATGTCAAGCATTTTTAATACTTTCATACAGTGGCTTTAATAATCCCCTGTGTCTAAAGAGGAGTTTAGGGTTGTGGCTGAAACCAGGAGCAGCAACAAGAGAGGACTTGTCCTTCTTGATATCAGTAAACTACGAAGCAACATGCTTTAAATGAATAAATAACTAAGCTCAAACGATGGGGTCTGTGCCAGGGGTACATTTAGGACTAATCCACTTTCTCCATGTATTTTATCTCACTATCTCTCTATCTTTCATTCCCTCCAACAATGAGAAAGTGTAGTAATTCAAACAGGCTCCACTGATCATTTAAAGGGTCAAGGTCTGTTTGGACACTAAGCTCTGCTCAGCAGGAGATGGTAGAGACTTTATAAGCCTGATTGCCTTTGAAGTTCTCAAAACCACTGCATGAAACACTCCTGCCTGATCAAAGGAGGAAAGGGACTATTAGAAAAATGTCAAGAAATGTCGGAGCTGAACAGATGATGATGTATACGGCATAAATCCATTTAGATATGAGTTATTGTGGATATTATTACATCTTACAGCATAGAGCTGCACAACGAACATTACAAATGTTCTGGTGGAGGAAAATCAGGAGCATTTGATGTAATGCCCTTATCGCTCATCTACGAATCATTTTCCATCATCACTGCATGAACAAATAAACTGAATGAGCTCAGTATTGTACCAATCAGTGGCTCCTGACTATCTGCATCAATCACATGTGACACGGCTGATATTAGCTGTAATTATTCATGTCAATTAATGACGCATGAAATATCATTCTGCACTAGATGAGGTGTTTTGGATTAGATGTCTAAATTTCAAGCCACTTTATGCTGTCACATTTTTTTCCTTGTCCTTTAATCCCTTCAAAATAAAAGGTGAGAGAGTTCATGGTTTGCTGCTTCCATCGGTTGGAAGTAATAGTCCATTGGCTTGAAAACTTGTGTTTGACAGTTCACCTGAAATTTAAGTAAAAAAAAAGTAGAACTGTACACATTTAGACAAATCAGAGATTGACTTTTCATGCAGCCAAGATATTTATGCTGTCAATGATGTTCTCACTGTGTTACCTCATGGTTGCAGGCCTGTTCATCAGAGACTAAATGACCAGATGTTATACAATCGCACAATAAAAATATTGGACAAAAGGCCAATAAGGTCACTCTCACTGTCAGTTCCTGGAAAACCAGAACAGGATACGTTGCATTTGCAAAGGCCATCATGTTTACGTGGCCAGGCTCCTCGAGTTCTCTGCAACATGGTGCAACCATCACAGGCCTTGAATGGGGAGCCAATATTTAAGCATATAGCATATATGTATTATTATGTGTCTGCATGTGCATCATCAACCATTGTTTACTTGGGGAGACTTGACTGAGCAGCTTCCAGACTTTCGAGGGAGACAATCCCTGTGAGAATGTATGATGACAAATGGTTTGAGTTTTAAAATTCACAGAGAAGTGAGGTAACAAAGCAGCAGCTGTCTGTTCCTTCTATCACTGAGAGAAAAAAAAGCCCACATTTTGGTTTTACATTATTTGTACTTGCTTTCCCCCCCATTAAAGTCCTTCTACGGACGGGAAATTAGCAGCAGCAATAAATGCTGTGAAGCATTGCATTGGATAATTGTTGTGCATTTCACGAGAGCTTTGAACAAATGCCAAGTATTTCATATTGTATTAATTCAGCTAACTGGTTAATTATATTGTCTGGAAATGTTATTTTCCTAAGTGGAGGTCTACGTGTTATTTCAAACCCTTCACGCATGTCAAGAATACAGTTCTGGTGGATGGAACACTAATTTACTCATGTGTTAGCAAAAAACGTCACATGGAAATATAAAGTCTCAAGTGTTTTACATTTTTTATTGAATTGAAATAATCACAAATTAAACAGTAGGAAAATGAATACTTATTTGACACTTTTTCATCGTCAAACACCATTTCAAAACCCAACGGACCCAGAAACAAAACCATAGAGGATGAGGGTAATGATGACACACCGAAAAGAAAAGGATCTATTGTCTTGTGTTGTTAGTCATTTGGCAACCCATCTGATTCCGATCAGCCAAGTCAAACCCAGAAATCAGGACATGCATCAAGTCACTTTAGAAACAGCTCAGATGTTGTTTTAGGCGTTGGGTCTCTGGTCACTGCCAGATATTCTGTGTCACTGAAACTGTTCTCACATCTTACAGCAGATTAACAATAACAATATAAAATCAAACAGTAAAAGAGTTTGACTTTGTCCTCAAAACGCCTTACAGCTCGGCCCCGTCAGCAGTTTCCAACCATTTACTGTCTTATTTTGTAGGATTATTCTTCCACTACAAACGCATCCAGATTGTTTTCATGTTTTTGTGTGAATAATGAAAATGGAACTCTTGTTTACATTAGCTGGAGCAACGACTGCTTCCATATCGCTTTCCTTTCATCATCACCCAATACATTAGCCCGGTTCACTGATGTCCCTCCAGTATCTCTGCTTCCCAAAATAGAAGCAGATGACTGAGAGCTTCCTGCTCCTCAGTGTCTCCTGTATCTGTGTCACTGCCTGATAATCCCGACTTTACCGGCAGCCTTCACTTGATGCTTTATCTCGGCGCGGGAGTGCCAAAACGGATGCGCACCAATCAGGGATCGGCGTTCCCTAACAAGGGGTTGTGAGGGGGCGTGTGGGGATATGGACTCTCATCAGTGATCAGGGTATCAAAAGGTGAGGGCGTCAACAAGTCTCCTCCTTTATTTAAAACTGTACACTGAAAAGGGAAACATGCGTAGGATTGTTTACCCACTATGGCTTCGTGTTAACCCCTATGATATTTCTTTCAATTACTCATGACAAACTCCATGATGTAATCGCAGTATTTCCTTTAATGTCAGATTTGCCACAGACGTCATGTTCCAAATTTAAAAGCTGACACGATTCTTTTATAGGAGCAATTGTGTTAAATGTGGAATAATGTCTCACTATCTGGAATCATGCCGCCAGTCATCCAAACAGTTGTCATGCAATACAGCAATTACACCTCCAATACATCAAAGGTCTGAATGTTGGCCCTGCTTTCAACTCCAAAGCAGCGTACACTACCACACATCCTGAACTAAATACTACACCGATATCTAGCCACGTCAAGCTGTGTGGTACAATCAGCTGACAGCCCCGTGAAGAAGAGTGCTGAGTGAAAGGGTATGGAAGAGGTTATCGCAAACTCTCCACCGTCCATGTCACTCCATGAGGGCTACACTGCCAATATGACCTAATACAGCAATAGTAAAGTTTCCTCTTGAGCTAGAAACATTTGTCCAACATTTAGAGTAAACATCATGTATATGGCATGTTTGGAGTTATTATAAACGAGACTTCATCTTGCAGTGTTGCATTATCACGGCAGACAAACTGGTGTCAACAGCAAAATAATGACAAAATCAGCCTCATCAAACCAGATGTCCGAAAAAGGTTCTTTAATAAATAGCGGCAAACTGACAGACTTTAAAAACATCAGTAGCTCTTGGAGGCACACAATTAGCCACCTGGAGAGCTATTCCATCATTTTGTTTGCGGTAGGATATGATCACCATTCCTAGAAACAACAAACATAAGCCTCCATGTGAATTGCATAACCGTTACGAACATGTGTGAAGGTCCTTTTTCAAACTGGTTGATGCAATTGTGACAAAGGGGGGGAAGGGGGAAAAAAAAAAAAAGTTTGAAACGTTTTGACAAACAATGTGTTGTTTTGATCCCAACAAGAATGTGACTTCCATCTTTTAAAATAAACGGCAGAAAAAACAGAAAGCATTGGCCTCCTACAAACATACGTCCGGAAGTAAACATTCCACACATAAGCAAACACAAGGACAGACTTGAAGGTCTGCACAGGGATCCTCCCCCACCCACCCCCCCCAACACATTTTCTCTCCGTGAGTGGCGACAGGTCTCTGTTTTTACATTATCTAGGGGACAACCACTGGAGGTCCTGTTGTGCTTCTAGGATTGTACTGTCCATGCCTTGTTGTCTGTTCATTTCCCCAATCTTTCCATTTGTGGGTTTCTTTGGACCGCTACTGTAGAAACAGGATACTAAAAGCCATGACGACACAGCAACAAGCCACCCAGGGACTCTTCCTCTCACCTGGAGAAAATAAACAACGTAAGGTTCAGGGCTACATCATTTAGCAACATGTCATTGATATTATGGGAAAAGCATGATGTGATGTAAAAAAATAAATAAAATAAGGGCCAAACATAAGCTTACCTATTCTGGCACACTTCCAGAAAATTCCTAGAATCCTAAAAGACAAAATAATTTGAAAATTACAAGCAGGAACAATTGCCAAAAAAGGACTCTGTTCTGATGTGTTCCATGTTGATAAGGCAAGGTGGTAGTTAGAGTAACTCAAGACTACTGTCACAACTTTACAACTTCCTGCAAAACCCAGGCTGCCATCAGATGGCCATTGCAATGTAAGGGGTGTACACACTGGAAGAGAGGGGGGGTCTTCCCTTTTCTGATGTGTTTGTGGTCCTGTGAGAGTGTGTGTTTTTCCACATTCTTTCAACGTTCAGACTGACCAGATGGTGTCAGCATCCCATTGTGATTTTTTATTTATTGACAGCCCTGGTTTTAAAGTTACATTTAGTACAATTCGGGGAAATCTTTTTTTTTTATGTACAAATTATTTATCTATACTAAACATACATTCTTCTCCTCAGATTCAAGCGTACCCCTACCACACAATCATTATTTGCATTATGTGTGGCACCAAATCAATACAAATGACAATCATGCCTTAGTCAACAACCAGGAGGTACAGCTATTAAATCATCCCATCTGGCACTCTCAGTCTCCTGAGGAGGACGTCCCTCCCTGCCTCAGTGCTGTGTGTTAGAGAGGAATGTGTGTAAGCAAGTGTGTGAGAGTGTGTCTCGCTGTTCCCGGGCCGTGCCAGGCATATTAGAAGTGGATTACAGAGTTTGTACATCCAAGAATAATAATGATCCACTGATGATGACCATTAAGGCCTTCTGCTACTTTATTGGCCTCTCAGTGAGTTAGAGAGGGATGACTCATTAAAATTGTAGGGCCTTACACTCAACTCAGATGCTACACTCTCTGAGTCTTGTTGGTGAAATACAGAAGTGAATTACTTGGAATCAACTGTTGAAACTGAAAAAGCTGACAGGAACTCAAAGGACTAAGTAGATTGTATAGCACTCACATTATAGGAGCCATAATGTTACAACGTACTTATTCCAACCTGAGGCTTAGACTTAGATGATGAGAGTATTAGTAACACTCCAATGATCTGGTTATGCAGTTTCATATAACATAGTGTCCTATTCAAGGTGACAACGACAGGTTATTATTAGGGAAGACTTCAATGGCAGCTTCATTGTTGAGAATCTGATCATACCCGGTCTTGTTCTTGTCTAGCAGGCTGGGAGCCAGCGCTCTGATGTAGGCACAGGTACAGATCAGGAGGAGAATCACCGTTAACAGTGACTGGAAGTTGAAAATGGCCGACTGCAAGAGGAAATATAATGACATATTTAGTACAGAGTAGACATGAGTTAGTGCAGCTTGCCAGCAATACGTCATACATAAGAGATACTGACTTTACTTTTCTGTAATACTGATGGTATGCTTATTATTATCACAAGGAGTGTTGTTCATTCTGTCCCAGTTAGAGTCGCATGATTGACAAAGACAACGCCAGATTGAGGGACAGATAATGTGTTTTTTCCACAGACAGGCAGTGAAAATTATCCTACTAATTCACAAGATCAGCCACCTGCCGAAATGGTATTGTGTTTTAAGAAAAATATAAATCTCATACTGCCATGTGGAAAAACAGAGACCCAAGAAAAAGAAGCGAAATCCAGGAATTTCCTCTTAAATTATATATTCCAACCGGGGACAGGCATGTATTCCAGGATCATTTGACAGAATGAGGCTTTTTAAAAAACATTAAAAAAAAGGCATGGGAATTAAAATATTTTGTTTGGTCTTTGGTTACAGCACAAACTACACTTATGTCACAGGGGAATTAGTACTATAATATTACCACAATATTCATTTAGGTATTAATAATTGTGTATGTTGTGATGCAGGTAACCAACCGTCCTAGCTTACATTACATGTTTGGTGAAGAATTAAATCTTAATTAATTGTCTGCTTTTCCGTAAGATTTCAGTAAAATACGTGTTCGGGTATTAATCAAGTTACGTACAGTCCTGCGTTTAAAAAGTTCCCGCTGATGCAAAGATAACAAGCATTAACAACCTTGTAATGCCAGTGTATGTAATACGTTGCGAGCCACAGATTCACACACGCTCAGTGAACTCCGGTGCAGCGACGTGGCACACACCTCAAAACACTGCGATTCTTCGTACTCATTAATTTGCAATACATTCGCATTGATTAGCAAACGACTTGCGTTGACACACGACCGCTACGTACGTGGCAACGTACAAATCGATTATAATTATATTTAACCACAGAAATGTGATAGATATATAGGCTAAACTTTTAGCACCTCTTAGCTAGCCAATGCTAGCGAGCTAGTTTAGCATTGCATATACGTCCTGCTTTACACCGAATGTTAGCATTAGTTGTTTGTCGCAGTGTTTTTCCAACACATATTCGACGTAGAATTAGCATTATATGCTATGTTTTAATACACTGTAAACGGGGAGAAGCACTTGATCAATGAAAACAAACTTACCATTTTTGTTTTGAGTCAAAGCCACATCACACTTCCTGCTCGCTGGAATATACGTAACCAATGAGGTTTATCCGACGTCATCACGCACTGCGTGTCAAAACCTCGTCTGCTGATTGGCTGAGAACACAGGAATTGAAGGTTGAAGTTTTCCTTCTCAAACTGTCAAGAGGGAGAGAGCAGCAATGATTTCAGTTCCTTATAAAAATGCCGTCGTTTCGACTTCGCAGTAGTTAGCCCATAAGATACCGTAAGTGTTTTGAGGAAATGTGTAAGTTAAGTGTTGTACCCACGTCAGCATTATAGTGAATTTAATCCGTTTGTTAGAGAAAATCGCTGCAGCAACTCGGCGCCTTGCCAGTAAGGTGACCGATATCACCATACTTTGCTCCACCACGGTGCATTGGTGATACAGATAGTAAATACGTTTATTAGACAGCACTTGCAGAAGCAGAAAGTTGTTATAATGTCATATTTTATTGATGTATTTAAGCTATGAGTAAGAATAGCCTACAGTCGCAGGTATTATGGGAGAAGGAAGTGAACTTTTGTATCATGAAGTTGAAAAAATGAGTGCTTGGATAGTATAGTGGAAACTTGACATGGACATTTGTATTTAGCAACTGGCTCTAGTTATTGTTTAGATAAGTGCTATACAAATAATAATACAAAATAATACCGGTAGTAATAATAATAATAATTATTATTATTAGCGCTATAGAGACATTTAACTAGTATTTATAGGTCCATAGCCTAATAGATCCTACCCTCTTTTTTTGTAAATGTTAGACTTAGTGGTCAGAGTATTACAGTGAAGTCGCCTCCCTCCATCAAGCCACGGCAGCATCTTGATTGCATTGAAACTTTCATAAATCCCCCTAAACCCTTCCTTCACAGACACTCCTGGAGAGCTCTTCATGTAAGAAGAAACCTGTCAGACTGTTAACTATGCATCATATAAATAATGTTTTTGCATATTTTACCACAAGATAGTGGATATTAACATAGTGTATAAAGAGACTAGTTATTCTGAGAGTGAGGGATGAGCATGTTCCAACAGCCTCATTTCAATTGAGTTGAGTTAATGTACGAGACTATCCAGCATACATTTTCTGTGAGTAAGGATTCTGTTGCTTGCAGAACTTTAGAATGATCGTTGTTCAGAAACTGTTTTTGTATAATATTTCACCCAGCTTTTTTAAGTGACACCACAGCTAGCAGTAGTTAGCGTTTTTTTTTTTAACAAAATCTGACAAAATTCTTGTTTTACAGCATGAGACAAAGTATGATCCTGACTCATCACCACACGTAGCAGCAAGAACAGTCGAGTCGAGTGAAAGGACAGTGAGAGGACTGGCTTAATTGTCCTGGCCCATTAAAAGAGACAGTTAACTGCCTTGGCTTTTTCTACTCTGCATGAACTGCTCATTTAAGACACAAGATGCATAATTAGAGGCCTCTCTGTGACCCATTTGCCTACTACTTCCTGCACAGTTATGGCTCGCAGTTTTCATATGCGGCAATGTTGAAGAAGTGACAATGAAAAGGTTTAGCAAAGAAATTACAGAGGGAGTAAGAGAAGAAGATAAAGGCTCTGTGTCAAAGTGGTCGGACCTTTGGTTGATGATTTAAGCGTTCCAGTGATTGTGTCTGCCGATGGTGCAGCGGTGAGATGTCAGGAATTGACTGAAGGTTTTACGCAGCTACATATTCCTGACAGACACCCCTGTTTATTTAATAGGAGTGTCCTTCTGTCATTACCACAGGGTCATCGTCCCTGCACAACAGATGTTACAGTAACTAATGAGTAGGCCCACTTTATGAGGTTAAAGTTGAACCCTTCAGCTCCCTCATCTCGTTCGTCCCCTTTCGCCCAGCCACACCCCTTCTCAAAGCACAAAGGGTCAACTTCAATCTGCGGCAAGGTTCTTTGTGCATGTGCACATGGGGGTGCACTGGTGTCTGTCAGAATTCTGCATGTCTCATTTTGAATGACCTTGACCACCTGCTCTATCACCATACACGGTTGGCGATGCAAAGGAAGAATACAGAAAAAAAAAAAAAACGCTGTCACATCCTAACTTATAGCACGGTGTCCGAAGGTGCTCATTTTCATTTTTTCAGACATGTCCACCTTGGCTAACTGCCAATTTAGCTGTTCTTTTCTCTGCATCTCCGCACACTTTGCCCTGTAGTTAAGCAGGGAAGATGCCCCACTCACCTCTCACTTCAAGTGGAAGCAGTAATCACATGTTCTGGCCTGGACATCCGTAATCAAGTAAAAGTTTCTCAAGCCTTTTGAGAAGAACAAGAAAAAAAAAAAAAGATGTGTAGCTGGTAAACCAAAAGGACATGTAAGGAAGAATCTCATGAAGGATCATATTGTAATCGTTAGATCAGCGTCGTTTGTAACTGATCTGTTGAACATCGGCTGCCTCTGGGAGGAGACTTTAACTGCAGCAGTGGATCAGTTGGCCTGAGGGCACAGTGACATTACAAAACTAGCTTTCTCAGCAGTGTTGTATTGGCAAATGATCACTGATTTCACAGTATTAAGTAAGCTTGAGATGTGTTGTAGCTGTAGCAATAGATGATTGGAGCTCCTCGGATAATGTGATTTGCCTCCACCATGATCTAAAAAAGTTTGAGGTGAGAAAGTCCACTAGTCAGCAGAATCACGGTACATTTTTATTTAAAGCATAATTAAACTCTATCCTTTCTTATCCAGACAGATGAGATGTTGTTCGGCGGTGTGAATCTGGAATATTCAGACTTATATGTGGACTTACTATAGATCGCTGGATAAACGTACACACTGACTAAAATCAGTCAAAAACTGTCTTTCTGGCAGTTTTCTTCTGTTTATCTTTAACAGCGTGTAATTACGTTGCTAGTGGTCAGGGAGCACACACAATAACCTGCCAAAATCTCTGTGTGGTTCCACTGACTCAGAGAGACCCCCATTAAAGGGGCACACGGGGACATTTATTACTAAATCCAAGAAGTAAAACAATGAGGCTCATTGACGCAACTGGAAGATTAACACAACCTTACAACAACGACTTCGAGGGAAGTCCCAGGAGCAAATACTAGCTGTAGACTTACAGAGTACCCTGAACACAGTGCAGTGGGCCCGTTGCTGGAAAAAATGAACAGTAATAGCTTGTTAAGAGTTTCTTAATTCCCATCTGATTTTTTTTTCCTGCAGGTCATGAGTGGTACAGTCCGGCAGATTTCTGTAGCTACTGATCCAGGCAGCCCTTACTTCCTGCGAGTGGACTGGGCCTTAGACCTCGGGGCTGGGTTCACATTAGCTCTCACTGATGGCAACTCGGCATGGATCGGAGAAGGTAAACACTTGCATAAACACTTAAATAATGGAACAGTCCCCCATGTTTGTTGTGATTGAACCTGCAATTTTCAGCTTATGTGTCTTACAAAGACTTAACTCTTTTGACCATTACCTAGACTGGGTTGTTACCAGGTTTACCATTCATGAGACGGTCCAAACTGTGTAGCCACCTGGCTGATCCTCTCTCACAATATTGTAACTGTTGGTCCAGAGGAGCAGCAGTGACCTTGCTTCATCATCACCCTCTTCTCTCCTGTGCTGCAGCTTCCAGGTGTAGAAAGTAGATTAAACTCTACAAGGCTTGTCTTTGTATGTGCAGGTCGGTGTTCAGTGTGTGTGTGTTTGTGTGCTTACATATGCACAAGAGTGTGTTTTTTCTCTGGAAGGACACCTGGAACATAACTGCTCCCTAGTTTTCTATTGCTGTCCATCTGCAGAGTTGACAGGCAGAGATGGGGTTGTGACAGCTATGTGCAGGCTTCTGGGCCGTCAGTGTTTCTGTGTTTGATGTGTTAATTGGGACCCTCGGCCCCTTGTGAGCAGCTGTTCAGCAGCTGATGACATTCCCCTTGGTTTCTCTGCATGCTTTCCTTTTAAATCCGCTTTCACATGCATCCATGCATTGCTCCATAATGAATGTTTATAGTTTTGCTCCGCAGTCTGCCATCACCTCTTTGCCCTTCTTTCAACTGTACGACTTTAAAATTATGCAAAAATGAGAAAAATGCCTTTTTTGTGTCCAGTTTCAGAAGATGAGGTGACAAGGGAAGCCGACGATATGGGAGCCACACGGGAAAGATATGTTGATGACCTTCTTCAAGCGCTAACAGGAAGTGAAGGAGGAAGCAGAGGAGGTGACAAGGAGGTGTATTCCTTCCACATCACGCCAGATCACTGTCATCTCTCATATCACAAGATCTGTAACGACATCTCGGTGAGCAAAAGCTTTGGGTAGATTTTTATTTAATTTGACAAGTTTCAACCCATTTAAAAATCCGAATGCTTTAAACACGTGTCCTATGCTACATTTAATCTGTTCTGACAACAATTCTTGAACAAATTGATATGAGAGCCTTTTAAACTTAAACGCGTCACTGAAAAGCTGATGTGACGTCACAGTGAGGAAAAAAAGTAGTGAGCTGCTCAATGAATTTAGCTGATTAAATTATTTTGAATTCATATATTTTCTGTTCTGTTGAAGTCAAAGTACATTTTAACACATGTAAAAATAAAAAAATGATTTTAATTACAATTATTAATACAATGTATTTTACTTAAAGGGAAGATCAGCCTTTTCAAGGTAAAAAACAAACTTTAAACAGCGACACAAGCATGTACATTGTTCATGCAGACAACAGCGCTGCATTAAAAACGCAGCACCCCTCATTTATTTCAGTGGGATTGCTGCCTTGGCACGACGGTAATAACAATGAAGAGCGCTCCTGGAAAATAAAGGAAGGGTTGAACAGAAGTGCACATTTCTGGTAGACTGCTTTGTAACGTGAATGCCACGTCTCTACCGTTCACCTTGGGACCGTTGGGACCAAGGATCAAATATATGTATGTTGCTGTGATGCATGTTTGGCCTCGGATGAACCTTCAAAGTTATGTTTATTTTTCAAACCCACCTTTCTGAATTCTATTTCATTGTTAGATACGAGCTATATATAGTATAGCCACCATATTGCAGCAGTTATTACCTTACCTTACCTACAAAAGGAGCATCTACTGTTTACCTCTCTTGTCGACATGAGGTTGGACTGGAGGTCTGAACACCTACTGTGAGTAGAAATTAGTTGAAGAATTTGTTGTTGAAGTTCAACTGTAGAGCGTTTTTATTTCTTAAATTGTGTAGATCTAGCTGTAGTTCACTCTTGAGTTCTACATCATGCTCTTCCCCCTTGTCACTGTTCCCTGAGGATAAAAGCATCTAACGACATACAACAAAATAGAAAGGAAGTCTTATTCTTTACAGACGGCTGTAAAAAAAAGAGATAAGGTTTATAGTGTCCCCACATTAAAGAAGAATTAGAATGGCTCGGTTGCCTTTGGGGGACTGAAAAGCCAGAGATAGGAATCATTCATCCAATACCAACAATATAAGGCAGTTGTCTAACGCCCACAGCTCATAAACGTTTGGGGGGGGGGGGAGGTTTGCTGATTGAAGGTTTGTTAAATGGTAAGGTGGAGCTAGTTTACGTTAATGTAAACAATCAGTTCCCCAAATAAAAGCGCGTTTTTTAATTTATGTTGCAGTCGCTGTCCGACACATGTATCTCACCCAATTCTTAACATAGTTCAGAGTGAGTGGCAGGTTTGATGGAGTGTAGGTCACGGTGCTTTCAGTGGACTTTGGTGTAATTCTTCCTAACAGTAAGAGGAGGCTGTTGCCTCTGGGGAGAAGGTCACTTGGGGTCCTGGAACCGCTGCAGGTAGAGGAGACCAGAGGGAGAAGGCCGGGGGTTAGGAGCCCTGTAGAGCCCATAAAACCCTGATTTATGAACAGGGCCGTCCCCATCTAACAATGTTAAACAACAGTTGATTAGAGCCTTTTATTTTCTTTCTCCTACTCCCCCTGGCTTTCTTTGTGTCTATGACTGCGGGTTGTGTATACAAGTGTGCATGCATCTGTGTCTGGACATGTATAGACATACTGTTGGTTTTAGATGAGGCGGCCAGGCTATCGGCTTTTGACATTACTGTATGTATACTTGTCTCATATTTTAATAGACAAATTATGATATCAAGAATAGAAAAAAAACGCTATTTGTTTGTTGTCTATGGACGTTTTCTCTTGCAGAATCAATGAAAGATCGAAAAATGTAGCTCAGTTTAATTGTATGCAAAAAATGTGCAATCATTGACTTTTTACTAATATGGGTGTAGCAGGGATACAATCAGTAGTAACATTAGTTCAAGGCATATATATATATACAATTAGCATAATAAACATAATTGCACTCACATAATTAACTCTTTGTGCCTCAGTGCACTCCATCAAATCACTGAAAGTTTTCCAGTATTACTGCAGACTAGCAAATAACATTTTATTTTATATTTATAAATGGTATATTCCCAAATGAATGCCACTGCTTTTGATGACATCTCATTTGTTGAGGTGGCAGCTTTTTCTTCCTCTTTTTCTCTTACGCAGTGGAACGCTGCCAAAAAGAGCAACGAGACCACACAAAATGATTGACAGTGGCCCAAATCTGTCCAGCCCCAAGTGTGTTGTTTGAAAACACAATCCATGCTCACATTGTTGCTGACAGTAATCATCACTGTGTGCGGTAGACACAATAATCCCTGGGACAGTTTGCATTAAGTGCAACTTTACTCCCACTCTTGTCTCACACCTGCTTCTTTAATTCTTCTTCTTCTTCTTCTCTTTTCTTGCTCTTCATTGCACCCCCGCCTTTTTTTTTTTTTTAACATGTCAGAGGTTAAAAAGTGGAACATATATTCCCAGCCAGATAATTTCAGGGTGCAGAATCGACCAAAGATGAGGCAAGTTTCCTTCGGGAATAGAAGAAAGGCGGCTCGGGACAAAACAGGTGGTGAACTTAACCTGACATTTATATTTTATGAATGTGACCCTAGAAGTTGTAATGATGAAAGTAATATGGATGTTTGGTGTTAAACTGCTACTAAGCAGGTGTTTTACATGGCTTCGCCAGACACCATCTCCTCCTAAATGTCTCTTTAAGTACCCATCAGTCCATCATGGTTGGAAAAATAAATGTTCTTGTCAACTTCACATTATTTTGCAGCATTTAAGTGGAATTAAAAGATTCTGTAAGTCTGTTGAGGACTACCTTACAAACAACTTATGAAGTTCAGTTTTGTGTTTTTCATGTTGGCCATGTTCTAGTCACTGACATACACTGATTACACTATGCAACAGTGGCACTTACGTTTTTTAGCGTGACGCACATTAAGCATTATTCCAATCAATCCGCTATTAGATCTGTGTTGCCTCTTTTTTTGCTCTCTAGTATTGTGACAAGCAGATTTTTTTTTCATGAAAAAGTGAGCTACAAAGTTCTTACTTCAGGGAGATTTAGACATTTTCTTTCCTTTAGTTCATGACAGTTGTGGTAATCGAAGCCGCAGATTTCTGGAGGAGTCTGCATGGAAGCATATGACACTGATTTTCGCTGTTTTATATTTGTCAAATAGAACTTGTGTTATGTTTCTCTGGGGATTCCAGCTGTGGAGCCTGACGCCAGTAGTCCATGTTTTCTTATTCTGATTGAATTATCTCAAATTCTGTGTGAAATGGTACAATGTGAATACTCACGTGCTGAGTATGGTTCTACATTCACAGCCTGTACTTGATGATGATCATGTGTGGCAGCTGTGTTTGTGTCCTTAAACAGCATCAAATCATGTATCTAAAAGCAAACTTCTAGCAGTTCTAAATGTGAATGTCTAATTCACTGTGCATTAAATTTACCATATTAATAGGTTAAAAAACAATTAGGGAAGATTACTTTGTCAGGGTTTCCTTTTTGTTTTACAAAACAAGTATTCCCAGTCGTGATGTTCAGCCTTTGATTCTAAAGGAATTGTGAAGCTACTAATTGCTGTATTGAAGCAGTTATCTTATGCATGCAGAGCTGCAGCCATTATTTACATTGTTGATTACTTTTTTAATTGTTTTCTTTATAAAATTCCATAAAATAGTAAAAAAAACATCCACCCCAACATTATCTCTTCAAATCGTTTTTTTATGTTCTTTCAATGAGCTAATTAATGAATTGGCTTTTTACTGTATCATCTGTACACTTATGTCAAAGAGCACCACCTGCCTACATGTGAAGACTGCTCACATTATTTCATTTTAACAGTGGCTGCTTTGAACAAATGCACACTATACCCATCGGTGGTGATGCACATTTTCAGTCCCACGAAACTGCCAAAATGCTTTTATTGTGGTTTCAGAAAAAGATGAAATGAAATCTCTGCAATTATCCCCAGTTACATGTTTGGCTTTTGCAGCTCTGGGTTTTGTTCTGCTTTAAGTGTGTGCAAAATCGTGGTCGAACTAGATGCCAGATTTGTATTCTGATCCACCAACGCATCTCTCCTGCTGTGGCCACCGGCAATTCCACATCACAGTATTTTTCGCTGATTTGTAGCTTGCCTCTCTGGTTGACAGTGAATCTTAATAATGTCTTCCTGCTGTGCTTTAAAAATCCAGTCAAAATTAACTATTTTAACCATTATCCCCCACTATCTGTGCTGTTGCCGTGCCCTAGCATACTTGATGGGAACATTGATGTTATCGGGGACGGACTGAGGTCCGTCGCCCCTCACTTCCTGCTCTTTATCTGGCCTCACGCCTCTTCACGGCGGACAAGGGAGCTGGCGGGACAAGCTGGTCTCCGCTCCATGCCCACACTTCTACTGAGCAGCCAATGCCCAGCCTCGAACACTGTCTCTTTGTCACCATGCACACAGCGCTCACCCACTCACTTCCCTGTTCCCTTGGACACAATCTTTATTTTGGAGGAGAAAAATAGGAGACATCTTCCCTAGATTCTTGCCTACACATGAAATAACAATAATATTATGAACATGGATGTTTTGTCAGCTAATGAGATGAATTAATATGCCAGACATCTTTAATCTTTGAATTCCAGTGATGTTAACTCACTGTTTTATTATTGATTAGGCGTTATTGTCCTCTGATCCATGGGAATAAATGTTGAGTGTGGTCTCTTTTATGGCGATGTGTTGGACAGAGTGATAAAAAGGGCTTTGTGTCTCTCCTCTGTGCCCACAGTGTGTTATGGTATCTTTTTCACTGGTACTGTGTTCTTTTGGCTTTGTTCTCCACACCTACATCCCATCTCCTCCACGGGTTTGACCTTATGGTCCGGCTAGCTGTGTGGAGACACACACGCAAACAAACAGTTAGACCACACACACACACACACACCGGACTGTGTTGTGATGTCGTATAAACTCACCCTGAGTCCTGACACATTTTACATTCACAAGTCCTTTTTTTTCCTCTTTTGAAGATGATGTTAACTATGTCTCATCCCCCAAAAATAGATTTTCAGGGTTTGAATTTATGTCAGTATTAGAAGCATCTCATCTCCTTTTAAACCTTTTCCTTTTCTGTCTGCCTTAAACAACAACAATTTCTTTATTTCATTGTTGTTTTAGTAACACAGTAGAAAAATGTGGCGGTGGGTTGTGCATCACAGACAAACAGTCTGACCTCCCACACCTTGGCCGAGGCTGGCAACAGTGTGACCTTTAACTTTATCTCTGTGTCTCAAGAGAGAAACAGAAGCTCAAGAAAATAAATAGTCTTTCAACAAGGAGCTTAAATCAATAAAAAGCATTCATTACTATCTATCACTGAAAAGGGAACGCATGCTGCATGCCTACATTTCCAGATTTATATTTTGTTATGCGTTTCCTTCCTCTTTGCATGCTGCACAGTAAGCTCAAGGTAAACTTTACATGAAAGTGGAATTCACATGTTTACTGCGGTAGGGCTTCTCAGAAACCCTCAGAGTAAAGACAGTAAAACACAGTCTTTGGTATCTAAAAGAAGAAGCAGAAGAAGTAAACAGCAGCTGGGATGTCATTTCCAGTGTTAATCCAGCACGTTTTAGCAGCAGTTTAGATCTCTGGATCTGTAATAACATGTGAACACGCTGGTCTGGAAGATTATGGTCTTGAACAATGTCAGTGGGTAAAACGTTGATGACAAAGTTTGACATTATAATGTGAGTGAGTGAGACGTGTCCAGTGTACAGTAAATGTAGGGCAACCTTCTTTAAAGTGTGCAAATATTAGTGTACTCATCATGTCAGAGTCCAAAGTCTTCACATCATCCTTTCTCACGTGGATGATTTATTGCCGAATGACTTTCCTCTGGAAGCACAGCAGGGATTTAGACACCGGTAGTAAAAGTGAGGAGAGGTTTAAGAAGAAGGTGGGAGGTTTGGGGTAAGATCAAAGCTTTCGATGTCATCGCGACATTTTGCATATAGATAGTTATGTGTAGCCTACTGTGCAGGTTGCTACATCTTTGAAACACTATTCAAACTTATAGCCGTTCTTCCTGGGCCTCGCCTACTCCAGTCTCTACCTTCTTATTAATGGTGGAACATCTTGCTCAAACACCGAAGTTGACTTGCCGATGCCTTCCAAAGCTCAGTGTCACACACGTTTCCTTTAAACCCCCGAGAGGAGCCTGCACTGTATCACGGTGACATCCTGATGTTCTTCTTGATTTTTATGAGTTCTTTGGAAGCGCATCCTCCTTAGATCCTGGGTGGTCTCCTCCCCATGATTGATTGTATTGTGGAATTATGTGAATGGAGTCAAGTTTTTGAATGCTAGCAATTTAATTTTTTCGCTGTTTTGTTGACTTATCTGATGTGCATCCAGCCTGGGAGGAAGCACACAAGCTCCTGTGCTCATTGTGTGTAATGAAGGTTGGTGATGTTCAAGCCCCTCAAAGAACACCAGAAGAAGCCGACATTTAAACAAGACTAAGGCTGCCTTCCAAATCACATTTTCTTTTGACTTTTAGTACTGCAGCTGCTCTTACAAAGTACCTACTGTTGCATGCAGTACACATGCAGACATACAGCATTGCATCTTGAACTTTGACCTTCTTGCTCATATATCCATCGCAGCACGAAGCGCGAAAGATGATTACCATGTTCACCGTCTTAAGGCCTGATTATGCTTCCGCGTAGTGATAACGCAACGGCAACGCAACGGCCACGCAGTTGCTTGGAGACCGTGATGGTTCTGCGTTGGGTTTACGTGTCGAAATGCAATTCAAAGCCACACCGGTAAAGGGCGCTATGGTTTTTGTAAAGACTGACCGACCGACCGAGACTCTTGGCGTATATCGTCGTTAGCTTCGTTATAGCCTATTTGTTTACTTTCCGGCTTTAAACGTCCACAATTTTTCAGAACTTGGTGTTTTATTTCTTTGTGCAAAAGCGAGAAGGTGCAAATAATAAAACGAGGTGAAAACAATAAAAGTAGCCTTTTAAAAGTTTAAATGGCGGTGTTTATGAGTGGAAACCGGATAGCGGTCTCCAGCGGATGTAGTTAGCGGACCAATCACAGCCAAAGCCGCTGCGTTGGTGTTGCGTTGGTGTTGCGTCGCCTCGACGCGCGTCTAGGATTTTTGGGAGGTACATGTCAGGCCCTTGCGTTGACGTAAGGGGGGTCCGCAAGGACGTAAGGGGTCCGCAAGCCCCCTTGCGTTGTGTCGACGCGGAAGCATAATTCAGCCTTTAGTTTAGTGTGTTAACTAGCATTCACTATTGAGCACTAAACAGAGTATAGCTGAAGCTGATTGGAGTCATATTTGGTTATAAATGGCAAATTTAACTTTCGACCTGATTGTGGAACTTTAAGAAAAGTAACGTGAACATTCGTCATTAGGATACATGGTCTCGGAACTGTGGATGTCAGCACGGATGATGCCAATCCGTCTGATAGATTTTTTTGGACATTTCATTGGATGGGTGAAAAATCTGATCGGCTGGCTTTTGAAGAAAGAACAGTGGGTGGTTATAAGTTATCAGGATTTGAACTGCTGTCCAAAATGATTTGGCAGAAGATACATAGTTATGGAGATAATATTTTGTATAGGTTTCATTCATTAGTCGTAGAGTATTTGGTGTACAAAGCATTGCAAAGATGTTTGTATTGTTTGAGACAAACTGAGAGGGAGGAGGAAGAACTAGCACAAGAGAGAGAAGAACATTTGACATTGACAGAAAGAGACTGCCGAAGAAAAGGCTAAGGTAGTGAATCTGGCAGTGAGGCGAACGTCCACGCAACATGTTCAGGTTCAGCAGTGGAGAGGAAACAGCTGTGTGACCTGCCAGGACAGCATCGGCCCGGGACAAAAATGACAAGTATTTTATGAGAGCTTTTGAAGATGTGACTTTATTACAGTGGGTCTGTGACCTCGACACAGCCCAGTGAAGATTTAGCACCATGTCACCTTCTGGTTTCCCAGTGCATCATGAATGTGCGTGTGTGTGCATGTGCGTGTGTGTCTCCAAGGCAACGGGCAAACAAGAAGATACAATTGGTGTGACGACTTTGATGTGCACAATCCAGGTTTGAACAGTGTTTCGGGGCATCAGGGTATTTTGTGTTTAATTATAGCTGTTTGCTGGTAGATTTAGTTCTATATTGCCTGTTTAAAAATTGCAGCGCTCCGGTCAGAGGTGGGAAGTAAAAAAGTACTGTTACTATAGAATTTTCTGGTATCTGTACTTTACTTGAGTATTTATTCACTTCTCACTTTTTCTCCCTATATTTCTTTATTATTAATGACACGAGATTCAGTTAGCCTTGCAAAAAAAACAGCCAGTAGATAATTTCCTTCATAGGGATACTTTTTACTTGATACTTTAAGTACATTTCAGAGTCTGTACTTTTTCACTTTCACTTGAGTAAAGAAGTTGAATCACTACTTTTTTTTAACATTTTGAACAGAAGTATCTGTATTTCTGCTTGAGTATAGAATGTCTGTACTTTTCACACCTAACCCTAACCCTATCTGATGTAATATCTCTGCCTTGCTCTGCAACTTTCATTTTTTGCCAAAATGCAAACCCAATGAGGAATGTTTTATTACATCCGAAGACTGTCTGTGATTCCAAACAGTCACAGATGAGAAGCAACAGACGAGACTGTGTGCTCACTTGCATAGTTTACTGGTGACCAATGAACTCATCCTGTATTTCTCCCAGACAGACAGAAACATCTTAAAAAGTAACTACCCACAGGTTCTCCCAGAGGATCCCCTGGTACTCGCGGGGCTGCTGGGAGATGTAGAGAGTGCTCTCATACCTATACTACCATACTATTTCATATGCATGAAAAATATTGAATACGCCACAACACGTATTGGAGCACATTGATTCTGTTTGATATACATACAGTATGAAATCCAGCATGCTTTTTGGCTATTCTGACCCACAATCTAAAAAAGATAAGTCACATCCAGAGAGAGCACAGACGGATGACAGCGCTTTGACAGAAGTGGACAGATATATGAACAAGAGGGTCAAAGTAGTACGTCCCAGTTGTATGCATACTGCATGAAAAAAAGTGTGCGATATGCAATGCAGCCGTAGACTTAAGTCTATCCTGTCATTTCCTCCCAGTTGGTCGTGCCCAATGGGAGGCATCCAATTGTATTCTAACAATGTGCCATGAACTATCTCAACTGTGCAGAGGAAGACGGTCGATACCGAGGTCCTCCCATATTGCTGATCTGACTACAGTTCATGAATAATTAGGCCTGAGGTTTATTGCCGTGGATATAAATGCTGGCGTGCCTGAAATTATTATTTGATCTTGCTCTAATTCTCTCCCTCTTCTTTCTTTCTCCCCGTTCAACAGGTGCACTTGGGTTCTGTGGACCTCCAGCCAGCTCCAGACCCTCTCGAGCTGAACCGGGAAATGATTGGCCAGTCCCTAAAGCGCAGTACGGATTTGGAGTCCAAAAACTGCAGGCTGTTGGAGGAGAACCGTAGGCTGAAACAGGAGCACCACAGAATAGTCAGAGAGTAAGGAGGAGGAAAGCAGCCCCACGTTGTGTCCTGATGGATTTACATGTGTGTTTATGAAAGAATATGTGATGGAGAGCAAATGTCAAGTTCGAATGGAAAATTTCCCGAAAGCACTGGAATTTGTTTGTTGGTTGTCTTGTTTGCATGCTAACTCTCTTTGCTTTTCAAGTCGCACTGCCAGCTGCAGCAATCACCAAGTATGACATCATCAACCCGTCGCCCATTTGAGAGCATTAAGGTTTCCACCCAGTGTTGCAAACTGGGCTTGTGTTTTCTGGGAACTGACTTCAAATGATTCACTCTTTTAATTCCGATATTTTTTTGGCATTTTTATTTTGTGTAATTGTTTATCTGCTCATTGATTTCTTGGCCAATGAATGGAGCACAGACGATGTGCGTGACTTATGTCTGCAAAAGGTGGATAAATTACTCTCAGAAGACAAGCCAACAAGAACCCTCCTCTATGTTTGCATGTTTGAACATACATCGGTGTGTTTTTCTCACCAGGCTGGAGCAGCAGGTTGAGGATAAGGAGATGTTGGAGGGGGAGCTGTACTCACGCTTTGTGATGGTGCTGAATGAGAAGAAGGCCAAGATCAGAGGCCTGCAGGATGCCGTCCGCCAGCAGGAAGGGAGACAAAGGTCAGCAGACTGATTTTTCGTGACTTCCACTGATTCAGTAATGCTCCGGGATAACTGGCTAGCTTTGCTACTTTATAATATTTGTCTCTCAGATATTTGTTTATACACAGGGTTTATCGGTTTATAAATAATGTGGTCATTAGGACATCCTCTGGGTCTGATCAGATGCTGGTTACCAGGTGTGACCTTGTAAGGTATATTAATACAACAATATATGGACTGATACAGAAGGAATCCCTCTTAATCATCACTCATGACTCACTAGAAATGTGTGTTGGTGGCCCTGCCCTTGCCTGTATTTTCTCCTCGTTCTGGACGTCAGCAAAGAGCACTTGGACCTCACATGGGGGTGTATCCCCTCGCCAATAAGCAGGGTGTGCCGCTGATGCTCATTCCAAGGTCAAACACCTCTGCTTCGTCACGCTCCGCGGCGTACTGAGGCTCAAAGACCTCACCGGCCTGCCGCAGACACAGCAGGATGAAGTGTGCCTCGCCACCTTCCCACGTGGTTTGTGAGAAGGGTTCAAGGTGTTTATTTTTGCTTTGGAACAGAACCGCCTTTGAAATAAATTGTATCGCCGGTTCCTCTCTTCATCCCCACTCTAACTTCGGGGCTAAACCTTCACTTTTATTATCAACTGGCTGACAAGCAAGACACAGGAACTCAGCGTTTGTCTCCTTAAGGGTTTTGAGCTGAATTGCAGCATTTGTTCACCCATAAATAAAGCACTGCTACATACACGGCTGTAATGCTACGGCTTATTTGGGGAGAGGTTAACCTGAGGTTGCCTCCCGAAAGGGATGTGATCAGATGTCTTGTTCTGTCTGACCAGTAATATTCAATGCTCCAATGCACCTACAGCAAAAAGGTGCCTTTTCATTCTCTGTCGATGGACTAATAGTTGTACGTTTTCTTGTAAGTACACACCACTTGTTAAATGTTTAACGAGATCACTTTATAGTGTGGCAGCCAGTTTAGCTCGTTTACTGTTTAGCAGCGAGACTATCGTTTGAAAAGGGTAAATGAACATATTTAGGTCATTGCTTTACTTGCACACTTGCAAGTTTTGCTTCCAAGCAGGTCAGGACTGCTGTCAGATCTGCGTATGTGTTTGCCACACCTTTTGGCTTTAGCAGAACACAGACGATGGCTAATTTCTTTTTTTATAAGCCTGTGTCATATCTTCCATCATTGCAGGCTACAGTGCATGGATGGAAGATTTTACTCATAATCACGGCTTGTCTGGCTTTGCCATCGTTCCTCGTGGACACAACTATAAAATATTAAAAGAAAATGACCCAAACGTTTGGCCAGCATAATAAACTGGGATGACAATATTGAAGCTTCACTCAATTTTTCTTCTTTGTTTTTCCAAACTCTTTCTCAAACTCAACATAATATATTTTCTTATTCTTCTCTCGAACTTCTGTTATTTCCTTTAGTGACGATGCCACAACTCACGGTCAAGACGGCCGTGAGGAGGGAAGAGAGGAGACAGTTCAGAGCATCCATCCATCTCAGGAACCAACTATGCTCATCACAGGTGTGTGTGTGAGTGTGTGTGAAGTTGTGTGTGTGTGCATGTGTAAAGTGTTAAAAGTACAGCTTTGTTTTTACTTTTTAGAGAGAAAACTGCTCCAATGCTAATGTTATTAACCATCTGCCAAGTTAGAATGAATAATTAGGTATTACAAACAAATAATAGTTAAAAAAAAAAAAAAGAATTCTGCATCAAGAAATGTTGCAATATCAATGATAATAACCAGTCCGGTATGTACTGTAATTACTCAGAATGTGACAACAAAGGCTTTTCTCTAGAGTTAAGGCAGAGCCGAACCAATGCTAATTGTAACATGATGAGTATTAGTCAGTTAGCGGTGTATTTGAGTGAACACGCATGTATGTGTGCGAGTTTGGTTGCAGTTTGAGCTGAAGTATCATTTGGGTTTAGGTGGCAGGATTATGATTCTAGTGCTGCGTATTGAAGCATAAATGCAACGCTAGCAGGAAACACATGTATCGGTTAGAGAGGGTAGAAGACGGGGCCACATCAGCTAAATGCACTTCAGGATGTTTCAGAAAGTCATTTTAGACCCATGAGTCCTCATTGGGGACTTTCTCATAGGTTCACTGATACAATGACACATCATCCACACATTCTGCTCCAATATTCACTTTATCATAGCGAACATCCGCCATGTTTTGGTGGAGCCCGTTCGCCCGTTCCCGGTACTCCTCGTTATGTCATAGGTCACGATGTGACTCAGAATTGATGCAGACTCCTAAGTGAAACTCTTGAGTTTTAGCTTTCCTTGAACTGATTTTACTGTCCCATAAACCTGACTGTTGAATGTAATTGATCATGTAAGCAGGGGATTTAAAACGTAAACTTAAAAGCACACACAAGCAGAGAATATTCCCCCCGGGAAACCGGGTTCTGGAAAACGCTTGTCAGTGAGTCATAAACCCACCCAGAGAAGTCTGCTGTGATTGCTTCAACGCGGCCGCCTGTGAGGTGGTCTTCCCCTTCCTGCATCACGCAGAGCAGGCGTGATGTCACAACTGCTGAGTCATCCCCCCCCTGTACTACAAGTTGCAATCTGCTGGGATAACCCACTGATCGCTCTCTCAATGGCTGTTTGTGTTGAGAGCCAAAGTGAAGCCCCTCCACGTCTCCTCCACGTCACCTCCACGCCACCTCTACGCCACCTCCACCCAAGAGGCTAATGCAATTGCAAAATATGTCGATGTTTTCAGCAGATTCTGTTTCTTGGCTTCTTATTTACTTTCCCTCACACACACACACACGTGCGCACACAACCTCCGCTTCAGTGAAGATGGATGGAGATCGTAGATTGCGCAGTTTGGGTCTTGGCTGCTACACGTCGCTGTTTGCAGTCCAGAAAGCTTTTACAATGCTTGCTTGTGTACTCGTCCCTCATCTTCATTCGTTGATGATTTTACCCCCGTATTCTCTTTAAATTCTGAGCTTTTTAACATGTTTCCAAGTATTATTTACACTCATTCAGCTGTCCAACAAATCTGTCTCTGGGCGTTTCTCTCCTGGCAATCACTTGGCCTTGGTGGAAGCCCGCCATAATTCATGTAAATGATTGTTGCAATATGCTAATGGATTTCCTAATGCAATGTTATTCCTTCTTATTTATATTGTGCAGCCTTAGTCTGGTAACTCCAGCAACCAATCAAATCACAGCCACCTTCATGATGATGTGTGGACATGCAGGATAAGCCATCTTAACAGATTAAGTATCCATACAAATAAGTAGATTGAGTAGACTTTGGTGAATTTGTGTTTGACCCATATCAGAAACTGTGCACGCAACAGCCAATTAATGTTTTATTTGCATTCAGAAATCTACCCAAGCTTTACAGACACAGTGGGCCACACAATTCCCCTTTGACGTTCTTTCCCCAGTTCACCCTCGTGCCTCGAGGTGGTTTTTCATATTGCCGAGGCCTGATAAGAGAGAGTAATGACGGGGCCGAATTGGGGACAAAAGAAACTCTCTCTTTGACCTGTTCCCTCCAGTTTGGCATCTGATAGCGTCGACATAGGAAGCATATCACTCACAGTGGGTGACTGAAGATAGAGGAGATAGAGATGGGAGAAGGGGAATTTAAGGAGAGGAGGGAGGCAGCGTGACTAAAGAAATGAGTGTGTGAGAGGAAAGAAAGAAATGGATAAAAATGATGAAAGGGGCTTTTTTTTTTAACAACCAGATGGACCGTAACGTCACGCTTGATTTGCTGTTCGTTCATTTTTACTGTGATTATCGACAGTAGTTCCACCATCACCATTACAAGTGCTTTCTCCTAATCAGACGGCCGATCAAGTCCTCTAAATACTTCCTTTTATCTCACAAAAGTGCTCAATCTGTCAATCTTTGAATTTGAATGGGCTAGCAGCACTGTTAAAGGGCAAACAGGTGTGTTTGTGTGTCTGTCCGCATATGAACGATTGTATGACCGGGCATGTGTGGAATGCCAGATCTCTGTTCCCGATAAAGGTCTCAGGACTTTAGGTGTGGAGGTGTCCAGGGTTAACAGAGGTTATCTGAGGCCCCAACACTGCCATGAATGTGCCACAAATCACACCTGGTAAAGACCCACATCATCAGAGGTGGGGTTTTTTCTGACCAGTTCTATGTTTGTGTGTGTACATGTCCTCTATATATACATGCAGATCATAATCTGGTGTGCCATGGCATCTCTGTGGACCGGACCTTTTCTGATGAGGAAGATGAAGAGCCGATTCGGAAGCGTCGGCTCACAACCCCAAACCCAGAACCTCCTGAGCAGGAATGAAGCCGCAGGTTAGTCAGACAACCAGTGCAACCAATATATTATAACCACATACATATTATCATATGTGGTGTCATGGTTGTTCTCACCAATACTTACCTCCATGTTTAGTTCACTGCTGTTCTGTTAAGCCTTTGTTCAAAAGCAGTATCAGTACAAAACATATATGAGGTTAGATGCAAAAAAAAGATTACATGATGCAGATTTTTAAGTAACTCATATAAAGATAGTGTCAACATGACACACAATATCTCTCTTTTTTCCAGTTAAGTGAAACTGTTCCATGTGGCCCCAAAAACCAGAGTGCAAGGAAATCATTACACGCTTTGTTTTATGGCCCTGTGAAACATTTCTCTCGTTTTCCCAATTTTTTTTTCATTTTCTGCACTCTGAAACGGAGAAATGTCTGAAAAACCACCACAGTAACTGATGTGGGGTGGCCTACTGACTGTTTATACCCCATTCATTCCACTTAAAGGAGGTTGAATCACCATTTCGTCGTCATCATTGGTGTTACAGAAAAACCCACACATGCACACTTCCCAGCATCCAACAGTGTCAGCTCTGGGCCCCTGCACATTTCTGCATCATCATCTGCTTTTCTTCATCGTACACCTTTATAATATTGATGGCTTTACTCATTAGGGAGTTTTAGTATGAATAGTTGTGGTCACTTCCTAATTAAAAAGGCCTCACAGACTGTCTTTTGCAAAAAAAACAACAAGAAATCTGTTCTATCTAACTTCCTAAAACCTTCTGATTTCCTCTTGGTGTCCTGAGTAGCCTTTAGCATACATTTCTATGGCTGTTTAATAACACGGCTTTAGAAAGACGGACTCACTGGTGGGTCTGACAACGTTTGAGATGTTAATCAGCTGCTGTTAATGTTTGGGTTTTCAGAGGTGTCTCCCGAACATCCGGCTCATACATACAGTGTTGTGAGGTCTTTCCACATTCAACAGCTGCACGTTTTCTCATACTGGCGCACTGCAACGGAACGATTCCTTGACTGCTGCCTTTTAGGACTACGCATGGACTCAGACTAACATCTTGTATGGCAAGAAAAGCTACATTTACACATTTTCTTTATTCAGAAAATGCTTCAGTGTTTTTAAACACAGCAGTAACCTTGACGTTGCTTTGGGACAACTGTTAGTTGTTATCATGTTGTCAGTCAATCTGTTTGGTAAGTTGATCATATCGTCGGCATTTGTTTGAATATAAAAACTTGGTAACATCCTGCCACCACTTACATTTGGGTGTTGGCTGGCAAATAAACCAAAGTGAAAACAGGAACTCTCTCATTTACACCCTCTCCTTCGTGTTCTATCAGATTTCATTTGTTGCTTCTCGGGCAGAATACATGGTAATATTGTTCAGCCTCGGCTTGTATCGACATATTGAACTAACTAACCCAACGTACATCTCCATTTTGAGGGATTAAATGTTACATTGGAAATGTAATGTTAGTTTTAATATTGCAAAGCATGCACAACTAACTTCTTCCCTCTCTCTACGCCTTTCCCTGCTGCCTCTGCCTCTCTCTCTCCCTGTCTTGTCTCCACCCTCCGGCTCAATAAAGATGACATCAGGGACTCATCATGAATATGATTCAAGCGCTAATACTCTTAGATTTTTTCTCATGATCCCTCTCCAGCTATGTGGCAAGCAACTGTTTTCGACTAGTCAACCTTCACCTTGATACAATCAAAACAATGACAACCAGGCAACGCAGTGTCCTGGAGGTGTCCCCAGATTTGATGCCAGATTTTGTCTCAGATTGAGAAAGCAATTCTCAGAAAGCCCGAGCATGTCACTGCCATCTGGTTTGCTTTAACTGGGACAATTACCTGCCACAGCTCTCATGAGAGAGTTGCTGCTTGTCTCTCTACGTTTTTCGCTAAATCAAAATGCGTAACAATTAATGACGCCGTTTCCAAACGCTCCAAGCCGCACGCTCCATTCGGAGCTGATGATGAGATGATGCGCCCAGATGCGTAAGCGATCGTGTGATAACGGGCACTTAACGCCCTCCAGTGCTTCCTAGGGAACTGCTAGTGCTGCTAACTAATCTGGACGAGGAGTATGGAAGCTATTTCTCAAGAGTTTGACTTCGCCCTGAGCTCGAATTCGGCTGCCAAGGTCCTCAACCCTGTCTCTGTGTGAGACCAGAGCAAGAGTAACAACTACTGAGGGACAGCAGGTTACACCCAGAAAACAGGGTGTCACCAACAACGAACCGAAGCTGCTCCGTTGCTGCTTATTCATCATGTCTTGCTGACGTTTTCCTCCCTCTTTTCATTATGAAAATAAACTACACACCATCTCTCTAATTTCCACTTTTCAAGCTAGCATTTTGACCTCCCCCCCCTTGTTCCTCGATTCCCATCTGCCCTTTTATCCTGTGGATGTTGTTTGGCCCAAACTACCTGAGGGGTGTTTTTTTAGAGGGTTAATAGGGTTGTGTTGTTTCTCCGTCTTCACCTCCTCACCTCTTCCTTTACCTCTGCTACCAGCTTTAGGTCCTGAGGTCATCACAGTGTGTCTTCACACTGACAGTAATGAACCTATGAGACCTATTCAGGGTCTTTGTCTGACCATTCTACCTTTGACTTGTGGACCTTCCTGCTGTCTTTTATTATTTTGATGATACCTAAATGTCTGCTGAAGACCACGGGTGGCCGCCTGGATAATCCCACAACACGTGCTTGCTGCTTTAGTAATCCCCACAGGAATGTCACACTCTCTCATCTATACATCCCATAAATAAGGCGTTTCATACAAGGAAGACCAGATCACTTTCTAAGGATCATTAGACAATGTGCGTTGAAGGATGAGCAGAATGTGAGAGGTCAGGATATTGAACATTTCACTTTGTGGTTTCATTCAGAATAGTAGAATGTTCTCAAACAGTTTGAAAAATGTTGTTATTTTTAACCCTTTTTTTTAAACATTGTTAATGTTTCCACTTTCAATCTTTTGATTCAAGAATAAATATTGTTTCATATATTTTAATATTTTTTATTTTATTTTTTTATGGGCAAAATTGTAAATGTTTTCTGGGTGAATGTCTATTGTGAAATGTCCCACAAGACAAGACATGTTAATGTGAATCTGACTTGAATAAACATTTTTACAATGTGCACATTTTTGCCTTTTTATTCTTACATCCCTGTCCAAGAAACAAACACCATGAAGCTATGAGGAGCATCCATGTGGTTAATCAGCATAATCAGAACATTTAAGCAGAAAATCATGATGTTGATTTTCCATGTGATACGTTTCTGTCATAAAAGGTTTTATCCATTATTTTGTTCAGTGAAAACATGAAATGTGGAAATGTCACTTCTGTGAACACCAATAAAATGTGTGTTTAAGAGTTGATGTTGAATTCCTGTTAATCTGTTGGTTTGCTTCACATTTGATAGCATTTTTGGAATAAAGCTGTGAAGTTACGACCTCGTGGCCTTCTAGAAAGGGCAGATGAACGGGGGCCATCCAGCAGCCCACGCAGCTGAACCGGTAAACGGTGTTTGTGAGAGAGCGATGACGGCCGAGCCAGGCTGAAATGAACCATTCAGTACACCGGCTTATCATCGTCATTCACTTACCGTGTGCACCTGTAGGGTTCCCATCATCCAGGGGAATGACAGGAGTCTTCCTGCTGTCCCGCCGCGGCGCTGCAGTGAGACAGAGCGCTCTTTGTCTGTCTGCGCTGTGCTCTCACTGCTCCGCACTGCCTTACACTCTCATGTCTGAGACGACTTGGACTTACTTCTGTATATAAGAAGCAAACGTCGTCTTGGTGACGTCACCCATTACCTTTGTGGCCTCCTGGGTTTGAAGTCTTGAGTTCGGCATTTTGGCTGTTGCCATCTTGGCTTTTTTGGCCGTCGCATTCTTACCAAAAGTGACACAAGAGGGCGGAGCTAAGTACAACCAAATGCCTGATAAGACATTTTAAGGTGACCAAAAATGTTGCAGTTAAATTCCATGATCAGAAAACCCTCAATGAAAGGGTTAATGATTTAAGACGTACACACAGATAACAACCAAACTGGACGTTGCCGTGGTAGCAACCTGTCAATCACACGGTAGCCCTGCGCTGAAGCATCCCCTCTTTTATCATCTATTTGACTCTAACTGGGACCATCATTTACTACATGAACATCCAGCTGTATTGAAGACGACTTTGAAACTAGAACTTGAGAACATAAACTCATGTTTACCGAGGTAATAAATCGAGTGATGTATGAGAACTGAAGATATCACACTCGAGAATATGTAATCAAAACTAACTACAACTCACGCTGCGGACAAATTGGACAAATTGGTGAATGATTCTTCTTTTGATTATTGCCCCAGAGGCCTCTTTCTGTGTGAATCAACCACATTTTGCAATTGAATAACACCAGTGGCACAATAAACACATTTTAAAGAGAGTCATTTTTCTCACTCACACATTGAATTGGTTTTATTGTGCCAACTGTGTCAGATTGCATTATCTGTTTCTCCTTTAGCTCACAGTGGGAAGTCGTGCTGTTTCTGCTGCACAGCGACTCATATGGAAGTAAAGCAGTGGGCAGGCTGTTTAAAACTCAGCGGATAACTTTCAGTCTAGCAGTGAGCCTTCCTGCTGGACCTCTTTGACTTGAATGTGCACACTCATGCTGTGTGTAAACTGTATACGTGAGACCAAAGGGATGACATCTGACGTCTAATATGACCTGTTTCTTCTACAGAAAGTCCAGTCATGCAACAACTTACCAGATGTCCAGCATCCATTGATAATGTGGGAGGTGAATGTGTTGTGCATTCAAGATATGATTGTTTAAAAGCCACATATGTTGCAGCAATATTCTGTTTGTATGTCACAGGTAAAACTTTACTCCGGTACTTGTCCTCCTCTTGTGCCAGGGATGAAGAGTATCCACATTGTTTCAACCCGGTCATTACAACAGTCTCTTGATCACTTCAAATAACGAGTGCTTTCTCTTTGAGATGCAGCTGTGAACTGATCGACCTCATGACTTGAATCAAACCGAATGTTCTGCAGGTTTTAAGGGGACGGTAGTTGAACATTAACTGTGTGATAATGATAACCTGCTGCAGAATGTGCCTGAGGGAGACTTTCTCTTTTTTTTGTCACATTGTAAAACAGTTTGCAATAAGTATAATTTTTCTGATGAGTTTGAGTTTTTTCTATTAGTTTGTTACTCATTGATAAAACTTTTCAGCCCAGCTTTAATCACAACATTTACCACTTATTGTATTACCCTTAAGAGGAGGTGAAGAGATCGGACTAAGTTTTGAGTGTTGAGATGAATCGGGATATTTGCAAGTAACTGGTTTATGTCGCCATCACATTTTTTCATGTTTTTGCATGAGAGTACTTTAAAATGTACAGTAATGTATAGCTACCGCTAAGCAATTTGAACCGTCGTTGTCTGCCACCCAAGCACTTTAAAGCTTCACCCAAACATATCTTTTTTGCAGTTTTACCGAAGCATCCTTTAAAATGTTAATTGGAACCATAGAAACCAAAATGACTTTCTATAGTTGACTGTCATGGTTGGGAATGTATTATGTTATTATCTTGTTGAGGGACCAAAGCATCGACGGGGCTATCCACATTGCCTTCTCTCGTGTGGGCCTAATTGCTGTCTGGCTAAATAACCGACTGTCTCGCTCACGCACACATCTTTTCTGTGGTTGAGGTGCAATGAGAAACACGACTGGGAAAGTTGTATCATAGGGATTCGTGCAAAAGCATAGATTTGCCAAACATTTTTAAATATATAGGAGCGAAGTTGTCGAATATGACTCAAACTTAAATTGAAATATTATAACCATGAGTTCCCAGAGGTCATGTACGGGGTGATTACAGCAGACGGGATGAGGTTGGAGAATTAAATGGTTCCCACAATGCTGCATTCTGTTAACCGCAATTGGCGAAGCTCTGTGACGTGGGAATGGTCTGGTTGTAGTTATCAGCCCACGCCCCCACCTCTCTCTATCTCCCTCTCTCTCTCTCTGTCTTTGTTCCTTTGCCATCTTCTCAGATTAAACTGATTATCTAGAAGGTGGCAGATGCGGCGGTCTGTGCAGTTCCAGTCTGCTCCTCCTTGGTCTCCGTCACAACTCAATCCTTACACAAGCCCGTTGACACATTGAGGTCTGGGTTGGGTGCTTGAGTCTGATGTGATCTTGTAATCAATGGGAACATTGGCCAGACTTTCACAGGAAATGTGTTTACGTGTATTAGAATTACAGAGCGATCTTATCGTCTGAGTGATTCAGCCTCAAAGCTGAGGTTGGCCGTGGTTTTACGGTTATACCTGGGCCTACTTGTGCTTATTGAGCTGACTTGGAGAGACATAGGGAGACATTCGACAACCTAGTGGTCCCCTCTGGGATCCAACTTACATTTTAGAGCTCAAATAGAAAGAGACTTTTGATCTGGTCTTGGTGCGTTTGGTGTTTGCCGACAGAGACAAAGGTGTGGAGCACCAGATGAATAAAGCAATGATTTCTCACTTGAGGCACCAATTAGTGGACAGTGGGACAACCCAACTCTGTAACACCCGTCAGACCGACTGACCACCAGCTGTCGGCATCATGTCTGACACCCGTCTGTTGATTGACACCTGGTGCCTACCTGATTGACACCTGGTGCCGGGGACTCCAGACAGTTTTGCCACTTGTGCGGTTGTCTTCACAAGGGCAGTGTGCACTTTTTTTCCCCCCTTTCAATTATTGTTATGCCGTTCGGAAGTCGTAGAAAACGGTGGGTGTGTCGTTCAGCTGCTGCTGTCTGGTCGTGTTTCTATTAAAACACATAGCTTACTGTAACATTGCCATGTCTAAAATACGTCAGCCAAAACATGTTGGAGTTGGATAACAAGGTTAGCTGCTAGTCGTGTTGTGCAGATGTGTCCAATATTTTGGAGTATGAAGAAGAAATAAAGCAACATTTTACAATGTTTAGACCAGCAGTAACAGCCTGCATTAGAACATTATATAAACATGCCATTATGACTACTGAACTCTATTTTGGCACATAGAAATCCCAGTAGAGAAATATTTATAGTGTGCAATTTTATGTATTTGATCCCAATTCAAGTTCAATATTAAAAATCTTTCTTTTGTATTTGTATTTTAACTGAATTGTTAAAAATGTACACTTGTCTCACTGATCATGTCCTGTTTATGAGAGTTTACTGTTAAATTGTGTGTATGTCTGCAGAAATTGTGTAATAACTAAATCTGAGGGCTCAATGTCTGGAATGTTAACAGACATTAATACTGAACTATATATTGTTTTCTGTGAGCAGACAATGATTTTGACCTGATTTTGGTCTGATGAAAGATGATTACAATCCGTTCCTTTGCTTTACCTCTCTTTGTCTCTTACTAAAGCTGAAGGGATCAGCTTCGGTGGTCTGGGCCTCTGCACTTGGCTCCAAAGGATCAAGGTTCATCTCTGTCCAGAGGCAAGTTCATTTTCCCACATCTGCTCTAAACAGGGGGTTCACTCACAGAACACACACACAAGCTTGTTTCCCTGTACCTTGGGAAATGACAGCAAGCTGCTCTTACTCTCTGTCCCAGGTGTGGCTTTTGTTTGACACTAACATTGTACATCTTGTTTCACACTATAATCTATTAACCTTTGTTTATTATTATTTATTTGTGTATTATGAGCAAACATACTGTCAAGCATATCCGGTGACTCTGGATTTCCTCTATTCCACTTATAGATATTGGATGATTACCTTTTACAGAATCACAGAAGATTCCTGATCTGGGGGGAAACGGCGACATTGTACGGCGTGTAATAAATAAAACACCTTAAAATCAGAGCAGCTTTGGCTTTCACAATTATGAGTTTCCGTAAGACAGATCCCTTGGGGTCAGAGAAATTTGATGGCCCTTTTATGCTGTCTGAGGTGGCATGGCGCCGGAGGTAGACCACCTTTTATAGGTCATGTGATATGTGGGTCATCTTGGGGCCCGCACAGCGGATCACCAGGATCAAACACTCTTTGATTGGCTCTTTGACTCGTTGATTTATGGGTACCGTAAGGCAACAGGAGTTCCACGGTTACACATACAGTAGAGATGTTTTACGGAGCAGTAAGTGACCTGAAACTTTTAACTTAACGATGACTCATTTAAGAAGGCAGAGTGATAAAATGATTCCCATAACTCTAAAACGGGGTAGTCGTTAATTATGTCGGGGGTCAGGTGGTAAATTCCAGCCAGAATCAGGTCAGTTTTCAGCATCCTGGAGCTTTGACATCAGAATGTTATCTGTCTCTCTATTTTTGATTGAGGTGCATGCAGCTTTGTTTTCCTCTGCATGCTCAAAGATGCAACATGTCTCCGACCACTAATGTTGATGTTTCTAATCTGCTAATAGAGACTTAGTTCCACAGTTAGTAGTGGATCACATGTGAGATAGGAGGAGAGTCAAAATTGACAACCTGCTAACTCCGTCCTTCCCTTTCTGTCTCCCCCAGTGCTTCTCTCGGCTGCTCTCTTTCTCAGAGACCAGCTGTCCAGACCAGTCCAGCCTTGCAGAGGAGAGATGCACTGTGGGTAACGAGTGCGGAGCCCTGAGATGATTACAATGCACGCAGGTATGGAAAAGGCCCCTATGACTTTTTACAAGGGGCCCTCGGGCTTCAAGGGCAATCTTCTGTGTTAGAGGCTCCTTCACCTCTTCTCAGGCTCTCAGCTGGTGTGAGCGCCTTCAGAAGGCAACGCCAGGATTTCCAACAATTATTCTGCCACGCTCCTGTCAGCGACCAGACCTACCCATCAGTTTGATTCCCGTGCAGAATACGCCTCTGACTGTCACGGTGAAGCCCACGCGTCCAACATGATACCCTGGTGTTTCCTTGTGCTGAAGTCATTCAAGTATAGGTTGGAGGAAAAACTATTAAACACAGATAAAACAGATAAAAATAACTAAGCTGAGATAACACTTAGTTTATACATTGAACACATTGATCATGCTCACCTTGATGAATTGTAAGTTTTTCATGAGATACAGATTACAATCCAGGAACCAGCTCCCAGGAAAGTAAGGATTGGCAGTGAGCTCAGTGCTCATGTTATAACCATCATATGACACATAATTAATGTGTTCTGGGTCTACCACGTGATAGACAGCAAATGTGGTTATTTGTGTGTTTGACATACTTTATATACTCATGTAAGAATGTAGACTTTATATTCAGTCTAACTCCATATCAGACGTATTCAAATTGTTTGCTGTTGTCTTGAGACGAACCGGAAGAGACACGTCGTATCCCACCCTGCTGGGAGTTATAATCACTGCCAGACAGAAGATTACCTACCACACACACACACACACACACACACACACACACTCACACTCAGCTCACACAGCTAAGCCCTCCTACCTATCTAGCAGTAGCCAATCATGGTGATTATTAGACAAGAGATGATAAACTGGTCCTTCCCCCGTGTGGAGAAGCAGCACAGAGGTTAACCACTGTTTGCTGACTGCTCAGATAGGTAGTCGTGTTAATCAGAGACAAGACATTTCCATTGGTGAAGATGAACTCCCCTTTTATTTCCAAACAATAACTCCGTATTGTAAACACATTACAATTAACACGTATGTCTAAAATCTTACTTCTTAAGCCGAACTTTATTGATCCCCCCTCCCCTGTGTGCGTCTCAAAACCCGATGTGCAGGAGACCCGCAACTAAAAAAAAAAAAAAAAACCGTCTTCAGTGGCTCTCTTGGGTGGATGGGTGGTACTCCCTCATAATATTGACAGAAATATGTTGTTGGAACAAACAGTGACTCAAATTCAGCCAGACATGTCTGCACCACCCCGTTTCCATTGCGCACCCTTGGATACAGACGTGAGGGCATCAACCCAAGACTTAATCACCAAAGGTTGTTGATTATATCCAGAAATCTATAGAAACATGACGCTCTCACATTAAATGTTTTTTGGAAATAATGAATTTGTCACGTGACAGCATTAATGATATGAAGACATGAGATTTGGGAGTGAAGTGAAGATGCGCTCACTCTAAATCGATGTGTCACCTGCACCAATGATTCACGTGACTCCGAACGGTCTGATTGGATGAGGATGCCCCTCTCAGGCGGAGTGCCAAAATTAAGTTTGATTTTCCCCCTCCTCCCCAAGGTGTCTCATTCACTTTTCAGATGGGCACTCTGCCCCTCCTCTCTCGCACTGGCGAAATAACAGTGTGCGTTCGGCAAAATTGAACTTGTTGCTTGCCAGCACTTCGCGGTTCCTGTCGCTGCGTTCCGATCCAAGATCATCCCGGACCCCGGTCCCTGCAACTCTGGAGCATCAAGAGAGAGAGGCGCGCCGGGGAGATAAGTGTTGCTGCGCCGATTTGGAGTGGACCTATTTGGGCACTTTTTACGCACCCATGTTACGCACGGGGACTGACTGGATTTAAGGACTTTTTTTCGATATTTGCTTATGATGGGGAATAAAATCCCTTTAAACGTAAGTATTTATCTGTTTATTGTTTTGTTGTCTGTTTGACGTGAAATCGGCACTTTTGCTCTAAACTAACAGTGTTACATGAACGTGATATGGAGCAAATGTTTGACGGATAAAATAAAATAATGTATTCTAGTTAACTTCTCGGTCTACACATGGTTTAACACGGACGCGCCCAGTGATGCCGTGTTGTCCTTAGATAACCTACACTGGTGTGTCCCGCTGCTGAGTGAGGCAGGAGTGCAGATCACTTCACATGTCACAGTTTGTAAGTGGGATAATGAGTAGACATACCTTACTATTAATATGTCTACGCAGGTGTTTCTGTGAAGGAAAAATACAATCTAAGTCATAGAAACGTCAAAAGTTTTATTCTACTCTTTACTGAATGACAATGTCATTATTTGAGCTCCCAGGAGCGGATCGTTTTGTTGCATAGCGGGGAGCATCTCCGAGCTAAACACACCTATATATAGGCTATATATTAATATATAAATCTGCTACCGATTATACGCCCATGTGATGCTCAAGTGCTGATCTTTCTTTGAATGACGATTTCCTAGAAAACCCTCTGAGACTGCCAGTTTGCGCGCATTCTTCTACAACTTAAAAAAAACCAAAAACAATTTAAAGCGTAAATTATCAGAGTTGGAGCTTTTTCTCTCCTTAAAGTCTCATTTCATAAAGTTTCCATCCGGGTGGGTCCGTTGGCTTGGGATGGACCAAGTCCCAATCTATACCCACCCTGAAATGTTTCGTTGAGTGCCATTGCCATTATAGTGAGTGTCCCGTTTTTATAGAGTTTAACTGTGCAGCTCCCACCGCTTGTGTTTATACAGCGGGGTTGAAGTGAGGACGTGCGGCTCACTGCTCCTGTCCCCTTGTCTCCAAAACCACCGCGGTCTGACCCCACAAGAAGCTTTAATTGCCCATTTCTAATAGGAACTAATAAAACTAATCCGCCAGCTAATGTGACGTTGCATTAATGTGACCTCCCTCGGTTTTAAGGGGGTTTCAAAGTGTCATCATTTCTAAAGAGGGAGATCAATTCATTATTATATTTAAAGTTTAGATCATGAAATCCAGGTTAAGTATTTTATTTATTAATACATAATCAAATATTCAACTGCACCAATGTCTGGATTTTTATTGTAGATGAGTAGATGATGAATAGTTGTTACTATTGAATTATTCTGACAGAAATATCTTAAGAAGACATATCTAGTATGTGCATGGGATTAAAAAACATAAAACATAAAAAAATGTTTTGCTCATGCACATTTTTTTCGATTTCTCCAACAGATGATACAATTTATTAAATATATCCTGTGGTTACATTGCCTCTGTGAAGCTGCAACTGCCACAGGTAAGAATGAGCGAGTCTCTCTCTCTCTCTCTCTCTCTCCCTCCTTATCTCTCTTCATTCCTTTATCTTCCTCTCTCTCCCTTCTCCCTACTCCTTCTCCCCACTCCTTCTCTGCCTCTGTGAGTTTGTAAAGTTATTTGACGTGGTCAGGTTCGGCTGGCGTCCGTCTCTACAGCAAACTGACTCGTGTGTCAGCGTTGCCTCACGGCTTTAGGGCTTCACCCTGTTCTCCAACTAGCAGACTGTGATAAGCCCCGTCCAGTCTTCTTCCTGTGAGAAGCCCATGAGACTTTACCCACTGGGGAAGGTGACCGTGTTGGCCACTGAGATTTTGCAGCTCGAGGGCCCCACCGGCCCACCTGGCTCTCCTGGCCCCTGGTCTCTCTGTACGGATGGACACCTTTCAATTAGACTTAGCTCCCTGTCTGGAAATAACAGCTGGTTTCACCCCTCATCCTAATAAGGACCTCTGTTAAAGCACACACACTCATGCCTCTGGGGCTGTCCCACCACTGTTTCCAGAGCATTCCCCACATTGTTCCCTGTGACCCCCCCTCCACAGAAAGAAAAAGGTGAATCTTCTTCCTCTCCACAGGGCAAAGCATGATTCAGCCTATTGCCTTTTCTTTATGTCTGGTATCCTGTCTGACATCCCCTTTGCTTTGCTTCATCACATAGAAGTGGAGTGAGGAGGGGGGCTTCAGTAAAGTAACACTTAACCTTGTCTGCCTTCGTGTAATTATTCACAGTTTGCAGTCAAGACGTTAAATAACGTATCCCGAGTGCTGCATTGTAGATGTGCAACATCACGTTTTCAGCCGAGAACAGAGCAGGAGGTCACGAGAAGCCAGCGCATGCTATTGTTCAGTGTCCTGACGACATGTTTCACTTCTTTTCATGTGGCTCTACCTGTCGTCATCATGCCTTTGAGAAGGAAAGTAACTAAGCAGTGGCCTACCACCAACTGATGCAACCATGACTCCACTGTTTAACTAATTATCTTTATACAAAAATGTTGTGCATACACTGCAGTCAGTGTTGAATGTGTTCCCACACCCATCGCTTTAAGGATGAGGTTTGACTTTCCAAGAGCCATTTTCAGGCCATGATGCTTGTTTTCTTTTATGAGGCTGGGTGTAGTTGTCACACCCCATCAATGTTAATTAGGCGGGCGGTTTATACCGTCTACATGCTTTTGGAAGAGACATGTATTTGTATGAAAGAAATAAAGAAATTGAAGAGACTGAACAAAATAAACAAATAATTTGGTAGTGACTACATTTTTATGATTTGGAAATGCATTTAATCCTTTTTTGTTTTGTTTTTGCCCTTCAGCCTCTAACTCGTTATCGATAATCCGACCGGTCACTGGGTCCCTCTCAGGGAAGGTCAATCTTCCCTGCTTCTTCTCCAATATCCCGACCTCAGCACCAGTGATCAGTCCCACTGGAACTGTCATCTATAGCAGAGATTACCTACGGATCAAATGGACCAAATTAGATGGAGACGTGGAATCCACAGTGATGGTGGCGCAAAATGGCGTCATGAAAATAAGCCCCAGCTACAGGAACCGTGTATCGGTGCCCAGTCACCCTGAGGATATAGGCGACGCCTCGTTGACCATGGTCAAGCTGCGTGCCAGTGATGCGGGCACTTACCGCTGCGAGGTCATGTACGGCATTGAGGACACCCAGGATACCGTCAACCTCGACGTCAACGGTAAGACATTCATGATATCCTTCCCACGCCCTGCTGGAATCACACACGAGACTCTGAACGTGCTTCCCCAAGACACTCTCTGAACATAGAGGGGGGTTACTGCAAGGGTTTAATAATAGTGAAATGCAATACAAGTGGTGAAAGAAATGTAAACGATATGAAAGAACTATGGCCGCCCTTCTGCTTACTTTGATAGCAGCAGCTACCCAGTAGTTACACAGGGTAACCACAGTTTTCACTTCTTATTTTAGAGGCGATGCACTCTTAAAAAGAGATGAGACCATGGGTCCATGTCCATACCAATCACTGCAATGTTTTAATTCCAGTGTTCAGCCATCTAACCAGATAAGCCATTAGAGTCCATATATGGAGGGTATTCCACATGTTGGCAGAACAAAATAACCTCATCCATCCCTGTAATCTTGGGTGCCACCTTGCCCGTTTTTTTTTTTTTTTGTAATCTTGGTGGGGCACTCAGTGGGTGTTACCAAGCCTTTTTACTTTACCGAGTAATAACAGTATTCCCCAATATCCCTCCTCAAATTGACACTGCGTTACCTTGTGTCATTATGTGCACTCTACGTGTCACTTGATAAGTATTCTGTGAGACATATCTCATGTTTTGGGGATGTTGAAAACATGGGTGGGGCAGGGGGAGACTGGGATAATTTTGGTTTTCACCAGTTTACATGCTGCACAACTCTCTGCAATGTTAATTAGACCCATCAATCATATATCCTCGACTGTTTAATCTCCACACACATGTGGATTTCAGGGCCATTGTATCATCTTCAGTTATCTATTTTCATATGTGGTGAACTGTGGAGTATTTCGCTCATCCTCTTGGTTTATTGCGTCTTTCCAAAAAAGCTGAGAGACTCAATTATTTTATTTATGGTGTGAAGTGTATATGTCATGTAGCATAATTTATATAGCACTGGAATTATGTTGATGAATTCCAGATCACTGTGTTCATTTTTTTTTTATACAAAACTTCATTACGTTTTGTTTTTGGATGGTGATTTTTTTCCCCTTCTATTTGTTGCCAGGTGTTGTGTTTCACTACCGTGCAAGCACCGACAGGTACAATTTGGACTACCAGAAGGCTGTCCAAACTTGCCAAGATATTGGAGCAAACATTGCTACATTTGACCAACTGAAAGCAGCGTATGAGGATGGCTTTGATCACTGTGATGCTGGCTGGATTGCTGACCAGACAGTGAGGTTGGCTGCATTTTATTTATCTGCCATAAAGCCATTAGTTTTAAACAACACAACACATTCGATGGTATAATTTTTGCTATGATGACTCTTTCTATCTGCACAGATACCCAATAACAAAGCCAAGGAAGGGCTGCTATGGCAACCTAAAGACTAATCCTGGTGTAAGGACATATGGGACCAGGAAACCTACGGAAACCTACGATGTATACTGTTACGTAGACAAACTTGAGGGTGAGTCCTTCACAAAATGAGGCTTTTCTACTTCTAACCAATGAGGTGTCGTTCAGATCAGTCATCCCCAATGACCGGGTCGGGACCCACAGGTGGGTCGGAGGGGACTTTATCAGGGTCGCCAATTACATTTGCAAAATTTCTTCAGTCTTTTATTTAACATTAAAATCTCTTTGAGCCACATAAGAGAACATTCTTATTATTCTCTGATAATTGAAGCCTGCTTATAACATTGAATGTTGAATCTTGCGTACATTCTCGTTGTTTTACTGATGAGAGGAAAAACACACTGCTAACTGCACCTAAATGCTTTTATTTGGTCTCATTTATAAAATAAATAAAGTATGTACATATGTCTTGAAGAATTCATACATAAAACAAACATTTATTTAGTATATAGCTTCCAAATGGCTGGTTTATCTATTCAAGACAATAAAAGGTGATGCAGTAAAATAGTAAGAAACTTTAGTTTATGTACAATTTTGCTCTACTTACTTAAACATAAAGCCTATTGTGAAATTGGGTTTGTCAAAAGTGAATCCCCAGAAAAAACCTCTGGGAATCACTGGTGAAGATGCATTGACACACCCTCGTCGGAAATAACCAAACCTCCAGATCATCACAGTGCCAAAGCAAATTACTTTTACAGCTCACGCTGTGGAAATACATACACGTACTTGTTTTGTTTGAATATTGCGTTGGCGACGATATGTGATCTTTTATATAGCTCGCTACGTCAAACAATTCCCCATGTTGTAGAAAAGGGAGTTAGCTCGAAATAATTTGACTCTAAAGTAGGAATCGAAAGTTATTCTTCACCATAATGGGTTTTGAAAAAGTCAGCAACCACATTGTGATAATAGGGGTTTTAAATGTCTCTGGCACTGCATAGGGGAAGTCCTCTGTCCTCAGCCAACTGCCTTTATCAGTCTGTTCATTATCCAGCCTATTACTGCTGATGGACTCAACCCCTCGCGCATTTTATGAGCGTTAACATCAATCAAGGGGGATGTTAACGTGACACATCTTTAACTCCGCTCAGCTCTCTGTAGTTGTTCTTCTTATCTGGGATGTATGCACCACATGAGTACATAATCATATATTAAATCATGTTGGCACAAGTTTCAGATCAGTTAATTGTGAATATGAAGCAGTCATCTAGTATTGTGATATTTGTATTATTAGTGAGGTAGACAACGGTGTCACCCAGCGAACGTCGGACATATCATGATATGTGATATCAGCTCAGTTGCCTGAGTCAGGCTGTTCGAGGAAAACAGACAATTCATATTTAATAATAAAAAAAAATATAGCTATTTATGCTGCATGCTGTTTAAGATGCATGCTGAGTTCAAATGTGTCTATAATCACATCATTTAGAAGAGTTTGAGATAAAGATGAAAAATGAGCTTTTTCTAATATAAAAATGACTAGTAGTTCAATGCATTTTTAAGGTCAGCAAATGCATGATGTAGTCTTTCCTTGATATTATCCTGCAGGCAAAGACAAATGTTCCTAATTGCCATAGTGCAGTGACCTTTCTGAAGGGAAGACCCTCACACCAACAGCTTGAGGGAGGGAAGGAAACACTGAAGGTGTAATCTTGTTCACTCTCCCCGAGGGGAAACTTAATGTCCTGAAGTACAGACACGTTCATTGACAGGCACGGCACATTTTCTGCATTTCTATCCCACCTCAGATTAATATAATGAATGAACTACTGTTGTCCCAAATACGATTGGTGGGAGATGTTTTGGGTCCGTGCCCTGCACAGCTGTGACTTTTGTCAGCTGTTTTTGGGCTATGTATCTTCTGAAAGGTCAAAATGATCTAAATAATTGTAGCTTTTGATTACTCCAAATTAAAGGCCTTTTCAAAATGTGAATAATTTACATGAAATATGAAATGACTGCCCATCTGTTGGCGATAAAGGAGTGATTCATGCCAGTGTTTATGAAATTGGTTGAACAATGAATTGGATCCTCTGCCTCAGATGTCTGCTTACTTTTTAGTGCTTTCTCTTAACTATTCTTTACATGTTGCCATCTTTATTTCAGGTGAAGTGTATTATGCTCCCGTCACCCATAAAATGACTTTTGAGGAGGCCAGTGCAGAGTGTAAGAAGAGGAATTCCCTCCTGGCAACCCCTGGCCAGCTCCACGCTGCCTGGCGACACGGTCTGGACAGATGTGACTATGGCTGGCTCGCCGATGGCAGCGTACGGCACCCTGTAGCAGTACCCAGAGTGCAGTGCGGGGGAGGCCTGCTCGGCGTCAGGACCATGTACCGTTACAGAAACCAGACTGGCTTCCCAGAACCAACTAAGAAACTAGGAGCGTACTGTTTTAAAGGTAAACTCACTCACAGGGCCTTGATTTTAGTCTTTAGTATATATTCACATGGAACCTGCATATTTTGGTTTAGACAGTGATTGAAGGCACAGGCCATTTAAAAGGTCTGGACTGTGAGGTGGTAGGAGCTATCTCTTCTCCTATTCGCCTCGGCTCCCTCACCCTTTGATTTAGTGCGTCTTTGCACCGTTCATATTCCCATATCTGATCTAGACCATTGCAATATTTACAATCTGTCTCATCGTTTGTCCATTGTTCTGGAGCAATGGTTCTCCTATCATTGCATGTTATTTGTCAGACTAGTCTTACAGATTGCAGTGTACAGTTGAGCTCACTGTCTCACATTTTAGTATTAAAAAGTTCGCCAAGGGTAAAATTATAGTGGTAATTTCTGTTTACTTTAAAAGCAATGGGCAACAGAGTGCCTTTTCTAATGGGGGTGATAAATGACCAATAGTTTGCTTGAGAGTTTGTGAACAGTCAGTATCTGTCTGTGTGCGTTTCTTTTTCTCTTTTTTTAACCTTTATTACTTCCAGCTGGGTTAATCAAGGCTCCTTAAGCTGTATCCTTATACAACCTCACAGATGATGTGAAACAAACTAAAACGGTTTATGCTGTTCAAAATTTCAAATGTTTCGTTTTAGATACTATAAGTATTCATAGCAGGCCAAAAGCCAAATACATTTTTATTCCAACCATAACAAAGTCAAATTGAATGAGTTAAAGTGGCAGCCCGGACCTCATCTCCCTCACCGAACAGCGTCAACTGTCTCTCATCTGCGTGATGCCTTCAAATGCTCCACACTGAAAGGAGGTCCGTGGTTTTCCCTCGTTCACGGTCACTTAAAAAACAATTAAATAGATGAAAATGTTACGGACCGCCACTTTAAATATGAGTTTAGAGAGTGCACGTTCATCAATAGTGCATTCTGTAAACTCTTTTCATTTTCTGTGGACTTGCCTGAAGGACACATTTAGATATGTATGGAAACAGCACCTTGGAGCTAACCATGGTGATTACTGACCACTAGAAGACAGGAGAATATAGCTATGGATCCTTATAAATAGTGACACTTCATGGTTCACCGGAAGTTGAAGAATTATGCTAATCCCTCCGCTGAGTGGTCTTAACTAATCACTGTCCCTGGGGCAAAACCAAATGGCAGATTATGGTCACCATCTAGAGAAACAGCAAAAGTAACTAATGCCTCACCTGTCAGCCTTTTTAGTCTCACTATCTAACTCCCTTTTGCGCCTTTCTCATCTCGTTTCCGCTGTCAGAGTTTGCCCTCCGTCATTCTCACTTGTACTTATCAGAGCAGACGTTTGGATAATGGACAAAGCTACTGCTGGACTTCTAAATCCAGTCATCCTCGGTGACCTCTGACCCGGCCTTTCCATCTTTACAAATGAGAGGTTGGTTAGATAAGCCGTCCCCTGCCTGGCCATTTACTGCCCCTGAGCTATGCTAGCTCTCGCGGTGATAAGTCCCCATGGAGTTCAGAGGGCACACAAACAGGCCACCCTCACCTCCTGCTCTGTGTATTCCATGTCAGCTCTCTCACTCCTGTTGTATTTACGCCCCCGTCTAAGTGCTTTTCAAGTACCCTTGTTTGGTTGGACTCCATCATTTCCCTCTTTCCCACTCGCAATAATATCTCCAGAAAAAGAATTATGTAAACCTACGTCGGTTCACTACAGAGACATAGTGAAAGGGATAATTGGTCTCCAATTGGCCACTGCGTTGGCCTGAAGAAAACAAAGGCCTCAGTAACAGCATCGGTGAGATAATGCACTCTGTGAGAGCAGGCTCTATTTTTCCTGTTAGGGAAAAACGTGTCTCACACCTTACATCAGAGATAGATCCATGAAAAATGAGGGTTAGTACGTAATGGTCGACAGCTGGCTTTACACTCTGCCTGCGCCAGACAGGAAAGCTTTCTAAGTTTCTGTTTATGGGCGTGATTAAACGAAAGAGCATCGGAGGACAGAGAGCAACGACGAACATAAAGCAGTTAAAGGGATTAATTCATTAATAAAACCTTGAGGAAAAAGTTGACAAGTTCATTAGTGAGCAATTGAAGACCACCACTGAGACATGAAATGATGAAATCAGAGGCTGCTGCTTGATGACAGGACAAAGAACAAGGAAACACTCGGCCAACAGTTGGAGGCGAGACGGTGCCCAATGTACGAGAGTTAAACATAGTCAGGGCAACTCTAACAAAACCACAACGCTAGATACCTTCAAGTTTATATGCTGTTTAATGCCTCTGTTAGTCATGTGAAACCTTTCAGGCAGATCTGGATATGTTTAGAGAACCTTTCAGTGCACTTAGTTTTTAGCAGAAATTAGAACACTATATTAGACACACGGTAGAATAACCCCGTCTGCTATGCGCTGATGACAAACTATCCCATTTTAAGAGGTGGACTATTAAATGCAAAGTAAGCATGATAACCAGCAAGAAGATTGAGGTTGGTGCAGATAAAAACATTGTTCATAACTTAGCACTAGGTTCAACTGTTTCTGTGAGAAACTTGAGTGAATTGATGTTTAGTGTAGGTTATAAACAACATTAGGTTTCGAGGAAATGTTTAACTCTGGGTACTTTAATGTTAAGTGTCACACTGTTATTGCAGCTGGGGCTTATTGCTCTGTGAGGGCTTTTTGACTCATAGGGCACACATTCTGCCTGCTCCACATACTAACAAGGTACACAAAATGTGTATTTTATAATAATTGCAGCTGTTTCACTCATCATGCATGCATAACATTTGAGTCAAGTGAGGTGATTGCCAGTTTACTGCTTGATATTTGTGTTAATCTATCGAAACTTGTCCACATGTCTGTATTCTTAAAGTGTTTCATTTAAAGACGTGATACTTTTTTGGCAGATTATTTAGATCTTTTTGCTTTATTAATCCATGTGTTTATGTGTGTTTCTCAGGAAGGACTATGGTGATCAACCAGACTTCCTTTGTTGATATGTCTTTGGTGGAAATCACCAGCACCACCACCATCCATTTATTGGAAAGTAGCACCACTACGCTAACCCCAACATCTGGAAGTCTATCAGAGGCAGAAGAGTCTCCGGAATCTGAAGTTACAAATCCGCCGTCTATGTTTTCTACCAGTATGAGTCCACCTCGCCCCACTCCAGCAGGCGAGGAAGAAGTGTTGATCACCACAGTTGCACCCACCATCAAGGAGGAACATGAAGACATTGATGATGTAACGGCTGTACCGATCTTTAATGTTGAGGACTTTCTCGGTGAAAATGTAACCCATGTAGAATCCATTCCCCACCGTGGTGACACCTTCCCAGAACCCCCACACACAACAGAGGGCACCGACGCCACAGAGTCAGTGGTGGAACCGTCCGAGGATCCTGACGACCAGTCAGTAATTGAGATAAGCACAATTCAACCTGATGTCCCCATACCAGACGCCTCTCTCAGCACAGAGCCCATGTTTGCAAAGGGAAAAACTGAAGAAACCATTCCGGATTCTGGGATTACCGAAGCAATGGCATCCAACCTCACTGACTTTTTAACTGAATCAACTGAACTGACCAGCGAGGAAGTGTCCAGCTCCTCAGAATTACTCTCGGCCTCTGGGCTTCCTTCAACAACACCATTCCCAGACTATGATGAGATTGAGACTGGTTTCGGGGTAGAGGGACTGCCACCTACTCAGCTACCCTCAACCACACCCACTGACACCACTGACTTTATGTGTAACACCCAGCCCGGCACTAAGGTGGAGATCCCCACCAGCACCACGGGACCACCAGAGACTACCAGCACTTCCACGCAAACCACAACTGAAACACAGGATGTAGAGTCGCCGGCCGTCGTGTATAAAGAAGAGACCACATCTGGAGCGATTGACGTAGGAACCTCAGCTGAGGTTGTGACAACGAATGTACATGTCTTCGATGAGTCCACCTTTCAGGTGCCAGAGCACAGCGGTGACTCCCTGACAGAGGACGACACAACAACAGAGACGGGCACACAGTCGAGCGCGAGTCTAGGCACGGCGGTCGCTGATGAACAGTCCTTCCAAGTGACCACTGCCATGCAGAATGTTTCAGGTAAGACAACAATAAATTCAACCTTTGAAGTTTAATTTGGCAACTTTGTATTCAGTATTGTAATGTATTATAATGAAGTTCAGATGTGGTTGTGCAAATAGGAAATGGTGTTTTTTGATCTTCATTTAAAACAATAATTAAATGGTTAAAAAAATAGAAAACATTTGGAGGTTTGGAGGTTGTTTGTTGTTTCTCCCAGCATTGTTTAACGCTGGCCTTTAATTTACTAAATTCCATGAGCTCTGCAATTTGGTCTATTGTCAAATACTGTGTGTCGACTTTACTGGAGGCAGGGAAGATTTTTGTGTATTTGTTGCTCTATTTTGTTTCTCTAATTCGTATTAGTTGTTGTCCTTGTTTGTTGAGAATTTGATAGCTCTTGCTTATAGCGAATTTACATTCTTTATCATAATTTTGCATTGTATAGTAGCTGGACGTTTGGGGGGGGCTGTGCTGTCCAGGGTGCTGAAGCAGAGAGAAAATGTGATTTTGACTGCCCATGGAATGTGGTGTGAAATATTGGCTGGAGAATGTAAACACAGCATGGGCAATGTACAGAACCTCTGTTGTTGGGCATTTGGATTTTTGTTATTTAAGGAAGCCAGCTCAAATCAAACAAATACTTCTATTTTTCTTTTCATGTGTGCCTTATTGGACTATCTCTAAGTCATTCAGACTGTTAAACAACAAATACGGCAACTTGCTCCGAATGACTATAATATTAAGTGGTCATTTTAGCTTATTGTATTGTCATGCTAATGACTCCTCACTGATAAACAGTTTCCCTAAGTGTTATCCAGTTACAATAATACTGTTCCCACATACTGGTACACATGTGTGCTTGGCGAGTCAATTATTTGGATGCAAGTTCCTCCACAATTAACCAAGTTGAAGTGTTTTGTTTTCCGGTTCCCTCGGGCTCATGTTTGTGTGTGTTCTCAGCTTGGACTGCTGCTGAAAGACTGCTTCGCCTTAGGAACTCCTCAGTCAGTCCAGCTGAGCGGATGTCCTGACAATCATTGTGACAGACTTTTAAGCAAAGATGGGAAATGGAGAGAAAGAGGAAAAAACAGGCAGGAGACGGCAGTCGAGAGAAAGCAGAAATAGTATCATATGAATAATATACTTAAAAATTGCACGTTTTTAAAATGTAAAGGCGCCATGTGTAGGATTTGGCGACACCTAGCGGTGAGGTTGCATATGACAACCAACTGAAACTTCTCCCATGTGCTTGAAAATGTCTTAGAACTATCTAGAGCCCATGTTTGGTTTGTCCGTTCTGTAATATGTGTCCAGTCCGTTATTATGAAACATAATTTACTACATTTTGTATCTATAATTATAATAATGATTTTATAATCGGCATGTTTGCAGATTTTACGTGAATGTGGGCAAAGATATTTAGTTACAGCAAATTAAGACTTTTGAAATGCGTAGTAAGTCCACGACTTTCAGGTCAACAGCACATGATCTCACATGTTAACAGCAGCTGCATCATTTCTTTCTCCTTTAATTTGTTCTCCATCTGAACTGCAAACATTGCCATGTTGACTCATTTCTTGCCCCTGAAGAGCAGCTCTTGTTGGAGGAGAGGGATCTGTTGAATTGGACGCAAGTGAATGCATTGGTCATTTTTTGGAATTGGGTCTGGCTTCTTGGTATAGGTGCCTGAGAGCAGCAATCTGGACTCAAACTACTCCAGGTTATACAGACCGTGTGTTCTTCAGCACTGTTTATATACAGTGTGGTAGAGTTGCCTGGAGTACACATTACATAACTTGTATGTTTGTATGTGCACGTAAAGTATTTGTACTGCAAATCGCGATGCATTTGCAGTATTTCTCTCCTTCTGTGTGCCACCTTTCTGACAGCCAGCCTGGCAATAACAGAGTTGTGTTGGCAGTCTACCTGAGTAAGCACAGATGTCCGTCTTCGGCACAGACTGGACACCACCTCAACAAGTGATGTCATAGTTAATGCAAAGCGTCCCCGCTCTATGAGGACAGCTGGAGGCTGCCTGACCAAAGCGAGTGATTATAGCTACTTTTACTGCTACATCATGTGATGTGGCTCAGCTGGGGCACTCAAGGACTCATTCTGTGGGAAAAGCTTGTGGAAAGTATTGTGGCACAGGGAGAACTGTGTTGTCTGGCTGCATGGCAACAAAGCCAATGCACAATACTATCAATGAATGAATAGTTCATGTTGCCCAAAATCTGTGTTATTTTCATCCCATGTGTTTTTGATTAATTGAAGACAATTAAATGCACTGTTTACGAAGTGTTTATGTGATGATCCTCTGAGGCGTGCCAACCACAAATGTCACTAAACAATGCACAAAACCAACTGTCTTACTGTGATAAAACATCTGTTTAAAGTTCAATTCACTAAAGCCTACTAAATTGGTCCTTAAAGGAACCGTGCAACATATTGGGATATACACCAAACAAATATTACACCCAGCAAGGTTCAATGTTTTACTTTCATTGAAGCATGATTGACGTTACAGAGCAGTCCACCATTGTCTGTTATGAATGTTGTTGTCCCAAATGCATTGCATTGTGGGATATTCATGCCGGCATAGTGTCCAGTGTTTGCATATGGTAGTTATTAAATTACAAAATAGTAATAGCTAGCTGAGATATTTATTACAGCTGTGTTTGTGCCTGACCCCACTACGAAGGGGGTCGCCTAGGGTGGCCAATGTTGGCTACTTTGATACGGACATGCGTGTTAAATATTGGCTTTGGGGGCTTCATCACAGCCAGCTGACTAGAGACAACAACCTGTGTGTGTGTGTGTGTGTGTGTGTGTGTGTGTGTGTGTGTGTGTGTGTGTGTGTGTGTGTGTGTGTGTGTGTGTGTGTGTGTGTGTGTGTGTGTGTGTGTGTGTGTGTGTGTGTGGGAGAAAGACAGAGAGAAAGGTAGAGTGTGTGGGTCAGTCACATGGGTCCATTAACCTGAGTTCCCAGGCCTGCCTTAAGTATAAACAGGTGTCTTTCTGCAGAGCTGAGCTGCTGCAGGTGTTCTTGTTTGCAACCAATAATCTTTGTGAATCCTCATTTGTGGGAAACAGATGGAGAGAGTGAGAGAATAGTAATAGTAAAGTTTGTATACCAAAGGATTTCATCTTGTTGTGTGTGAATAAAACTGTCCTCCTCTTTGCTTGTAGTACATTTTGCAAACACTGGTATACAATACAGGCCCAACAAGAACCAACTGTTCATTGAGGTTTAACTATTAACTAACTATTTAAATTTTTTAAATCCCACTTAAGAATATGAGAGAATGTACTACGATTCACATTTTTAATCTTGTAAAACATATTAGTAGTACCTGTACTAAGGTCAACTAATCAAGACTGGGAAAGACTTGGCAATGTCTGTTTAGAATATACATATTTGAATGAATAGTTTTGGAAGTAGTTCACGCGCAAATATCTTGGAGAGAGATTTATTTGCCGTGTTTTGCGGTTTGTTTATTTCGCAACCTTTTTTATTTTTTCTTATTTTTGCATGCAGATGAGAGTGCACTTCAATATTTCCACAAACGTATTGCTAGAGTGCCACTGGTTAAGTCTTTGTAGGTCAATGGTGGCACACAAGGATGCCTACCACTGGTCCAGAGCCACCTAAGTCGTGTACTGGAAATACTCTTGTGTAGTAAGACTCAACTTAATGTGTACTTGTAATTAATTCATCTTAAAGGTGAGGTGAGATGATGTGTTTTTCAGCTGACAATGAAAAGGATGTCAAACCTACCACTTCAGGACTTTAGAAATCACATCTTAACATTCTTACTTTGTTTGTTGTTAGTTGTTTCTGAGTTGTTGTGATTTATTTTTAAATCCATGAACTAAACTTCCAGTTAATTTGCAATCAAACTGTTATTTTCATTTATTTTCTTACCAGTTGACCAGACTCTCCATACACAAGATTCTCAGTTTCCCGCCATACCAGTTGTGCCTGACCATCCCACCCCCTCCATAGCTGACGGCGAGCCCATCCTGCAGAGTGGAGACCCAGACCTTTCCTCCCAAGCTGCTGTAACTATCACTCCAACTGTTAGCTTCATCAATGGTAAACATGAGATCACACTGGAGCCACAGAGCCCCGAAGAAAAAGAGGCCAAAGGTACCCAGATTTTGACAAATGTGACTACTTTTGGAGCAAGCGCTGAAATAACCACAGTGTTTGACTATATCGATCTCCCTGTTGATACCTCTGCTGAATCGACAGAGGAACCAACCGCAGAGATCCCAGATGTTTATGATGAGTATGACCCTTATATAATCCCAATAGTTGAATCAACACCTCCTCACATAGCCCCCGAAGTAGATGAGCTGACCACAACAGACCCCTCACATGACGGCACAACCTCCGTTCTAGCCTCAACAGTGGAGGACACGGAAACGAAAAGTACACAAAAAACTGAAGCTGGCCCAGCTGCCACAGACACCACAGAGGGGATGAGTGATGTCACAGCTACATCTGCTGATTTTGTTCCTACAGTCACACCAGCTGAGCCACGGATCACCAAAGCAACTAAAGAAACCCAAACCATGAAGGCTGATAAGGAAACCACATCTGTCATCCCCACATCTGTACAAGAAGAGGTAGGCGAGACAGGGAGGACTCCCACGTTTGTGAGAATTGACTCAGAAGTGACTCAGACAGAGAAGGCTAAGGACCATTCCCCTGTTACTTCTTCAACTGAACTTTACACGGCGAGAGATAAAGCAGAGACCACAGAGGACTCAAAGAGCACATCTGTCACTCCAGCTGCTCAAGACAGCACTCAGTCTGCTTTACAGACTGTGTACACTCCCTCCTCTAATGTCGCTGATGGGAAAACACCAACATCAACAACCAGTGACTCACAGAGCTCTGCTCAAGATGTGGAGGGAGGAAAAGAGACCCAAACCCCAAAAGAATTTGCCTTCAGCACAGCAGCTCCTTCACTATCTAGTGGTTCAGCCTTTCCTGAACCGCCAGCCAAGACAGAGATAACACCAACTATAGAAGTAGGCAGAACTGAATCATTCACATCTGTAGCACCTTCCCTGGCTGAAAGTTCAGAGGGTCCAGTCACAAGTCAGGAAGGGAGTACAGTCAGCCAAATCCCTTCCGTCTCAGTGAGCGAGAGAGTTGTGACTGATACAGTGTCTACACCAGAGGAGGAGTCTTCAGGAATTCAAACAGTACACAGGTTTACAACATCACATGCCCCTGCTTGGACGGAAAAATCATCTTCAAGTTTAAGTGCTCAAAATACAACAGATCAGGCAGTGGGCACGGATAAAACACTTGTTTCTATGCATGAGGAGAGTAAACAAGATGAGGCAACAACGCCCTCTCATGAATCTTTTTCAACCACTGCCTCTCCCTTATACAGTGCTATTGAAATTATTAAGTCAACAATGGCCTCTTTCACAGATTTTTTCAGTCAGTACTCTACACAGAGTGCATCACCAATGACTGAATTACCCGAGGAAACTGCCACTGGTGTAACAGATGATCAAACTACCTCACCTGTGGGCAGCTATAACTCTCCAGTTATTAGCAGAGTCAACCCAGATAGGTCTAGTTCAACTGCAGCTTCAACAGTGGAAATCTCAAATGTAAGCGAGGATACAAAACAGTTACAAACTGTCACAGTGACCCGAGGAAGTGCCATTACAGAGATGGGGTCATCAGGTCCGAGCGTTGCTATACAAATTGCCGATGAGCATACTTCTGCTACGAAATCAACAGGAGATAGAGTGGAAACTACCATATTCAGTAAGGAGGATTCATTAACAGGAACAACACGATATGAAACAGCTCAGGGATCAACTACAACTGGCCCCATAGCTCCTTCTTCTCTCAGCACTGAGAAACCAACATCAATATCACGAGAAATGTCAGAAATCCCAGCCACTGCAACGATATCAGTTACTTCTGAAGGTACAACCATTTCCACAACCGTAGATGAGTTGAGCTCCATCAGTGGGACCCCAACATTTAGCACAGGCAGTGAAGTGACCAGGGAAAAAACAGAAAAACCATCCAGTTCACAGAAACCAGAAGATATTGGTATTAGTGACGTAGTTACCAGCACACAGCCCACATCAACAGATGAGAGCTCAGGAGGTCATACAGCTATATCTTCTGTGTACAGTACTGAGAAACCATCCACATTTTATGAAAGGACGCAAAGACCAGCAGCTTTGGCACAATCCAACACATCTCCTCCTACTGGTGCAATACATGTAATTGAAACTAGTGATGAAGCAATAACAATTCTCACTCCAGCTTCTTCACCCTCCAGTACTAAGAAACCAACATCAGAATCACCAGAAACACAAGAGACTGTAACCACAAGTCAGACTGAGAAAGCATCAGTGACACCAGAGACAAGTTCTACCTTCCCAACAACAGATGAAGAGAGCTCAGTTGAACAGACTACTGAGATGTCCAGCAAAGATGCTACACGTCCTACAGCTTCTTCATTGTTTAGCACTGAGAAGTCAACAGCACTTCCAGTTGGGGACCAAGACAGTGCTGTCACAGCTCAGACACAGACGTCCTCAGCCTCTCCTGTTACTGATGACACAGAGCAAAGATCCATTGTCACTCCAGCAGATGAAGTTGGTTCAGGTGAACAAACCCCTGACATGATCACTCCTACCTCTTCTGTAGCAGATACGTCTTCCTTCTTCAGTACTGATGCACCAACAGCAACATCACCAGTAACATCAGAAAGTCTTCAGACTGATAAGACAAAACTGTCAACACTTACAGGAGAACCATCAGTTTCTACAATCTCTGATGAGACAATAACAAGCTCAATAACAGTGTCTCCAAGTTTGGCTTCTGTTATATCATCTGGTGCTACAGACATTGAAGATGATGATGTCATCAGCAGTGAGCCTACATTGGTGGAGTCCATTCCTTCCATCACTGGATCAACCATCATCCCTGAAACAGCATCATCGCTGAATACAATTGATAAAGAAGGTTCTGGAGACAGAACCGATGACTTCACTGAAGAATCCATCATCACAGCAACTACTGTTAGTTCTGTGAGGAGTACAGAGTCACCATCGGTCACAGTATCACAGGAAACGGAGGCAAGTTTTACGTCAAAGCTAATTGTTACTCCAGCTTCATCACTCTTGAGTACTAAGAAACCAACATCAGAATCACCAGAAACACAAGAGACTGTAACCACAAGTCAGACTGAGAAAGCATCAGTGACACCAGAGACAAGTTCTACCTTCCCAACAACAGATGAAGAGAGCTCAGTTGAACAGACTACTGAGATTTCCAGCAAAGATGCTACACGTCCTACAGCTTCTTCATTGTTTAGCACTGAGAAGTCAACAGCACTTCCAGTTTGGGACCAAGACGGTGCTGTCACAGCTCAGACAGAGACGTCCTCAGCCTCTCCTGTTACTGATGACACAGAGCAAAGATCCATTGTCACTCCAGCAGATGAAGTTGGTTCAGGTAAACAAACCCCTGACATGATCACTCCTACCTCCTCTGTAGCAGATACTTCTTCCCTCTTCAGTACTGATGCACCAACAGCAACATCACCTGGAACAACGGAAAGTCTTCAGACTGATAAGACAAAACTGTCAACACTTACAGGAGAACCATCAGTTTCAACAATCTCTGATGAGACACTAACAAGCTCAATAACAGTGTCTCCAAGTTTGGCTTCTGTTATATCATCTGTTGCTACAGACATTGAAGATGATGATGTCATCAGCAGTGAGCCGACAACGTTGGAGTCTATTCCTTCCATCAGTGGATCAACCATGAGCCCTGTGACAGCATCATCCCTGAATACCATTGATGAAGAAAGTTCTGGAGACAGTACTGAGGATTTCACTGAAGAGTCAAGTATCACAACAACTACAGTCTCTTCATTGTGGAGTACAGGGTCACCATCAGTTACAGTATCACAGGACACTGAAACAAGTGTTACTTCAAAGACATTTGTCACTGCAGCTTCATCACTCTACAGTACAGAGAAACCAACATCAGTGTTACCTGAAACACAAGAGACTGAAACCACAAGTCAGACTGAGAAAGCATCAGTGACACCAGAGACAAGTTCTACTTTCCCAACAACAGATGAAGATGGTTCAGGTGACCAAACCGTTGACACTCAGAACTCCACTGTCACAACTACATCATCTCTCTACAGCACAGAGGCTTCGACAGCAACATCTCCTGTTACATCATCTGCTCTTTCAGAAATGGTGGACAAAGATTTTAGTCGTGAAACTACAATGGTGGAGTCCATTCCTTCCATCAGTGGATCAACCACGAGCCCTGTGACAGCATCATCCCTGAATACCATTGATAAAGTAAGTTCTGGAGACAGTACTGATGATTTCACTGACGAGTCAAGTATCACAACAACTACAGTATTTTCGTTGTGGAGTACAGAGTCACCATCAGTTACAGCATCACAGGAAACTGAAACAAGTGTTACTTCCAAAACAGTTGTTACTCCAGCTTCATCACTCTTCAGTACTGACAAACCAACATCAGAGTCAACTGAAACACAAGAAACTGTAACCACAAGTCAGATGGATAAAATATCAGCTACACCAGAGACAAGTTCTACTTTCCCAACAACAGATGAAGATGGTTCAGGTGACCAAACCCAAGGCATGTTCACTCAGACCTCCTCTGTCACAGCTAAATCATCTCTCTACAGCACTGATGCTCAAACAACAACTTCTCCTGTTACATCATCTGTTTCAGAACTAGTGGATGAAGATATCAGTCGAGAAACTACAATGGTGGAGTCCATTCCTTCATTCACTGGATCAACCATGAAACCTGAAATTGCATCATTCTTCACTACCACCGATTCAGAGAGTTCTGGAGACAGTACTGATGATTTCACTGAAGAGTCCACCATCAGAGCAACTACAGTTTCTTCATTGTTGAGTACAGAGTCACCATCAGTTACAGCATCACAGGAAATTGAAACAAGTGTTACTTCCAAAACAGTTGTTACTCCAGTTTCATCACTCTTCAGTACTGAGAAACCCACATCAGTGTTACCTGAAACACAAGAGACTGTAACCACAAGTCAGACTGAGAAAGCATCAGTGACACCAGAGACAAGTTCTACCTTCCCAACAACAGATGAAGAGAGCTCAGTTGAACAGACTACTGAGATGTCCAGCAAAGATGCTACACGTCCTACAGCTTCTTCATTGTTTAGCACTGAGAAGTCAACACCACTTCCAGTTGGGGACCAAGACAGTGCTGTCACAGCTCAGACAGAGACGTCCTCAGCCTCTCCTGTTACTGATGACACAGAGCAAAGATCCATTGTCACTCCAGCAGATGAAGTTGGTTCAGGTGAACAAACCCCTGACATGATCACTCCTACCTCTTCTGTAGCAGATACTTCTTCCCTCTTCAGTACTGATGCACCAACAGCAACAACACCTGGAACACCGGAAAGTCTTCAGACTGATAAGACAAAACTGTCAACACTTACAGGAGAACCATCAGTTTCTACAATCTCTGATGAGACACTAACAAGCTCAATAACAGTGTCTCCAAGTTTGGCTTCTGTTATATCATCTGTTGCTACAGACATTGAAGATGATGATTTCATCAGCAGTGAGCCGACAATGTTGGAGTCTATTCCTTCCAGCAGTGGATCAACCATGAGCCCCGAAACAGCCTCATCCCTGTCTCATACCACTCCCACTTATGTGGACATTTCTGAAGAGAGTAGTCTTGATTTAACTGGAGAGTCACTGCTTTTGGTACCCACTCTGTCCTCAATTTCTACAAAAGAGACTCCATCAGTCACAGTTTCATCACTTTACAGTACAGAGAAACCAACATCAGTGTTACCTGAAACGCAAAAGACTGTAACCACAAGTCAGACACATAAAATATCAGCTTCACCAGAGACAAGTTCTACTGTCCCAACAACAGATGAAGATGGTTCAGGTGACCAAACCCAAGGCATGTTCACTCAGACCTCCTCTGTCACAGCTAAATCATCTCTCTACAGCACAGATGCTCCAACAGCAACATCTCCTGTTTTATCATCTGCTGTTTCAGAAATGGTGGACAAAGATATTAGTCAAGAAACTACAATGGTGGAGTCCATTCCTTCCATCAGTGGATCAACCACGAGCCCTGTGACAGCATCATTCTTCACTACCACAGATTCAGAGAGTTCTGGAGATAGTACTGAAGATTTCACTGAAGAATCCATCATCACAGCAACTACTCTTGCTTCAATGAAGACTACAGAGTCACCATCATTCACAGTATCACAGGAATCTGAAACAAGTGTTACTTCAGTTTCATCACACTTCAGCACTGAGAAACCGACATCAGAATCACCAGAAACACAAGAGACTGTAACCACAAGTCATAGAGATAAAATATCAGCTACACCACAGACAAGTTCTACTTTCCCAACAACAGATGAAGATGGTTCAGGTGACCAAACCCAAGGCATGTTTCCTCAAACCTCCTCTGTCACAGCTAAATCATCTCTCTACAGCACTGAGGCTCAAACAACAACTCCTGTTTCATCATCTGCTTTCTCAGAAATGGTGGATGTGGATATTAGTCAAGAAAGTACAATGGTGGAGTCCATTCCTTCATTCAGTGGATCAACCATGAAACCTGAAACTGCATCATTCTTCACTACCACCGATACAGAGAGTTCTGGGGACAGTACTGATGATTTCACTGAAGAGTCCACCATCACAGCAACTACCGTTGCTTCAATGAAGAGTACAGAGTCACCATCAGTCACAGTATCACGGGAAACTGAAATAAGTTTAACCTCAAAGCCAGTTGTTACTCCAGTTTCATCACTCTTCAGTACTGAGAAACCAACATCAGAATCACCAGAAACCCAAGAGACTGTAACCACAAGTCAGACCGAGAAAGCATCAGTGACACCAGAGACAAGTTCTGCCTTCCCAACAACAGATGAAGAGAGCTCAGTTGAACAGACTACTGAGATGTCCAGCAAAGATGCTACACGTCCTACAGCTTCTTCATTGTTTAGCACTGAGAAGTCAACAGCACCTCCAGTTGGGGACCAAGACAGTGCTGTCACAGCTCAGACAGAGACGTCCTCAGCCTCTCCTGTTACTGATGACACAGAGCAAAGATCCATTGTCACTCCAGCAGATGAAGTTGGTTCAGGTGAACAAACCCCTGACATGATCACTCCTACCTCTTCTGTAGCAGATACTTCTTCCCTCTTCAGTACTGATGCACCAACAGCAACAACACCTGGAACACCGGAAAGCCTTCAGACTGATAAGACAAAATTGTCAACACTTACAGGAGAACCATCAGTTTCTACAATCTCTGATGAGACATTAACGAGCTCAATAACAGTGTCTCCAAGTATGGCTTCTGTTATATCATCTGTTGCTACAGACATGGAAGATGAAGATGTCATCAGTAGTGAGCAGACAATGTTGGAGTCTATTCCTTCCATCAGTGGATCAACCATCATCCCTGAAACAGCATCATCCCTGTCTCATACCACTCCCACTTATGTGGACATTTCTGAAGAGAGTAGTCTTGATTTAACTGGAGAGTCACTGCTTTTGGTACCCACTCTGTCCTCAATTTCTACAACCGAGACTCCATCAGTCACAGCTTCATCACTCTACAGTACTGAGAAACCAACATCAGTGTTACCTGAAACACAAGAGACTGAAACCACAAGTCAGACTGAGAAAGAATTAGTGACACCAGAGACAAGTTCTACTTTCCAAACAGATGACAATAGTTCAGGTGACCAAACTGTAGACACTCAGAACTCCACTGTCACAGCTACATCATCTCTCTACAGCACAGAGGCTTCGACAGCAACATCTCCTGTTACATCATCTGCTGTTTCAGAAATGGTGGGCAAAGATTTTAGTCGTGAAACTACAATGTTGGAGTCCATTCCTTCCATCAGTGGATCAACCACGAGCCCTGTGACAGCATCATCCCTGAATACCATTGACAAAGAAAGTTCTGGAGATGGTACTGATAAATTCACTGAACAGTCAAGCATCACAACAAGTACAGTCTCTTCATTGTGGAGTACAGAGTCACCATCAGTTACAGTATCACAGGAAACTGAAACAAGTGTTACTTCCAAAACAGTTGTTACTCCAGTTTCATCACTCTACAGTACTGAGAAACCAACATCAGTGTTACCTGAAACACAAGAGACTGTAACCACAAGTCAGTTAGATAAAATATCAGCTACACCAGAGACAAGTTCTACTTTCCCAACAACAGATGAAGATGGTTCAGGTGACCAAACCCAAGGCATGTTCACTCAGACCTCCTCTGTCACAGCTAAATCATCTCTCTACAGCACTGAGGCACCAACAGCAACTTCTCCTGTTACATCATCTGTTGTTTCGGAAATGGTGGATGTGGATATTAGTCGAGGAACTACAATGGTGGAGTCCATTCCTTCATTCAGTGGATCAACCATGAAACCTGAAACGGCATCATTCTTCACTACCACCGAATCTGAGAGTTCTGGAGACAGTACTGATGATTTCACTGAAGAATCCATCATTAAAGCAACTAGCGTTGCTTCAATGAAGAGTACAGAGTCACCATCAGTCACAGTATCACGGGAAACTGAAATAAGTTTAACCTCAAAGCCAGTTGTTACTCCAGCTTCATCACTCTTCAGTACTGAGAAACCAACATCAGAATCACCAGAAACACAAGAGACTGTAACCACAAGTCAGACTGAGAAAGCATCAGTGACACCAGAGACAAGTTCTACCTTCCCAACAGCAGATGAAGAGAGCTCAGTTGAACAGACTACTGAGATGTCCAGCAAAGATGCTACACGTCCTACAGCTTCTTCATTGTTTAGCACTGAGAAGTCAACAGCACTTCCAGTTGGGGACCAAGACAGTGCTGTCACAGCTCAGACAGAGATGTCCTCAGCCTCTCCTGTTACTGATGACACAGAGCAAAGATCCATTGTCACTCCAGCAGATGAAGTTGGTTCAGGTGAACAAACCCCTGACATGATCACTCCTACCTCCTCTGTAGCAGATACTTCTTCCCTCTTCAGTACTGATGCACCAACAGCAACATCAGCAATAACATCAGAAAGTCTTCAGACTGATAGGACAAAACTGTCAACACTTACAGGAGAACCATCCGTTTCTACAATCTCTGATGAGACACTAACAAGCTCAATAACAGTGTCTTCAAGTTTGGCTTCTGTTATATCATCTGTTGCTACAGACATTGAAGATGAAGATGTCATCAGTAGTGAGCAGACAATGTTGGAGTCTATTCCTTCCATCAGTGGATCAACCATGAGCCCTGAAACAGCATCATCCCTGTCTCATACCACTCCCACTTATGTGGACATTTCTGAAGTGAGTAGTCTTGATTTAACTGGAGAGTCACTGCTTTTGGTACCCACTCTGTCCTCAATTTCTACAACCGAGACTCCATCAGTCACAGCTTCATCACTCTACGGTACTGAGAAACCAACATCAGTGTTACCTGAAACACAAGAAACTGAAACCACAAGCCAGACAGATAAAATATCAGCTACACCAGAGACAAGTTCTACTTTCCCAACAACAGATGAAGATGGTTCAGGTGACCAAACCCAAGGCATGTTCACTCAAACCTCCTCTGTCACAGCTAAATCATCTCTCTACAGCACTGAGGCTCAAACAACAACTTCTCCTGTTTCATCATCTGTTGTTTCGGAAATGGTGGATGTGGATATTAGTCAAGAAACTACAATGGTGGAGTCCATTCCTTCATTCAGTGGATCAACCATGAAACCTGAAACAGCATCATTCTTCACTACCACCGATTCAGAGAGTTCTGGAGACAGTACTGATGAATTCACTGAAGAGTCCACCATCAGAGCAACTACAGTTTCTTCATTGTGGAGTACAGAGTCCCCATCAGTTACAGCATCACAGGAAACTGAAACAAGTGTTACTTCCAAAACAGTTGTTACTCCAGCTTCGTCACTCTTCAGTACTGAGAAACCAACATCAGAATCACCAGAAACACAAGAGACTGTAACCACAAGTGAGACTGAGAAAGCATCAGTATCATCAGAGACAAGTTCTACTTTCCCCAAAACAGATGAAGATGGTTCAGGAGACCAAACCCAAGGAATGTTCACTCAGACCTCCTCTGTCACAGCTAAATCATCTCTCTACAGCACTGATGCACCAACTGCAACATCTCCTTTTACATCATCTGTTGTTTCAGAAATGGTGGATGTGGATATTAGTCAAGAAACTACAATGGTGGAGTCCATTCCTTCCTTCAGTGGATCAACCATGAAACCTGAAACAGCATCATTCTTCACGACCACCGAATATGAGAGTTCTGGAGACAGTACTGATGATTTGACTGAAGAATCCATCATCACAGCAACTACCGTTGCTTTAATGAAGAGTACAGAGTCACCATCAGTCACAGTATCACGGGAATCTGAAACAAGTTTAACCTCAAAGTCAGTTGTTACTCCAGTTTCACCTATCTTCAGTACTGAGAAACCAACATCAGTGTTACCTGAAACACAAGAGACTGTAACCACAAGTCAGACTGAGAAAGCATCAGTGACACCAGAGACAAGTTCTACCTTCCCAACAACAGATGAAGAGAGCTCAGTTGAACAGACTACTGAGATGTCCAGCAAAGATGCTACACGTCCTACAGCTTCTTCATTGTTTAGCACTGAGAAGTCAACAGCACCTCCAGTTGGGGACCAAGACAGTGCTGTCACAGCTCAGACACAGACGTCCTCAGCCTCTCCTGTTACTGATGACACAGAGCAAAGATCCATTGTCACTCCAGCAGATGAAGTTGGTTCAGGTGAACAAACCCCTGACATGATCACTGCTACCTCTTCTGTAGCAGATACATCTTCCCTCTTCAGTACTGATGCACCAACAGCAACATCACCTGGAACACCGGAAAGTCTTCAGACTGTTAAGACAAAATTGTCAACACTTACAGGAGAACCATCAGTTTCAACAATCTCTGATGAGACACTAACAAGCTCAATAACAGTGTCTCCAAGTTTGGCTTCTGTTATATCATCTGTTGCTACAGACATTGAAGATGAAGATGTCATCAGCAGTGAGCAGACAATGTTGGAGTCTATTCCTTCCAGCAGTGGATCAACCATGAGCCCTGAAACAGCATCATCCCTGTCTCATACCACTCCCACTTATGTGGACATTTCTGAAGAGAGCAGTCTTGATTTAACTGGAGAGTCACTGCTTTTGGTACCCACTCTGTCCTCAATTTCTACAACCGAGACTCCATCAGTCACACCTTCCTCACTCTACGGTACTGAGAAACCAACATCATTGTTACTTGAAACACAAGAGACTGAAACCACAAGCCAGACTGAGAAAGAATCAGTGACACCAGAGACAAGTTCTACTTTCCCAACAGATGAAGATGGTTCAGGAGACCAAACCGTAGACACTCAGAACTCCACTGTCACAGCTACATCATCTCTCAACAGCACAGAGGCTTCGACAGCAACATCTCCTGTTACATCATCTGCTGTTTCAGAAATGGTGGACAAAGATTTTAGTCGTGAAACTACAATGATGGAGGCCATTCCTTCCATCAGTGGATCAACCAGGAGCCCTGTGACAGCATCATCCCTGAATACCATTGATAAAGAAAGTTCTGGAGACAGTACTGATGATTTCACTGAAGAGTCAAGCATCACAACAACTACAGTCTCTTCATTGTGGAGTACAGAGTCACCATCAGTTACAGTATCACAGGAAACTGAAACAAGTGTTACTTCCAAAACAGTTGTTACTCCAGTTTCATCACTCTACAGTACGGAGAAACCAACATCAGTGTTACCTGAAACACAAGAAACTGAAACCACAAGCCAGACAGATAAAATATCAGCTACACCAGAGACAAGTTCTACTTTCCCAACAACAGATGAAGATGGTTCAGGTGACCAAACCCAAGGCATGTTTCCTCAGACCTCCTCTGTCACAGCTAAATCATCTCTCTACAGCACTGAGGCCCAAACAACAACTTCTCCTGTTACATCATCTGTTTTTTCGGAAATGGTGGATGTAGATATTAGTCGAGAAACTACAATGGTGGAGTCCATTCCTTCATTCACTGGATCAACCATGAAACCTGAAACGGCATCATTCTTCACTACCACAGATTCAGAGAGTTCTGGAGACATTACTGATGATTTCACTGAAGAATCCACCATCAGAGCAACTACAGTTTCTTCATTGTGGAGTACAGAGTCACCATCAGTTACAGCATCACAGAAAACTGAAACAAGTGTTACTTCCAAAAAAGTTGTTACTCCAGCTTCGTCACTCTTCAGTACTGACAAACCAACATCAGTGTTACCAGAAACACAAGAGACTGTAACCACAAGTCATAGAGATAAAATTTCAGCTACACCACAGACAAGTTCTACTTTCCCAACAACAGATGAAGATGGTTCAGGTGACCAAACCCAAGGCATGTTCACTCAGACCTCCTCTGTCACAGCTAAATCATCTCTCTACAGCACTGAGGCTCAAACAACAACTCCTGTTACATCATCTGCTTTCTCAGAAATGGTGGATGTGGATATTAGTCAAGAAAGTACAATGGTGGAGTCCATTCCTTCCTTCAGTGGATCAACCATGAAACCTGAAACTGCATCATTCTTCACTACCACCGATTCAGACAGTTCTGGAGACATTACTGATAATTTCACTGAAGAATCCATCATCACAGCAACTACCGTTGCTTCAATGAAGAGTACAGAGTCACCATCAGTCACGGCATCACAGGAAACTGAAACAAGTGTTACTTCCAAAACAGTTGTTACTCCAGTTTCATCACTCTTCAGTACTGAGAAACCAACATCAGTGTTACCTGAAACACAAGAGACTGTAACCACAAGTCAGACTGAGAAAGCATCAGTGACACCAGAGACAAGTTCTACCTTCCCAACAACAGATGAAGAGAGCTCAGTTGAACAGACTACTGAGATGTCCAGCAAAGATGCTACACGTCCTACAGCTTCTTCATTGTTTAGCACTGAGAAGTCAACAGCACTTCCAGTTGGGGACCAAGACAGTGCTGTCACAGCTCAGACACAGACGTCCTCAGCCTCTCCTGTTACTGATGACACAGAGCAAAGATCCATTGTCACTCCAGCAGACGAAGTTGGTTCAGGTGAACAAACCCCTGACATGATCACTCCTACCTCTTCTGTAGCAGATACTTCTTCCCGCTTCAGTACTGATGCACCAACAGCAACATCACCAATAACAACAGAAAGTCTTCAGACTGATAAGACAAAACTGTCAACACTTACAGGAGAACCATCAGTTTCTACAATCTCTGATGAGACACTAACAAGCTCAATGACAGTGTCTCCAAGTTTGGCTTCTGTTATATCATCTGTTGCTACAGACATTGAAGATGAAGATGTCATCAGTAGTGAGCAGACAATGTTGGAGTCTATTCCTTCCAGCAGTGGATCAACCATGAGCCCTGAAACAGCATCATCCCTGTCTCATACCACTCCCACTTATGTGGACATTTCTGAAGAGAGTAGTCTTGATTTAACTGGAGAGTCACTGCTTTTGGTACCCACTCTGTCCTCAATTTCTACAAAAGAGACTCCATTAGTCACAGCTTCATCACTTTACAGTACAGAGAAACCAACATCAGTGTTACCTGAAACACAAGAGACTGTAACCACAAGTCAGACTGAGAAGGCATCAGTGACACCAGAGAGAAGTTCTACTTTCCCAACAACAGATGAAGATGGTTCAGGTGACCAACCCGTAGACACTCAGACCTCCGATGTCACAGCTACATCATCTCTCTACAACACAAAGGCTTCGACAGCAACATCTCCTGTTCCATCATCTGTTGTTTCAGAAATGGTGGACAAAGATTTTAGTCGTGAAACTACAATGATGGAGGCCATTCCTTCCATTAGTGGATCAACAACGAGCCCTGTGACAGCATCATCCCTGAATACCATTGATAAAGAAAGTACTGGAGACAGTACTGATGAATTCACTGAAGAGTCAAGCATCACAACAACTACAGTCTCTTCATTGTGGAGAACAGAGTCACCATCAGTTACAGTATCACCAGACACTGAAACAAGTGTTACTTCAAAGACATTTGTCACTGCAGCTTCATCACTTTACAGTACAGAGAAACCAACATCAGTGTTACCTGAAACACAAGAGACTGAAACCACAAGTCAGATAGATAAAATATCAGCTACACCAGAGACAAGTTCTACTTTACCAACAACAGATGAAGATGGTTCAGGTGACCAAACCCAAGGCATGTTCACTCAGACCTCCTCTGTCACAGCTAAATCATCTCTCTACAGCACTGAGGCACCAACAGCAACATCTCCTGTTACATCATCTGTTGTTTCGGAAATGGTGGATGTGGATATTAGTCGAGAAACTACAATGGTGGAGTCCATTCCTTCCTTCAGTGGATCAACCATGAAACCTGAAACAGCATCATTCTTCACTACCACAGATTCAGAGACTTCTGGAGACAGTACTGAAGATTTCACTGAAGAGTCCACCATCAGAGCAACTACAGTTTCTTCATTGTTGAGTACAGAGTTATCATCAGTTACAGCATCACAGGAAACTGAAACAAGCGTTACTTCCAAAACAGTTGTTACTCCAGCTTCGTCACTCTTCAGTACTGAGAAACCAACATCAGAATCACCAGAACCACAAGAGACTGTAACCACAAGTCATACTGAGAAAGCATCAGTAACATCAGAGACGAGTTCTACTTTCCCCAAAACAGATGAAGATGGTTCAGGAGACCAAACCCAAGGCATGTTCACTCAGACCTCCTCTGTCACAGCTAAATCATCTCTCTACAGCACTGAGGCTCAAACAACAACTTCTCCTGTTTCATCATCTGCTGTTTCAGAAATGGTGGATGTGGATATTAGTCAAGAAACTACAAAGGTGGAGTCCATTCCCTCCTTCAGTGGATCAACCATGAAACCTGAAACTGCATCATTCTTGACGACCACCGAATATGAGAGTTCTGGAGACAGTACTGATGATTTGACTGAAGAATCCATCATCACAGCAACTACCGTTGCTTCAATGAAGAGTACAGACTCACCATCAGTCTCAGTATCACAGGAATCTGAAACAAGTTTAACCTCAAAGCCAGTTGTTACTCCAGTTTCATCACTCTTCAGTACTGAGAAACCAACATCAGTGTTACCTGAAACACAAGAGACTGTAACCACAAGTCAGACTGAGAAAGCATCAGTGACACCAGAGACAAGTTCTACCTTCCCAACAACAGATGAAGAGACCTCAGTTGAACAGACTACTGAGATGTCCAGCAAAGATGCTACGCGTCCTACAGCTTCTTCATTGTTTAGCACTGAGAAGTCAACAGCACTTCCAGTTGGGGACCAAGACAGTGCTGTCACAGCTCAGACACAGACGTCCTCAGCCTCTCCTGTTACTGATGACACAGAGCAAAGATCCATTGTCACTCCAGCAGATGAAGTTGGTTCAGGTGAACAAACCCCTGACATGATCACTCCTACCTCCTCTGTAGCAGATACTTCTTCCCTCTTCAGTACTGATGCACCAACAGCAACATCACCAATAACATCAGAAAGTCTTCAGACTGATAGGACAAAACTGTCAACACTTACAGGAGAACCATCCGTTTCTACAATCTCTGATGAGACACTAACAAGATCAATAACAGTGTCTTCAAGTTTGGTTTCTGTTATATCATCTGTTGCTACAGACATGGAAGATGAAGATGTCGTCAGTAGTGAGCAGACAATGTTGGAGTCTATTCCTTCCATCAGTGGATCAACCATGAGCCCTGAAACAGCATCATCCCTGTCTCATACCACTCCCACTTATGTGGACATTTCTGAAGTGAGTAGTCTTGATTTAACTGGAGAGTCACTGCTTTTGGTACCCACTCTGTCCTCAATTTCTACAACCGAGACTCCATCAGTCACACCTTCCTCTCTCTACGGTACTGAGAAACCAACATCAGTGTTACCTGAAACACAAGAAACTGAAACCACAAGCCAGACAGATAAAATATCAGCTACACCAGAGACAAGTTCTACTTTCCCAACAACAGATGAAGATGGTTCAGGTGACCAAACCCAAGGCATGTTCACTCAAACCTCCTCTGTCACAGCTAAATCATCTCTCTACAGCACTGAGGCTCAAACAACAACTTCTCCTGTTTCATCATCTGTTGTTTCGGAAATGGTGGATGTGGATATTAGTCAAGAAACTACAATGGTGGAGTCCATTCCTTCATTCAGTGGATCAACCATGAAACCTGAAACAGCATCATTCTTCACTACCACCGATTCAGAGAGTTCTGGAGACAGTACTGAAGATTTCACTGAAGAGTCCACCATCAGAGCAACTACAGTTTCTTCATTGTGGAGTACAGAGTCACCATCAGTTACAGCATCACAGGAAACTGAAACAAGTGTTACTTCCAAAACAGTTGTTACTCCAGCTTCGTCACTCTTCAGTACTGAGAAACCAACATCAGAATCACCAGAACCACAAGAGACTGTAACCACAAGTGAGACTGAGAAAGCATCAGTAACATCAGAGACAAGTTCTACTTTCCCCAAAACAGATGAAGATGGTTCAGGAGACCAAACCCAAGGCATGTTCATTCAGACCTCCTCTGTTACAGCTAAATCATCTCTCTACAGCACTGAGGCCCAAACAACAACATCTCCTTTTACATCATCTGTTGTTTCAGAAATGGTGGATGTGGATATTAGTCGAGAAACTACAATGGTGGAGTCCATTCCTTCATTCAGTGGATCAACCATGAAACCTGAAACCGCATCATTCTTCACTACCACAGATTCAGAGAGTTCTGGAGACAGTACTGAAGATTTCACTGAAGAGTCCACCATCAGAGCAACTACACTTTCTTCATTGTTGAGTACAGAGTCACCATCAGTTACAGCATCACAGGAAACTGAAACAAGTGTTACTTCCAAAACAGTTGTTACTGCAGCTTCATCACTCTACAGTACTGAGAAACCAACATCAGTGTTACCTGAAACACAAGAGACTGTAACCACAAGTCAGACTGAGAAACCATCATTAACATCAGAGACAAGTTCTACTTTCCCAACAACAGATGAAGATGGTTCAGGAGACCAAACCCAAGGCATGTTCTCTCAGACCTCCTCTGTCACAGCTAAATCATCTCTCTACAGCACTGAGGCCCAAACAACAACTTCTCCTGTTTCATCATCTGTTGTTTCAGAAATGGTGGATGTGGATATTAGTCGAGAAACTACAATGGTGGAGTCCATTCCTTCCATCAGTGGATCAACCATCATCCCTGAAACAGCCTCATCCCTGACTCATACCACTCCCACTTATGTGGACATTTCTGAAGAGAGTAGTCTTGATTTAACTGGAGAGTCACTGCTTTTGGTACCCACTCTGTCCTCAATTTCTACAACCGAGACTCCATCAGTCACAGCTTCATCACTCTACAGTACTGAGAAACCAACATCAGTGTTACCTGAAACACAAGAAACTGAAACCACAAGCCAGACAGATAAAATATCAGCTACACCAGAGACAAGTTCTACTTTCCCAACAACAGATGAAGATGGTTCAGGTGACCAAACCCAAGGCATGTTCACTCAGACCTCCTCTGTCACATCTAAATCATCTCTCTACAGCACTGAGGCCCAAACAACAACTTCTCCTGTTTCATCATCTGTTGTTTCGGAAATGGTGGATGTGGATATTAGTCGAGGAACTACAATGGTGGAGTCCATTCCTTCATTCAGTGGATCAACCATGAAACCTGAAACGGCATCATTCTTCACTACCACCGATTCAGAGAGTTCTGGAGACAGTACTGAAGATTTCACTGAAGAGTCCACCATCAGAGCAACTACAGTTTCTTCATTGTTGAGTACAGAGTCACCATCAGTTACAGCATCACAGGAAACTGAAACAAGTGTTACTTCCAAAACAGTTGTTACTCCAGCTTCGTCACTCTTCAGTACTGAGAAACCAACATCAGAATCACCAGAAACACAAGAGACTGTAACCACAAGTCATACTGAGAAAGCATCAGTAACATCAGAGACAAGTTCTACATTCCCAACAACAGATGAAGATGGTTCAGGAGACCAAACCCAAGGAATGTTCACTCAGACCTCCTCTGTCACAGCTAAATCATCTCTCTACAGCACTGATGCACCAACTGCAACATCTCCTGTTACATCATCTGTTGTTTCAGAAATGGTGGATGTGGATATTAGTCAAGAAACTACAATGGTGGAGTCCATTCCTTCATTCAGTGGATCAACCATGAAACCTGAAACTGCATCATTCTTCACTACCACAGATTCAGAGAGTTCTGGAGACAGTACTGATGATTTCACTGAAGAGTCCACCATCAGAGCAACTACAGTTTCTTCATTGTGGAGTACAGAGTCACCATCAGTTACAGCATCACAGGAAACTGAAACAAGTGTTACTTCCAAAACAGTTGTTACTTCAGTTTCATCACACTTCAGTACTGAGAAACCGACATCAGAATCACCAGAAACACAAGAGACTGTAACCACAAGTCATACTGAGAAAGCATCAGTAACATCAGAGACAAGTTCTACTTTCCCCAAAACAGATGAAGATGGTTCAGGTGAACAAACCCCTGACATGATCACTCCTAACTCCTCTGTAGCAGATACATCTTCCCTCTTCAGTACTGATGCACCAACAGCAACAGCACCTGGAACACCGGAAAGTCTTCAGACTGATAAGACAAAATTGTCAACACTTACAGGAGAACCATCAGTTTCTACAATCACTGATGAGACACTAACAAGCTCAATAACAATGTCTCCAAGTTTGGCTTCTGTTATATCATCTGTTGCTACAGACATTGAAGATGATGATGTCATCAGCAGTGAGCCGACAATGTTGGAGTCTATTCCTTCCCTCAGTGGATCAACCATGAGCCCTGAAACAGCATCATCCCTGTCTCATACCACTCCCACTTATGTGGACATTTCTGAAGAGAGCAGTCTTGATTTATTTGGAGAGTCACTGCTTTTGGTACCCACTCTGTCCTCAATTTCTACAACAGAGACTCCATCAGTCACAGCTTCATCACTTTACAGTACAGAGAAACCAACCTCAGTCTCACCTCAAACACAAGAGACTGTAACCACAAGTCAGACAGATAAAATATCAGCTTCACCAGAGACAAGTTCTACATTCCCAACAGATGAAGATGGTTCAGGTGACCAAACCATAGACACTCAGACCTCCACTGTCACAGCTACATCATCTCTCTACAGCACAGAGGCTTCGACAGCAACATCTCCTGTTACATCGTCTGTTTCAGAAATGGTGGACAAAGATTTTAGTCTTGAAACTACAATGGTGGAGTCCATTCCTTCCATCAGTAGATCAACAACGAGCCCTGTGACAGCATCATCCCTGAAAAGTTCTGGAGACAGTACTGTTGATTTCACTGAAGAGTCAAGTATCACAACAACTACAGTATTTTCATTGTGGAGTACAGAGTCACCATCAGTTACAGTATCACAGGACACTGAAACAAGTGTTACTTCAAAGACATTTGTCACTCCAGCTTCATCACTTTACAGTACAGAGAAACCAACATCAGTGTTACCTGAAACACAAGAGACTGTAACCTCAAGCCAGACAGATAAAATATCAGCTACACCAGAGACAAGTTCTACTTTCCCAATAACAGATGAAGATGGTTCAGGTGACCAAACCCAAGGCATGTTCACTCAGACCTCCTCTGTCACAGCTAAATCATCTCTCTACAGCACTGAGGCCCAAACAACAACTTCTCCTGTTACATCATCTGTTGTTTCGGAAATGGTGGATGTGGATATTAGTCAAGAAACTACAATGGTGGAGTCCATTCCTTCATTCAGTGGATCAACCATGAAACCTGAAACTGCATCATTCTTCACTACCACCGATTCAGAAAGTTCTGGAGACAGTACTGATAATTTCACTGAAGAGTCCACCATCAGAGCGACTACAGTTTCTTCATTGTGGAGTACAGAGTCACCATCAGTTACAGCATCACAGGAAACTGAAACAAGTGTTACTTCCAAAACAGTTGTTACTCCAGTTTCATCACTCTTCAGTACTGAGAAACCAACATCAGTGTTACCTGAAACACAAGAGACTGTAACCACAAGTCAGACTGAGAAAGCATCAGTAACACCAGAGACAAGTTCTACTTTCCCAATAACAGATGAAGATGGTTCAGGTGACCAAACCCAAGGCATGTTCACTCAGACCTCCTCTGTTACAGCTAAATCATCTCTCTACAGCACTGAGGCTCCAACAATAACTTCTCCTGTTACATCATCTGCTTTCTCAGAAATGGTGGATGTGGATATTAGTCAAGAAACTACAATGGTGGAGTCCATTCCTTCATTCAGTGGATCAACCATGAAACCTGAAACTGCATCATTCTTCACTACCACCGATACAGACAGTTCTGGAGACAGTACTGATGATTTGACTGAAGAATCCATCATCACAGCAACTACAGTTTCTTCATTGTGGAGTACAGAGTCACCATCAGTTACAGCATCACAGGAAACTGAAACAAGTTTAACGTCAAAGCCAGTTGTTACTCCAGCTTCATCACTCTTCAGTACTGAGAAACCCACATCAGAATCACCAGAAACACAAGAGAATGTAACCACAAGTCAGACTGAGAAAGCATCAGTGACACCAGAGACAAGTTCTACTTTCCCAACAACAGATGAAGAGAGCTCAGTTGAACAGACTACTGAGATGTCCAGCAAAGATGCTACACGTCCTTCAGCTTCTTCATTGTTTAGCACTGAGAAGTCAACAGCACTTCCAGATAAAGTTTCAGCTACACCAGAATCAAGTTCTACTTTCCCCAAAACAGATGAAGATGGTTCAGGTGACCAAACCCAAGACATGTTCACTCAGACCTCCTCTGTCACAGCTACATCATCTCTCTACAGCACTGAGGCTCAAACAACAACTTCTCCTGTTTCATCATCTGCTGTTTCAGAAATGGTGGGCAAAGATTTTAGTCATGAAACTACAATGTTGGAGTCCATTCCTTCCATCAGTGGATCAACCATGAAACCTGAAACAGCATCATTCTTCACTACCACCAATTCAGAGAGTTCTGGAGACAGTACTGATGATTTCACCGAGGAGTCCACCATCAGAGCAACTACAGTCTCTTCGTTGTTGAGTACAGAGTCACCATCAGTTACAGCATCACAGGAAACTACAACAACTATTACTTCCAAAACAGTTGTTACTCCAGCTTCATCACTCTTCAGTACTGAGAAACCAACATCAGTGTTACCTGAAACACAAGAGACTGTAACCTCAAGCCAGACAGATAAAATATCAGCTACACCAGAGACAAGTTCTACTTTCCCAATAACAGATGAAGATGGTTCAGGTGACCAAACCCAAGGCATGTTCACTCAGACCTCCTCTGTCACAGCTAAATCATCTCTCTACAGCACTGAGGCCCCAACAACAACTTCTCCTGTTACATCATCTGTTGTTTCGGAAATGGTGGATGTGGATATTAGTCAAGAAACTACAATGGTGGAGTCCATTCCTTCATTCAGTGGATCAACCATGAAACCTGAAACTGCATCATTCTTCACTACCACCGATTCAGAAAGTTCTGGAGACAGTACTGATAATTTCACTGAAGAGTCCACCATCAGAGCGACTACAGTTTCTTCATTGTGGAGTACAGAGTCACCATCAGTTACAGCATCACAGGAAACTGAAACAAGTTTAACGTCAAAGCCAGTTGTTACTCCAGCTTCATCACTCTTCAGTACTGAGAAACCCACATCAGTGTTACCTGAAACACAAGAGACTGTAACCACAAGTCAGACTGAGAAAGCATCAGTGACACCAGAGACAAGTTCTACCTTCCCAACAACAGATGAAGAGACCTCAGTTGAACAGACTACTGAGAATTCCAGCAAAGATGCTACGCGTGCTACAGCTTCTTCATTGTTTAGCACTGAGAAGTCAACAGCACTTCCAGATAAAGTTTCAGCTACACCAGAATCAAGTTCTACTTTCCCCAAAACAGATGAAGATGGCTCAGGTGACCGCACCCAAGACATGTTCACTCAGACCTCCTCTGTCACAGCTACATCATCTCTCTACAGCACCGAGGCTCAAACAACAACTTCTTCTGTTTCATCATCTGCTCTTTCAGAAATGGTGGACAAAGATTTTAGTCATGAAACTACAATGTTGGAGTCCATTCCTTCCATCAGTGGATCAACCATGAAACCTGAAACAGCATCATTCTTCACTACCACCGATTCAGACAGTTCTGGAGACAGTACTGATGATTTCACCGAGGAGTCCACCATCAGAGCAACTACAGTCTCTTCATTGTTGAGTACAGAGTCACCATCAGTTACAGCATCACAGGAAACTACAACAACTATTACTTCCAAAACAGTTGTTACTCCAGCTTCATCACTCTTCAGTACTGAGAAACCAACATCAGAATCACCTGAAACACAAGAGACTGTAACCACAAGCCAGACTGAGAAAGCATCAGTAACATCAGAGACAAGTTCTACTTTCCCAACAACAGATGAACAGAGGTCCATTGATATTTTCACCCAGGAGACACTCACTGTTACAACCAATTCCCTCTATAGCACTGCAAAGCCAACACGAGTGTCAACTTCAAAATTGGACATTGCTACCACAATTCAAGCAGACTTTTCTACTCACTTTTCTGGAACCACAGTTGGCACAGCTCTGCAGTCAACAGACATCACAATTACACAACAAGCTACAAAGCTCCTAAGCACTGAAAAGACATCATCCATCCAGATCATTGATGAATTGGAGACAAGTTCTGCAATCTCTTTAAACGAAGATGAGAGCTCAACCAGGCAGACAACTGAAATTCTAACAGAGGAATCATCCGCAATATCTTTTTTGCCAACTACAGAGCAAACAGTGAATCCCAGCAGCAACGCAGCTATAATGATTGGCAGCTCACAGGATAAAATCACTGCATCCCCAAGCTCCACAAGGCCAACCATTCCTATTATTGATGACACTGAGACTATTGAGCAAACCACCAAAGTTCCTGCAAAAGCATCTTCAGTGTTCAATTCAGAGAAACCAACAATAACAACTGCAACATTTGCCAATGAAACAAGTGATAGCTCACAATCTACTGTTGTTACAGCTTCTCCTTTGTACAGTACTGACAGTACAATTTCACTAAACACAGAAAAGAGCCCAGCAACTACAGAAACCGACTCTGTGATCACAACTACTGAAAATACTGGAAGCCAAACTCGTTCTAGTGCAAGTGTAGATTCAACTACAAACACAGACATCACTTCATCTATGACTCACAGTACTGAAAACCCCACAGCTATTACAGTGCACGAAGAGGGCTCAGGGGATGAAACCTCTGATATGTTCGATCGGGTCTCTGCTGTGACAGCTTCTTCTCAGAGCACATCACAGCCCGGTGATGAATCATCAACCCAAAGCTCACCACAGTTCATTACAGAGTCTACAAATGTCACTCACCTTTTTACAACAGTTGAGACAATGACAGCATCGGCCTCTGAGTCAGAAGGTGGTGATTCCACTGAAGTAGATGACACATCTGCATCCACACATGAAACACCCTTAGAAACACCAACAACGTCTGATCAATCCTCTGTGGAGCAAACAACCTCATTACCGATTACAACCATATTTGTTGAGGAAGGAAGTGACAGAGAATTTACAACGGTGACGACAACTCCCTATACATTTGAAACCTCTCAGCCCATTGCATTTCCCAGTGTCACTGTGTATACCTCAGAGAAACCCTCTACTTTCATTGACATTGAGAGCTCTGCTAGCTCACCTGACGAGGAAGATGGATCTGGTGCAGAGGAATCCCCCGAGACTACCACACAACCCCAGGTTGAATTCACGGATGAGACGGAAATAGGTGACACGGAGAGCACATCAGACAATTTAAGTGCTTCGTCCACGACTCAGTCCAGTACAAAGCCTACGAAGGAATTCATGTCATCAACCCAATCCCCAGACATGACAAGCTCTGAGGTTTACATGAGTGCGGAGCAGGGCAGTGGCATCTCCCCAGATGACTCAGAGGGTTCAGGTGCTGACGGATCAACCATTGCTGTAGATGCTACACAAGGAATCACGTTGCCACCCACTGCTGTTTCTGTCACCAAGGAGAGCTCAAGTGACCAAACGGATGACGTTACTACACAAAAACCTAGTGACACCACCACTTCTTCTCTTCACAGTACTGAGGGTCCAACAGCCATGTCTCCTGTAATGCACACTTCAACAGTTCAGGAAAGCTCAGGTGATATATATATAGATAACACAGTGTCTCCTGCTGTCACTGTGGTTACTTCTTCAGCCGTTCCAGATGTTGAATATCAAGACATGAAGAGCACAGGCTCATCCCTGTTCAGCACAGAGAAAACTAAAACAACAAGAGCATCTCATGAGAGCAGACCATCTGATATTCCAAAATCTGTTGTAACTGCAGCTTCTTCTCTCTACAGCACAGAGAAGCCAAACATAACAACAGTATACGTTGTTACCTCTGCCCCACCAGTTAACTTGTCCATATCTACAACTGACATATCGGCACCAAGTTCAGCCTTTCCTTTGACAGATGGAGAGAGTTCTGGTGACCAAACCAGTGAGACATTCACCTCAAAGCCGTCTGTGATGGAGAGCGTCACATTTGGAGAAGCGACCGGTGAAACCGAAACCTTTGTGTCAGTCACACCAACCTCTGATGAGCAGGTTTCCACACAGGAGGGTGACCTCACTCTAGACACAGAGAGCCCCGTTACTTCTGAAGCGACCGAGCTTCCCGTTTCGACCACTGGGAAAGTCACAGTAACCGAGCACATAACGCAATCTTCATACACAACTGTGTCCCCCCATACAGCTCCAGTTAGTGACAGTACGTTTGACTTGACCACAGTAAGCTCTAGCAGCGAACATAAGCAAGACGGCTTCACACCGATGTCCACCCCCATTCCCTCCATTATGTATCACAGCTTTACAGACCAACAGGTGGTGATTATTACTCCCAGTAGCAGCCAAGCCAAGACTGACCTCACTGAGCAGACGCCTACCATGGTCCTGCATGTGTCCAAACCAGCAACCAGCACAACCATCATATTCTCAGAGGACACAAAAGATGAAGATGATCTTTTCTCTACAGGAACAGATGGTCTGAAGGGAGGCAGTGAAACTCTTGAGCTTATCACCGATGATAACATCATTGATGCAGATAGTATCTCCATAGTTCCCTCTTCTTCATTTTACCCAACCGTCCACGCAGAGGAGGCCGGAGGTGTCACACCAGTTACAATGACACACAAGGTGGAGGTAACAGAAGAATCAGAGGGTTCAGGGACTGATAGCACCCCCTTCTTTACTCCTAAACCAGTAACTCTACATGCAGACTCAGCCACTGATTCAACATTAGTCTCAACCTCTTCTGAATATTTGTCGCCCACTTCAAAACCATCAGGTGTGTCTAGTAGCGAGCCTAGCATTGAAGAGACGGTTACATCCACCCCAGCCACTACTCTGTCCACAATGTCGAGCTCTGAAGAAACGTATGATTTAACCACACCACATGCACTTTTCCCAATTGAGATTCATACCAAACCAGTCCCAGAGCTGGTGGAGGGAGAGTTATCAGGCGAGGACACTGCTGATAATGTCACTGAGTCTACCACTGAGATCGCAGCTTCCTCATCTTTGCCTTCTCAAACTTTCACTGAAGCAACAGACACAAGCTCGGTCTCTCCGGTGTCCAGTGAGGAGTATATGATCAGCACGGTTGAAACAGAAAAACCCACGAGCTTCTCACCCACAACCATGAAAGCCACAGGTCAATTCACAACTGATGAAACCTTAGGTTCGACCTTTTCAACGCAAACCGCTGTACCTTCAGCTGCTGTTACACAACACCCACCAGTGTCCACTGAACCTACAGTGAAACAATCCAGTCAAGCACCTGACAATGAATATTCAGGTGACGATGACTCTGATGAAGGCTCTGCACACATGACTTCTGGGTCCTCTGGGGATGGATGGACAGCATCTGAAAAACCAGTGACAACTACATCTACAGCCTCTTCGCTGTTCAGCACTGAGAGGCCAACTGCTGAGAGACCCTCTTCTCTCTATAGCACAGTGAAACCATCTGACACAGAAACGACGGGCGTTACTGATACAGGGACTTCGAGTGATCAAACATCTGGCATACTGAGCATGTCAACAGTGAAGGCCAAAACCTCACCTGAACCTGCCACTGGGGAGACTCCATTATCCGGTGCTGCTTCCAGTCTTTATAGCACAAAGAAGCCAACTGTCACATCATCTCCTGATGTTACTGGGAAGGATGGATCACATGATCACACTCATGTGACAGAGCCTGTGACACAGACAGCCACTCCTCTACACAGTACAGTGAAGATTGATCAAATTCCATCCACAACGACATTATCTCCTCCCTACAGCACAGATACATTTTCAGATGTTTCAGTTGAGAGGGGCTCTGGGGATGAGATCTCAGATACCACAACTGCATCGCCTAAGACAGTGACATCTAAGAGTGAAAATCACTTTGACACAGAGAAACACACCACAATGGGCCCGAAGGATGAAACTGAAAGAAGTGAGAAAACTAAGGAGGAAGAGAAAGCATCATTGTCAGAAACTACCACTACCACTGCATATGAAGAGAGCACAAGCGACAACATGAACTCTACATCTACAAAAGGATCAGATACTACATCGACACTGCCTTCGCAACAAACCACTTCAACGCCTGTTGTGATGGTTCAGTTTGTCACCACTTTTGGACCGGAACCCTATACACCATCAGAGGTGTCCTTCCAACAGGCCAGGTCTGAGATCGCGTTCACTCATCATCCCCACATTGACATCTCAACTGTGAAAACTGTGTTGGCCACAACTAGACCAAGGCTGCCCAGTGAGGAGTCAAGCCAGCACTTTGAACCTAGTGATGTGACTCCCCACGCTGGAGTTACAGCCCCGTTTCTGGCCGATAAGACAGCTGAAGCACCAAGCAGAGCACCTATAACCAAAGATGTTTCAACTGATGCTGTAAGTATCACACAAGGTAGTGACATCCAGGAAACTTCCACTGATGCTGTTATAATGTCACATCCCACATATGAAACAGTGGATTCTAGAGGAACAGACCCTGCTGGGGTTGAACATACAACTCCAAAACTTCCAACTGACAGATCTGCAGAACCTGAAGAAGAAACTGTAGAGACTGCATCTTCTACAGAATCAAGTGAACGAACTCTAGAGGCAAGTGCGTCTTCACCTTCCAGCGCTGAGACTCCATCGGTGGCTTCCATTGTGGCCTCAACAACATCACCTACAATGGTGACAGGAGAGAGTGACGGGAGAGGGACTGTTGAACCAGCTGTTGATCGGGTTTCAAGTGGTGCAAAGACTGAACCACCTCCAGATACAGATGCCCAAATGACAACTTCTAAAGAGGATATATATGATGACAATTCAGATTATGCAGATTATGGATCTAACCTCAGCCTTGTTGAAACTGTCCCACACAGCAACAAAACTAGGACACCAAAAGAAGTAGAAGTGATCACTACTCCACCACCGGTTGTTTCTCAAACATCTGAGTCTGTTGACTCAACAATCAGCAGTGAAAGTAGCTCAGAAGTAAATGTAACCAAGTCACCTGTAGAAGCAGCAACAGCGATCTTGCCTTCAGCCTCAGCTTCTGTCAGCACAGAATCCTCCTCTGGCTCTGAGAGTGGTTCAGAAAGCACAAGCGGCTCAGAAGAAAGCGTGGGGGCTGAAAGTGGGTCTGCCGGCTCTGAGAGTCATGTTGGTACGACGGCGACTACAGAGAAACCAAAGATCGACAGTGTGGAGGAACACTCTCTGTCCCCACATGAAATCCAGACTGTATTCAAGGTAGATGCTACTACAGCTTCAAAGATGGAGTCTACTACTGTTCATTCAACCTCTGGGACAGACGAGGGAGATGACACTCCTCACCCCGAAATACCCACAAGGTCCGATAAAGAGCTCACAACAATGACCCCAGCTCAAACACAAAGCCAGCCAGCTACAGTTGCATCCGTGGCTGTCACGCCATCATCTGAGGAGGAGGATGACAAAAAGGACAGTGACATACCATTAATTGGAGGAGAACCACCACTGAGAGGGGAGGAAACACCTGCGAAATCGGGAACGGGACTCGATTTGAACCACAACATCGTTGGCGAGACTGTTGAAATTCCAGGTACGCTTCTTCAAGTGGCTTTCATTGGAATGCAACATAATGTGTAGACGTTTACTGCAACTTTTATCTTTTCTTTCTTAACAGGAGTTTACTCGTGTATGGAAAATATTTGTCTCAATGGCGGTACTTGCTACAAGAGGGGCAGCACCTACACATGTGGCTGTGCTCCAGGTTACAGTGGCGATCGCTGTGAAACAGGTAGGATACTATCGAGAAGTCCTCCCACAATATCTTAATGTTTTAACTTTCATCAACTTAATCCTAAAAGTGGTTTTAATATCAATGTGGAATTGTCTTGGCTATTTTCCATCTAGATGCTGACGAGTGCCAGTCAAACCCTTGCCGCAATGGAGGTACTTGTGTTGACGGGCTGGCTTCCTTCACATGTGTGTGCCTTCCGAGCTACTCTGGGCTGCATTGTGAGGAGGGTAAGTTGATGGGTAATTTGATGGATTCTCTCCATGAGTTCTTTCTAAGTATTCTGTTTCGGATTAATAAAAGTTTTTCATTAGTGTTGTAAATGGTTCCAGCCCATCGGTCTAAACTGTCAGCTCAAGTCATTTTCAAATGACATCATAGAACAAACTGTTGTAACATCAAATACAGGTCTTGCATTCGGTAATGTGTTTAGACAATTAATGTAATCACTCACCTGAGTCCCGGGGAAATACACCAGAAAGAAATAGACTATTAGTCATTCAGATTTCAGCCACACCACAGAAATACAATAAAAGAGTATTGTCTTAGGTTTCTCCAGGGCATTATCTGAGTCATAAACACCACATTTATCTCATGTCTAATCTGTTTTTAAAATTAAATTGTACACACAGACAGTTGACACATTTTCAGTGAACCTTATCTCAGACATGTGTTGCTCAGCGCCAGGTCAGACACTTACAGGTAGACGACACGTATTATGGAATACAGTAGATTTATTTATTCTGAAGTTCCCATACCCCCATACATTTATTTTCACATGGCCCACTTTTTATCCCAAGTGTGTTGAACCCAGGGCATCATCTGTCTGGATTGATTTCTCTTGACCAGAGTCTACACCCTACATTTTTTTCTGGATCACTCATCATTGAATCACACCCATTCACTGCAGTGCGACACAGCTGCTGTCTTAGAAAGATTTGGCAGGAGAAAGGGAGAAAAAGTAACTTGAAGAGGAACAACCCTCTTTGCCTCTTTTTTTGTCTGTTAATGTTTGGAAGCTGGACTGAGGAGGGGAGAGAGACGGTTAGCAGAGTTGCTGCAGTATATGTTAGGTTAAGCAGGGTCAAGTTGAGAGTGGTTTCAAGGAGTGATCTCTCATCTTTGGGTGAATAATGTATGCCCATTTGAACTCCTTACCTAATCCAAAACCCCTTTTAAATCTCATCACGTCTGGAGTTTCTAACTTTGGCAAAAATGTGACCTGTTTGTGACTGCGTAGCTCATGCTCCATTCATTTACTTGGCTGTAATTAATGATTCTGTTTTGCATACCTGTGAAGTACTCTGAGAAGAGCCTCTGTTTAGCATGATAATCACACCTTTCATAGTAATTGGCACTTAATCCTTGTTTTGCCTGCACATCTTTAGTGCTCATATTAGGGGCTGTAGGGACCAATCCATCACTTTGCTCCTCTTTCATCTTAATTAGAGACAGTAGTCAGTGATAACAGCAGGCCTGAAGGGTCACTCAGGTGTTCAGAGTAATGTGCATGCAGTAAGTTAGACGATGCTCTGAATATCAAGGTCAATGGACGCATGAATGAAAGCAAAATTTTGTACTTTGAAAGTGCATTTCATGTATGCAAATCTGCTTTTCCTCTATTCCTCATTCCCTCTGGCTTTCTCTCTCACCAGACACAGAAACATGTGACTACGGTTGGCATAAGTTCCAGGGTCACTGCTACAAGTACTTCCCCCAGAGAAGGAACTGGGACACAGCCGAGAGAGAGTGTCGCATCCATGGGGCTCATCTCACCAGCGTCCTCTCCCACGAGGAGCAACACTATGTCAACCGTAAGTCAAAGCTCATGGTTGCTGGAGAGTACAGGGACCTGTTCAAGTCCTACTTTATAAAAAAAATACATGGCAAGATCGAAACAATATAACATCTACTTTAAAGTCAGATCAAATACATGAATGTTGCGGTACAGTGAATGCAGGAAAATGATTCAGGCATCAAAAATGCCATCGCTATCTATGTCTTCCTCTTTTGCTCTTTCTGTAACCAAACAGTCCTAAAAAGGACATATGGCAAACAGAGAAACGTAATCTGCTGTGTTTCACTCTACCCTGTATGGCAGGTCTTGGACAGGACTACCAGTGGATTGGCCTGAATGATAAGATGTTTGACAGTGACTTCCGCTGGACTGACAACAGCCCCGTGGTAAGATAGGCTGCTTTCCCACATATTTTTGTTTCAACAAACGTGGCACAGAGACAATGTAAATATTTGGAAAAGACGCCGATGACAGATACCGTCGGTAGAGAGAGAGAGAGAGGGGCTGTGGTGACTTTCTCATGACGTACACTCCTCAGCCTCATATCGCTACACCCCGGTGGGTGACTGCTCTGGTGATAAATCCGATGAAGCACAAACTGTAAGTCACCACCTTTTAGTCAGTGTGAGTCCAGGGCAGGAACAAAATAGCTACAAGATGACAGTTTAAACTAAAAGAGTAGGTTAGGGAGAGAAATGCATGCCGTTCATGAATGCAGTGTTTATAAAACAGTACACAAGTGGCAGCGTGTTTGGTATAGTGACAGGAAAGTGGCTAATTACTATGTGCATCCGTGTCGTACGGATGGATGTCCTCACTTCAAAGATAATCGTCCAGGACCAGAGATAGGGTGGCCCGGGGGTATAAAGATAAGCGCAGGTTGCCTATGGAGACCCTTGCTCAGCTGAGAGATTGAGGGGTGATGAGGGTGTGAGTGACGCTGTGTAGGGGGAAGTTTGGCAGGCGTAGACAGGTATGGTCCCCCACACGCATCAGATGGTCCGGCAGGCAGGCAGCCACCCGGGGGGGAAGGGCCACCAGGCAGGCAGACACACAGATGGACAACACCTGTGCTCGGCTGCAGAAAGAGGAAAAACTCTGGATAGGAGAAGCCCAGGGGGTCTGGGTGGGTGGTCACCTCCAGGGGAGTTAGGTATTATACTTGAAGTTAATTATAAATAACTGTGATGTATTTATATTTGGAAACATTTCAAGAAAATTGATTAATACCACGGTTCTGAAAAATCTTAAATTGTATGTGTGGGTGATGGAAGTTTGTTTGATTATTTTGAGGAGGATGCAGGCCTGCTGTGCAGTTGACGGGTCACCCATTTGTTAACTTAAAGTGAGCCGAGCAGGAAGTCAGTGTGTGTTTTTTTAACCATAATGACAGAGTAGCAGAGCTTCAGGGCATGATTGGAGGAGTGGGGGTCACAGCTTTGAAGAGGCTGTTTGAACCTAGAATGTGCTGAAAGACTGCAGGTAGCATCAACTCCTGGTTGAATGCCCCTCAGCACTTCAGCTGTGTGTATACTGTATTAATGTGTAATGTGTGTTTGTGTTGGTTTTTGTGCCTGCAGAATTACAATGCAAGGCATGCAGCATGTGTGATGTAATGACACAACACTTTTAGTTTCCCGTTATGATGGAGCCCTCTAGTCCAGTACCGATCATAAATCGTATATGAAGCGACATGTTAATGTGTTGCTGCTCATTAATAATCTTAATACAAGTGCAATGGATTTGGTAACCTTAACAACACGTGTGTGAATTTGTCTTTTTTGGCATAATAAGCTTCTCTAAAGGACAAACAAAGGCATCATAATTTATAGCTGTTTATGCTCTGCCTTTATTTCAGCAATATGAAAACTGGAGGCCCAACCAACCTGACAGCTTCTTCACCTCTGGCGAGGATTGTGTCGTGATGATATGGCACGAGGACGGCCAGTGGAACGATGTTCCTTGCAACTACCACCTCACCTTCACCTGCAAAAAGGGAACAGGTAAAAAGACTTAACACACATCACCTCTTACTTTACTGAATGCACGGCTTTAGAGAGGAGAAAATGTTCCTCTTGTGTTCGCTGTGGAATTCCCCACTTTAATGTTACCGTGGCCTCTGCTTCTCAGTGGCCTGTAACCAGCCCCCTCTGGTGGAGAATGCACATACCTTTGGTAAGAAGCGTGAGAGGTATGAGATCAACTCGCTGGTGAGATACCGATGTCGGATAGGCTTTATTCAGAAGCACATCCCGACTATCCGTTGCCGTAGTGATGGACGATGGGACAGCCCTCAAATCGCCTGCATGAACCGTAAGTACAAGTATTGTTCTCAACAGAGTTTTCTGTGTGTCTACCACTGTATAGGATTATACTATTTTATTATACATATTTCATTTAGTACATGATATTTCCCTTACAGCATCAAGCTTTCAGAGGACCTATATCAGAAAACATCAACACAAGAGTCTCTACAGCATCAACAACTTCAGGAGATGGCCAGACGAGCCTTTCCGCCTTCACCAGCAGCGCTACCGGGGAAGACGAGACAGGACTGAACACAAGCGGAAGAGACGGTAATCGTCACGTAACGCGGCACAGATGCTTGTGTGAAAAGAGGAAAAGGATTCCCCAAGGAAAAGCACGAGAGAAAACTCATCAAAGAAGACCCGAGGACAACCTGCAGTTTTCTTGCATTTTGGATGATGATGGAATCTTATGAAGTGCCTTTTAAAAAGATGTTGATACGTGACTTTTCTTATAAAGGCGCACTGTTTTATAACAATGTGGATACTTTCAGCTGGCGACTGGAAAAAGCAAAAAGTACATTCATTATTATTTTTTAAACTGCGAAAGTTTGTCTTTAGCTTATCAAATAATACATTGACTGTTGTCTAAAACCTTTGTACACGACTGTGCTTTTTAGAATCACCACAAGTGTTCCTTATTCATAGAAAAAAGCTATTGTGAAATTATAGCGCTTATGTTATGCAAAGGAATCCATTACGTTGTTGTGCTGTTTTAAGCTGGACTTCATTTTAATGAGCATGCATGCATATGCATATATATATTGAAGTCCTCAGATTTGTAACTATGTTTATTGTATGTCAAGACATCCAAGTTCTCAGAACATGGATGGACGCATCGGTGGCAATGATTGATCACGCAAAGGAGTTTTATAGATCATTATATCACATACTTACAGAACTGAAAACATTTGTAAATAATCTTTTCTCCAGTCTTCCAACCTAATCAGCATGGTTTCTTTGCTATTAGTCGTTGTTTAGATTTCAGATTAATTTCACAACATTGCTCAATAAACTGTTTGAGACAGCTGTAAAGTACCAAATTACCACCTTTCACCAGCTGCAGCCGTCAATGGATGTCATCGATGTCTTGTCAAGAGAAATGTTTATGGAGAGATTTTACACAAATAATTTTTTAAAAGCTTATTGATATTTCTTTTGCGATTTAATACGAGAGATTGCTCTCTAAGTACTTACCGACAAAGCCTTTCTCCACTGATGGAAATCCATGTCTGTCAGCTATTTTCAATTGAAAGAAGGGAGGTGTGGCTCGAGTAGCCTGCATTTTCTGCTTGTGTGCTCAGTTCATAACTTACAATTAGTTGCTACAGCATGTTTACAATAACCATAATGCTGTTCATAATAACACACCACAAGAGCCTTGCTCTCTCTGTTGCTGTTGTGCTGTAGCCTGTGATGGGTTATTAGGAGATCCTTTTTCTTCTGGATGCTTAACTTTTTCTGTTATTGTGGTCAATAGAAATCAGCCTTTGAGAGAATGTATTTTGTGAAACACTCAAAAAGACTTGAACATTAACAGCTGTTAAGGCACAGATGAGATATAATTTATTTTCAAGCTGCTCTTGATCTCCTTACTTGTTCTATTCTCACAGGTGAAATATGATGCTGCCACCTCTCCCAGCAGTGCTCTTCATATATTTTTATTGTATGTTCAACAGGAGACCAGACACAAACACAGACTGTCTAAATGGAATGCATTGAAGATGAAACGTTGCTCAACAATACAGTGGATTTATATGTTTTCACATCTTTAGTGCCAGCAGTGGAGTATGGAGGGCCCCATCGGCTGCAATAATGTTTTGTAACATTAACAAAATATTTGTACATGTGAATGGTTATGTGTGTCTCCATTTTTAAATGGAAAAATGTATTTGTCTTGTCTGCCTGTGAATGTCTATGTGTGTGCCTTCATGTGCATATAATATCATTTTATATTTATAACAGTTTTTCTATGTTACAATGTGAATGTCTGGGGTGTTTGTGAATTTTTTAAAAGAGATCAAACTGTTTTTTCCTGCTTTAAATCACCAAAGAAATAAAATAAATATATGGATATTATAAACCAAGGACATTTCGTTTTCTTCCACAATGCAACAGTAAATAAATAGCAACAGTGATCGTTCAGACGGCCAGACTGTTTACAGATTGGACAGATAATTGACAGGGATGAAAAGAAAAACAGCCATTCTGCAGAGACAAATAAGAGACATGCTCATCTGACAGTAATCAACCAGGAAACGAGACAGAAACATGACTAAACAGTGAATGCAGTGGGAGACGAGGAGAGAGACCAGGGAGTATCTGATGTCTGACAGCTGACAGTATGAGACCCAACAAATTAAGAAGATACATCCGAAATATCTTTGATACTTGCTGTCATTCCCCCTTTTCCCAGATTATTTTAGCTGGATAACACAATTCACCTGTTGTGCAAGGTGTGGGGTCTTGGTCCTAATTAAGAATTGATAGCAGCTGGGTGCATTTCCCCCTTTGGCCAATGAGGATGTTACAACATCCTTTCTTTCGGGCTTAAGAGAGGTAGGGAATTGCACATCTGATCCTTCCTTCACTTGATGCAGACCTCCTTTTAGTGGATACTGCCAGAAACCCTTTTCTTTTGAGACTTCTATGCTGTCATCTATTCAGGGAGATTATGAGCGTTTTAAAACCCAGCTGAAGTTAATATTGTAAAGCACCTTTCTTGTAGGTTACCTGCATCAGGGTAGAGGCAGTTTGAGTTTGTGCTTGCCTAATGCACCCAGGCTTCATATTGTCTTTTATAAAATGGTTTATTTTCATTGAAACACCCTTTTGTACACATTTCCTTATTGAAGAGACATGTGTTTATTATTGAAGAGGTGGGGAAGATGTTCTTCCTCCAAAGGGGGGAATGACAGTGAACGTTTGTGTGTGTGTCTATGGAGTAAGCAGTGCTGCGGTTTCACCAGCAGGTAGTGCTATCAGGCTAAGCCATAAACCTGAGCTTTTCTCTGCCTTACGCCATGGAAAAATTTAAAGATTGGATTCCCTTCTGTAAAGCACCCACACGGCTTGTTGTCGGCACGCTAAATTTAACGACTATACACTGAAGTCTGTGAATCAGCTCTGCAGAACATCATCATACCCATGTGATTTGTTTAAGACAGGAAGTATTGCAGCAGGGTCTTGAACATAAATCAAACACTTCAGAAAAAGCCATCAGACATGCTCTCTACGCCTCTTGGTGGACGGACGGTTCATCCGGGGGGAGCAGATAGGAAGTGGCAATGTGAGTTATAGCAAACATATGGAGTTGGAACTGGATTAGGGAAAAGTGAGCATTTGTGCTGAAATGGATGCTGCAGAACTGAACCTGCATAAGGATATCACACTTGAGGTTTCTTTCGTCAATAGCATGGCTGTAGGTGGCTCCTCTTGAATGTCAAATACCGGCAGTGCATGAAGAAAGCAGATGAATTCCCTTGGCATCAAAATAGAAGCTTCTGGAGTATACATTACAATGCACCACCATTCTCAGAGCGCCAGCAGAGACTTGAAGTTGACATTGACACTGCCTAATGCAAAAAGCACCATTACCAGGGTAATGACATCAATTTGGTCGCTGTAATCTTTGTATAAATTTGGGTTTTGTGGTTTTCACTGTGATTGCGCACTCATTAGAGTAGATCTGACTTGTGATTAAAGTGTGCTTCTGGGTGCCCCAGCAAGAGTAAAACCTACATTATTGCCTCATGAAATGCAGATGTCTCATGGGTGATCAGCGGAAAACCTGGCCTCCTCAGCCCAGTTCTCTCTGGGATTTAACAGGCGTTCTTCGTTTGTTTTGGAAAGGAAACCCACCCTGGCTCCTCTTTACTTCTTGGGTTCGACAGTCATTTCAGACTCCGTCTAGTCCAAGACTGCTGATTCCCACTGCTATTTTCCAGTTCCTTAATCTGGATGTTTGGGATGTAGCATGATCAGACTTGCTGAAAGTCGGCACAGCATTTGATTAGTTGAAAGCAATTGAAATGTTCAGCATTACTCCTGAAAAGTCATCCAGCAATGAGAGGGTGGTTGTCCACAAGAGCCTCACTTCACAATAGCTCATCAGTTTAACTGCCTGCTTTCACAAAAACCCAGAGACAAATAAAAGCTCACTTTATGCTTCAAATAAGCAGAAACAAATGTTTTGTGCATTCACCTCAAGTGTGTATAAGTGTAGGCGCTCTTCAGGTTTAATTTTGTTTCATATATTTTGTATGCTGAAGAAAGTTCTGCACAATCTCTGTTTCTTCTGTTGCTTTTTACTGTGGCAGAACACAAAGAACAAAAGGCTTGCTTTAACGGACTTTTCACAATCACACACATTTACATTTCACTGCTGTATCAACCTAAATCCGACCCCATTCCCATGCATTCCCACAAGCACTGTGTTACTGTTCTCTTTGTCTATCTTGGTGTGGTGTGTTGGCAGCCTGGCACGGAATAAAAAAATGGCAAAGTATAAATAAATGTCGACAGAGTCTAATCTTAAATCCTCTCAACGACATGGGTTCATGCCAGATACGTGGCCCCTACTTTGGCAGCCTAAACAATACTGTTTAAAAAACAACTTAAACTTCTGTATATTCACATATGCATGTTGATTTAGTTCCAGTGGAAAATAGTTCATTGTTGAAAAAAGGAGAGAATTTCACAAATATATTTAAAAGTCGTATTCTTTATTTCAAACTGCTTTGTTGAAAAAGGTACATGGCGATAAGATACAAAAAATACCTTCACATTTTTTTCATGCACAAGTGTAAAAAAAATGCACACGTGTGAGACATTTTTAAGTTTTGCTTTTACAAATCATGCATCACCATATGACCACAGTACCGTGTCAGTGCCCAGGGTTAGAAAAAGTAACTGTAACTGTGCCTTAAAAGGGTGTTATATTTTGTAGCGCACCAACTCTGTATGTCCAAAACAGGCTCCCTGTGGTCCGCCGGACATTATTAATGGAATTTTGACTGCACTGCACAAAAAATTCAGCAAGTGACCGAATCTGTGTTTTACTCTATAAAAAGGAATGTTATAGACATAGAAAAAACCTGATTCAAATTTTTTTTTATAGTATAAAAAATGCTTTATACGGTTACAATATTAAAAATTGTAATTGGGAGTTAATCCAATGGGAGCTATCAATGTAGCAAAGGTCACAGTCCAGCAAGACATTCATTTACTAGTTTAACACTAAATTTGATCCCTACTCCTAAGGCTGAAAATCCTTTCTGCAGTTAAATGTTTAACTCTGATTAGAGAGGGATTGAGTTGAATACATACTGCAATATCACATGTACAAATATCCATAACTCAACAGTGATAGTTATGTTCATGACTCTGTTGTCAATCTAAGGTCTTTGATTGATATGATGCTTGATAAATGTATAACATATCACATCTCATTCTTTTGATCCATTTTAAAGCAGAAAAAATCATCTGCAGATGAGTGTAAATGCTCTAAATCACACATCGTATTATTCTGTAGAGGACAAACCAACCTTGGATCATGTTTCACAACCATCAGGTTCTTGTCACATCACTCACAATTAACACTGTTGCCCTTTCCCCCAAGAAAACCAAATGGCTACAAAATATGTTTGTCATTCATTGCATATGCCAGTATGATGTACAGTATTTGCTTTTAAGGAGTTATTATGGTTATCACAGTTTCGGAAAGATATTGAGCTCATGCTAGGTAAGATCTAAAGCTTATCTGCTTTATTGTTGATTTTATTGGTTGTGGTTGTTGCTGCTCTTTGGTGGTTATGGCTACCCTACTCCTACCTACCACCTCACTGCTCATCCTTGTAGCAGTAGACACCGTAAGACTTTTGCAACTTGTCTGGGAAGCCAATCAAGCGCACTGCAGCTTCGTTGGGGCTGCAGTTCTTGCGGGGCCTTGAGATGGGGTAGCGGACGCTTCCGTCAGCCAACCAGCCAGCATCGCAGCGATCGTAGGTGTCCAGCTTCCATGCAGAGTACATGTGGCCCACCGTGGCGATCTCGGCAAGATCGTCTGAGCATGCCTGCACAGCCTCGTCAAAGGTCAGCCTGTCGGGCTGGACCAGCCAATAGAAACGTCCTGACAGCAGAGAGAGCAAAACGGATGGTCAGGAGAAGAACTTACTCCTTTCTTCAGCGAAGTTATATTAAGTATATTTGATACCAAACTAGGTAGACCAACATGTACAACCAAACCATGCACTTTCTGGTGCAAGAATAATGAATATAAAAATAGTAATGAAACCAGAAACTGGATAAACAAATATAAGAACCTCACCACTGAATCTAGGAGCAAAGCAGAACACGTCGTAGAGGGCCACGTCTTTGTTACGGAGGCCATAGCTTATGATAGCAGGCCCATTGTCGCCACCACAAGGTCCTCTGCTCTTGATGATGGGATAATGCACTGAGCCATCACTCAGCCAGCCAGCATTGCACCAGTCCAGGCCGTTCTCCCAGGCCTGCTTCAGCTGATCCCAGGTGGCAACAGTAGCATTCTGTTGCAGACATGCCTCTGTAGCATCGTGGAAGTTCATGTTGTATCGGCCCTCGCTGGTGGAGTATGGGAACACAACACCTGAGTGAGGAAGAAGAGATGGAATGAGTATGACCATACCACAACCACCAGTGTGCGTTTAGTTTAACGATACGGAATGTCCTGCAAAAGTTGTCTCCAGAGACCAGATGTTGCCAACTCATTACTTTTTTGGCTTGATTATCTTGCTGCATGGGAGAAAATATCCTCTTTTACAATGCCAGTGTTGCAAAGTAGCACATGTTAATATTTTGTTTCAAATTCCATGTGCGTGTCCGGACCCCACCCTCATTGATCCTTAACAAATGTGAAAAACTGTTGACAATAGGTGGGTGGGAGCCGTAATTTGGTGCAGAGTATCTCTAACACTGCAATGATGTAGTGTGTCATTGCAGTGTGCCATTTTCAGGTTCCAGGGATCTATGTGTGATTTTTGTTCATAACCCCAACCTGCATGAAAAGTGGCTTCTCTTTATATGACACATTTTAAAAGGAAGACATTTTAGTGAATACAAAATCTGATTAGTCAGTCGGATGTACGAGGATATGGACCGGAGAAAATAGAAATGTGTTTCTGTTTACTGATGTTGAACAGTATTCAAATGTGATCATGGCTGAATCATTACAGCGGTTTGGATAAATCAGTACAAGCTAATTGGATCTTTTCCTTTTCTTTTTCCAAAAGAAAGTAAATGTGGACGTTTTTCAATCACTAGAAAGAAAAACATTGTCAAGAAAGATGATTCATCTCAAACTATGCATTTTCAACAGGGAAAGAAAACGCATATAAACTGCTGAATGAGCTGGTTTATTAACTTATACTGTAAGGTCCATCCCTAAACTAAGTTACTAAATGTAGATATGATTGACAGGATTTACCTTCAGTGAGACCACTTTGCACTTCCAAGGTCATCTCTTGCATGGAGTCTTCCACCCCGTTGATGATCTCACAGCGGTATTTTCCCGTGTCATTCACAGAGACATCAACTATTGTTATGGAGGCATCTTCACTGTCGAACTCCTGCATAAAGACACGATCCTGGAAGCTACCGTAGGTCACCCTATGGAATCCCATTGAAAGCAGCACATCCTCGTTTAGGGCTTCATCCTCTGCCACCTTAGTCCATTTGACTCTCATGCCAATGTTACCAAAGGCCATGGCGTCTTTGGACATGAGCCGGCAGGGCAGGGTGACGTTGGCACCAAGGTCAGCGAAAACCGAAACTGGAGAAGAAGAAAACATGTTAGAACCTTATTGAGGTTTGGTACTGATTATCATACTTGGATTTATAAGGGAAAATATGAATATGTATGTATACATTACAATTATATTTTATGCATGGATTCCCAAGATTGCTTCCAGAAATCTTTGCTTTGAATGTTTTGCCTGGCATAAAACTGATGAAGTCTGTTTAAGAAAACACCAAAAAAGGGAAAATGCCTATAAACTGCTTTCCCCAAATTTCCCCTCGTTATTGCTCTTTCTTTTTATGCATAATTGTTCCAAAGCATATTTTGGCATGTGTGCACTTTATGAATTGTACACCAAAGCATGCACACAAAAGCTTTCTCTCACACAAAACTATCAAAGAGTCTGGGTGTATCCTATTTGGTTTATTAGATACAGGATTGGAGACCAGCCAGTCTTCAGGCCCTGGAGCCTCTTCAGTCCCATTTCTGCTCAGTCTTAGAAGGTATAAACCTTTGGTTCCTCTGCATCAATCCTCTAAATGCAGTGCTTATATTTCATCCACTCCATCTGAATTGTATAAAGTATGTCAGGCACCAAGTGAATAACAATACAATTAAGCAGATAATGCAGTTAAGTCTAGCTGTCATCATCTTTTTTTTCAAGCGTATATCCTCTGTGCACTCCTGTACAAACTAGGCCACCCTTTAAGTCACAATGGCAGGTTATTTGTATCTCGCCATGGGTTCCCACAATCTCCCTGACCTCCATGTTTGGACCTCACAGGGTTTGCTTAGTTAAGAGGACCCCAACCAGCAAGGAGCCGTCTGTGCCAGGCAATAATAAGCACCAGATGGATGGATGTACACGACCCCTGCCCTGACCCCCACCCCCACCCCCACCACCAGCCCAGCCTTGAAGAATCAACCTCGTTAATTGAGTCGAACTCTGCAATGCATAGGTTTTGTAAGATAATATGTCAAAAGAGTAAACGAACTGGCATTTTAGTAATCTGCAGGCAGAACTATCAATCATATGCAACTTAGCTGTTTTTGGTGAAACCTGGTTTAGTGCTTAAAAAATCCTGCTCTGTTTCTGATAGATTCCTTTCCCACTTACTCAATATGGATGAACTGGGATTCAAACTGTCTTACTGAGGATGCCAGCATTTGTGTTGAGGCCCCTCACACCGAGCAGCCAAACTAGAGCCGTGAGTGGAATACTGTGCCACTGGCTCCTCAGCAGGGAAAAGGTTTCCCACATGGGCAATAGGGGAAATAATGGAAACCACTGGCTTGCTGCCTTCCACACTGATCAACCCATTCCAACACACACACACAGAGGAGTGACACCGAAACGACTTTTAATCAACCCCATGACTAAACTGCCCCAATCCTCAATTCTAACCACACAGTAGACGTGTGTCTGGACGTTGTTCAGTGCTGCTCAGGTCATTAGTATTGAGCTCTCTTGCAGAAGGATTTAATTAGCAGAAGCATTGGTGACAGACCTAATCTACCCTTCAGTCCAACTTTTTGCCACCACCTCTTTGATTTCTTAAATTTATTTCATTATACTGCAAACCATCTCAAATGTGACTTCCATTAGCCAACCACCACACCCAGTAGCCCCACTCGCTTCTTGACTGGACCACATTGTGCCAGGTGTTTTACGAGCTTGGAAACACCCAGTTTGATCAGTTGGAAGTGAAAGCTGTGGGATCCAGAATGACTACACTGCTCATCAAAAGCAATGGCCAAGGTGACACCAACATCAGCTCAACAGGCGTGATGGAATCCACATTTCTTAACATTACTTGGGAAATTAGAGTCTTTAAAGGGGTTCATTGTGATGTCTTATGGAATGTTCTCCACACAGACAAAACCAACCACTGAATGTGGTTTTGTAATCCTGAAATGTGAGCTGGAAGCGGGGGATTGATTGAACATCACAGAGCCAACATAACGCTGAGGAAACCTTGAAGGTAATGGTTCCTGGAAGAACTTAGTAGCAGACGGAAAGACAGGAGTGTTCAAAGTAATTCCACACTGTTTGCTGCTCCTGCAGCTACTAACAGATGTGTCCCAAAGGAGAGTGTGGGCCCGGCCATGTGGGGCAAACTACAAACGGAACGAAGCAGCCAGTTGTGTTTAACTAGCCTTTCAGGAAAAGAAGGAAGCCTTTCTGTTCTTTGTCACACCTCACCCCACTTCCTATTAATCTAAGTCTCCCTGGGGTCAAAGGTGGTGTCAAATTGTCATATTTAACATAAAAATGGGCTGTCAAATAATTCAGTTTGAAATCTTTGTGGAGTGCAGCTGGGAATGGAAAGACGGCAAAGAAGTAAATGAATACATGTGCATGACAATAAAAAAGTCCCACAGCTGCAGCCAAGACCCACTGCTGTTTTATGACTGAGCACGATTCTCTCTCTCTCTCTGTTAAAGGTTGTAATAGCAAGTGATTGGAACCATCTGCCTGGTCGTAACAGTGAACTGTAAATTAACAACAACATTACAGTGGTCCTAGTCTACTCAGTGACCTGTATATTCTAAACCTACAACAGTGTAATTAAGCTGTTAAAACACTTAAGAGTAATTTGCGTTTTACTTAATTGAGTGAACAAAATGCTTAATTGGCTCAAATCCAGCCTCTATGGAAGGATGGCCATCATCAGCGAGCAGTCGGCGCATGTTCAATGCGCCACAATGGGTCACGCCCTCTGACTGACCAGCTAGAGATACTACGCACTATCCCCACAGCTGTGTTCTCTTCTGCTGCTGGTCAGCTTGTGTCAATATGAAGGAAGAATTAACAAGCACAGCTGGGACCGACTCAGCAGGCCAACTCCTACACACTAATTCCAATAAACTCTTCCCTGCCGTCTGTCATGCAGAACAGGCACAAACACAGAGTGTGGCTGTGCATCCAAGCGCACACATGCACTCCTTTGTGAATGAACACAAATGCAAAAGCACCAAACATGGCTCCGTCGTCATCTTATCTCCTCGCCTAAATGCATTTTTCCACTCAGCCCATTTCCAGCCAAGCTGCCTTTTTTTCCCCAGCCAGCCCCTAGCAACGGGGCCAAGCCTCAGTGACCAACAACTACAGTGAGCATTCGACTTAACAGACTATTACCTCACAGGGAAAGACAGAGTCATTTGGCTGCTGTTCAGCATGGGGCTCTATACATTTAGCCGCGGGTCATTAATCTTAACTTGCCTCTGTCAGGCTGCCTGTTACCGTGGCACGTTTCCAAAAGCTCCCAGTGGCAGAGTGAGTCAGTAGGTATAAGGATCGGCAACGCCCCAGACAGAGAATACTCATATGGCTAATGAAAGCTATACTGTATGGAACAATGATTACGCTGGCCTGAGCCTAGCCAATGCTTTTACGTCATGCAGACAGTGAGGTCATGTATAAACATGTATTGTAAAGGCACACACACACCTACCTGTGACATCAGTGGCTAGTGGGAGCAAATCTCAATGTATGGATGTAATGTAATGGATAAAATAGAATGATGTCTGCCGAGAGTGAAACTATTCTCCCTACAGACAAACCGTTTCCTCCCGTCTTGGAAGAGAGCTGAGACGCCCATAATTTGACATCTACTGATTCAGCTTGCAGGGCTGCATTAAATATCACTGTAACACAAGAGCCTTCTACTCTAGCTTTTCTTTTCCTTTTGTACTATCTATCCTGGTAATTCATGGCTTGCAGTTGCAGTAAGCATCTCAGTGTGTCATCCTGTAGTCAGGTGTGAATTTGAATTATTACACATTCATTATTATTAAGTGCAGGTGCTCTGTAATAAGACGTCTTTCTATAGGTTTTCATTTTTCTGTCTGCCGCAGGAAGAAAAAGACAGATTGCTCTTCAAATCACAGAAAAAAATACAAAATTTCAAGACTTCACTGTGAAAAATCCCTGACCACTTTAGTATTCTAGTAAGAAATGCATCCAAAAGATGGCACCTGCAACCCGATGCAAGAGTAGCAACAGTTGTATTGGTGGTGTGATTTTCATTCAGTAGCACAGGCAGTGAGCCTCTGTGAATGGCAGGCTGATTTACAGTTTTCACCAGCCAGTTCATGCTGTGGCGGTGTGTATGCAGCAAGTCAATGAGTCAATGGTGAGTCACAGTGTGTGTGTGTGTGTGTGAGTGTGTGTGAGAAAGTGTTTTACCCCAGAGACGCCTCTGTTACCTACTGCTACAAAGACCCTGTTGTTACACAAGCCTGAGCTTCTTGGCTCAGGTCCCTTACACCACTCATCCTCCAGTTTTTTTTCTTCATGCACAGTAATGTTCTTGCACACACACATGCACACACACACACACACACACACTTAAATATCAAACTTTTTTGCATGAATGTTGGTCTTACCTGTTAGCACTTGGGGACTGCCCGTCGGCAGACTGTATGCACTGCCAGCCAGGGTCAGGGAGATGATTGTGATGCACAGCAGACTCGTCATTTTCTCTCTCTTTTTTTCCACACAAAGGGCCCTCTCTAATAAAAGTATAAATTCAAAACTTAATCGAAAAAAAATCACTTAGTTATCAAAATTTTAGAGCCAAATCTCAGCTTGAACAACTTTTTAATTTTGATTCATCTAGCTGTCCCGCTTTGTGCAGCAGCCGCCTGTGGTGCTACTGGAAAGTGTGGGCTCCTTAGAGGTCCAGACAAGTGCCTTTTATTGTAGGCTTACATGGTTGAGACCACTCCCCCTCCCCTCAGCCCATCGCCATGCACAGCTCTAAACTGGCTCTCCTTCACCACATCATTTATGAAAAACTCCCTCTCTCCCTTGGGAGGATGAGGGAAACAGCAAAACTCCAGACAATTAACCTGCAGATTAATATCCAGAGGAACGTCTGCTAAAAAGACTTTAAACTTGATGCTACGTGGATTGCATACAGTAAAGACTACACAACGTGATGCATTTGTTCTCATTAGCGACAGTGAATGAAACTTAAAATGTGAAGATTACTTTGCCGCACATCCATTGTCCCATGACTTGCAGCCTTGGTATGTTTCTACTCTTTAAACTGGCTTACGACTCTTTTCATTGTTGTCTGTTTTATGGTCTCTTTATCAAGCTTCAATGACACACATCAAAGTTAATGTTCATAAGTGGAATAATGTTGTAATAATGTCAAAACTGTGAGCTCTGTAAATGGCCTGAACTCTTCCCTCTGTCCATAAACACACACCCACACACACACACACACACACACACACACACACACACACATGCGCGCGCACACACACACACACTAAAAGGGATGTAACGTCACTTTGCAGCTTTGTTGGCTTATACGTGCATTTGATACAAGACGATTAAATGCAAAAGGGTCATAAAAATGAGGCCTGCAGACAAGTCACACTTTGACTTGTCCTCCTTTGCTTCTATTGATTTATTACACTCCTTTAGCTTTCTTACTTTTTCCTGTTGCACTTATTCTGTACATACATCTGTACCAAGTCAGCTGATACCCACCCCCTCCACCACTAGACACTTCTGCGGTTGCTGTAAACTGTGTGAGTAGTTCTCTGTCCCTTCTGACGCTGTAGTAGAGCAGAGACAACAGCGTAGCTCTAGGGAGTCTGGATATACATTTGCGACCAGCCATGAGCACAGGAAGGCTGTGCGGTCTCTCCTAAACATTTTCTCAGACATCCGGATTGTCGGTGAAAGACGGCTGGGAGTGGAGTGACATGCTGCAGATGCTGCAGATGCTGCAGATGCTGCAGTTGTTGCAGATGCAGTTCTGAGTCTCACTGGAGTCATTGCAGCTGGGACAATTCAAGCTGTCCCCCCCCCCTCTCTCTCTCTCCTCTGCCAGATCTGTCAATCTTTCAAACTGCTCATGCAGGATAGATACAGAGTTTTATGATGGAGACATAAAAGAAACCAGTATAGTCATCAAAAACTTGATTACTTGACTCAACATATGTTGCCAATGCAAAGCAAAAATAAGCCATATTATGAAACAGTAAATATTTGAGTCGTCAACTGTTTTTCGAAAGAACTTGGCAGTTCATGAGAACCGGGGTGTAGCTCTGAGGTTGGAGAAATGCACGGCTCATAGTCATTGTGGGATATCTGTTCAGCATTAAAAACTCCTCAGTGGTCTTTGCTGATGAAACGTGACTGAATTGTTACACAATTGTTGTAATTACCGGCTGCATAAAGGGAAGCACGTACAGCAGGGGCCATGATATGACTAGGAATGGATGGATGGATGGATGGATGGATGGATGGAAGGATGGATGGATGGATGGATGGATGGATCTTAAGATGGAACTTATTTTTTTTTTCTTTTTTGTTTGACTTGGTATGTTTCATTCCAAATATAATACAAATTTTAACAGGTTTTCAAGAAAATGACCAGAAGAATATGCTAATTAATTGGTGTCATTGTGCATCCACTAACTGTTGTGCATGCTTAAGTTGCTTAACAGAGATAAGGGTGGTAGTAACTCTCCAGTTGCTGTTATTCTATTGCAGAAGAGAAAGCAACAAGACAATTTAATTGAAAGGGCACTGCCACTCATGTCTAAAGAGAAGAAAACATGATGGAAATATATAATTCAAGTTTGTTTTATTATTCATTTGAGGAATCTGGTGTTTTTTGTCCATTTCTCATCTTCCTTGGTTGTTTAAATCACGTCAGTTTCCATTGCCGCCTTTGGCTTTCATCGATACACCAAATTTTCTACCTCCACCAAATGTCAAACACACAAATTGAAAATGTGCATAAAATTGGCAAGAAATATGCCTACTGGAGCTAAAATGTCCAACAAAGAATATATTTGAATCCCTGAACTATCATATGGATTCCTTTCATAATGTAGGCATTTATCAATATCCCAGGCTAACCTCAAACACGCAGCACTTGAGAACCTCTATTGCAAAACAGCTCAGCAGATTACTATTGGCATGCCCATGAATAGCCCTTTTCCGGTATTGGCAATCTCCTTGAGCCATCAATCTGTCCATACAAGCCATATCACATTAGTAAGAGCATGTGTGTCCATGTTGGATATTTCTTAATGCCGTATAATCTTATGCATCTGTATATGTGCACATTTGGTACAGAATGTACTGGCCTGTATAGATGTATATTGAATGTCTTGTGGCGAAGAGGAGTCCCACCCAGAGACTCCTTCTGCACTGTCAGAGCCAAGTCTCAAGGCCATGAGCGCATTCACAGCTGGTTCTCTGCAGCCTGAGCTCCCAGCTCATGGATGGGTGGTACGATTCCTGTTAACATATAGCAGCTCTCTTGGTTCTGAGCCGTCGCAGGCATCGGGACAGGCCGGTGACCCAAAAGTTACAGTCAGCACATTTGGAAGTCTCTTATGTAAAACTTTCCATACGGCTGGACAGGAAGAGGTCAAAGCTGAACAAGCATGGGTTATCCTATGTTAGCCTCTGCTTCACATTAGCCACTGCCAAACATGTGGTCCTCGTCCTCTGTTGTACACGTGATAAGACTTGGAAACATTTCTGACGATGACGCAGGGATAATACACTCTTGGCTCCCAGAAACAAGGCAAAGATGAAACAATGACGTGAGCGACTGGGACATGAAAAGTTTTGGGTGGGATGAAGAAGTGAAATGGGTACGTACGTGAGCAGAGCCGTTGTGACACCACACAGCTGGTTGTCACAGTCCCATCCCTTCCTTATCACATCAGGGAGGAACCGAAAGTTTTATTTTGCCTTTTGTCATAGATATTCTCTGTCATCAGATCCTGAGTAGAGATCGCTCCACAGATGGTGGCCTTCGCTTCAGCCTGTTGGGCGGACTGGCACTGGGTTCAAATGATTCTTCACATCCAAGTGGATCAAAATATCAAAAAGCATTGAAAAGAACATTGACATTTATTTGATCTAACTTGTGATATATGTCTAATACTGGAGCTGAGTTTATGTTTGGTTTTGTTTCTCGTTAGTTTTTGGTGTTTTAACATTAGACATATCATTATCCAGTGGGGGAATGGAAGTAAATACATTATTATTATTCTGGTATTCTGACAAGTAATGAGAAGCAGGTACATTTTGCTGCTGATAATTTTGTGTCTACTTGTACAAAAAGTATGAAAATGGACACTTTTAGAATACTAAAGTATTCATCACACTGAACGTTCAATGATAATTCCCTTAAACCTGCAATAATAAACATGTTAGGAATAAAACATTGACACCTTGTAGGTTGATGGAGAATTTGTTTGCAAATACCTGCTTATTTACACATCCAGCAGTTACACAGGTTTTTTTTTTTCATTCACTGTAGGCATAGCTACAAAAAGCAATGCACTACAGGTCAAGCATTAGTAAACAATCTCAATTCCACTTCCAACATTGTCTTTATGAAATTAATATTCAGATGGAGTCACACTTCCATTTTTTCCCCCATCTTTAATAAATAAAGGACGCCAACGCTGAACTAATAGAAACTTTTCCAAAGAGTGCTTCGTCAGTTTTATATCTGTCTTTAGATGCAAGTTTGAGTAATGGGTTTATCATGTTGCATACATGTTGCTTTTCATCTTGAGGTAATTGTTTCAGTATTGAAATACTGCTTTGTCACAAGCAGCCATTTGTTTCTGCCTTTCACTCTGTTTCCTTTTTCTCCGCTTTCAGTTGGCTGCCAAGTTGCCACCGGGAGGGGGGTATGTGGGAGTATGGAATCTGTGCAGTTACACAACTTGAGCAATCACTCCAGTTATCAGCTCACAATATGATATATAATAATATAATATTCGGAAGTGATGTTGGCAACCCGTGTTTGACAGAGATGATAAACTAAATCCATTACATTTTCTATGGAAAACACTTTCATTGCAATTCATTTTATGTCCAGAGATATTACTAACATACATTTGTCTTATAACTAGACTGGTGAAGGCGTAGCTAGGTTGCAATGGAAATGATTAGTCGGGGCTTTTCTGACATCATCTGATGTATAAACTTCACAAGTGAGAGTGTGACACAGTGTTATTGGCTCACACTTGCACACGCCCAAGAAAGTGCTTTAGTCACACATGACTCAGAGCAGCGTACGTATATCTGAGTCACCCCTCATAAAACAAACGGTCCATGGTCTCAACTCAAAGCGAAGTTGGAAGCTGAAACTGGATTCATTTTACCTGTGTGCGAGGTGAGCTAATGGAGTCTGGGTAACCATAACACAATGAGTAACACATGGTGATTGCCATGCTACGGTCATACAGCGTGAGAATCTAACATACGCACAACGTCTCCATCCTAAACAGGAAAAGTGGAGGTCGTCATCGATGTGCGTACATAAGAAAGGGCTTCACCTGTTGGTCTGTGTCTCCCTCTTCACTGACTTTCAAACACTGATTCAATTTCAAAACGTTTTATCTTCATTGTAAATCATGAACAGTAGTCAGGTCAAATCTCTAATGTCTAAGCTTGTGACAACCATTATCCATAGATCCTCATACTGGAACCACCATGTTTTTAAATGTGAGTTTTTTCTTCTACATCCCAGACAGCACATGTTTTCCAACCTACAAGCCAGCTATTAAATCATAATCAATAAAATTGTCTGCTTTTCATCCTGGTCAAAATAGCAATATTGTTTTGTGGTAATGCCGGTGCATACTTAAAATCTGCTCTTACAAAATTGCCAGGTTGAAATATATTACCAAACATTGATACATGACTCTGACAAAAGACTTTCAGGGGTTGTGTTTTGTGTAGTATGTATTTTTTGTTTTCTTGCATCACCAGTGGCTATTTTTCACAATTTTTCCAGCCATAGGAGGTTTCTCCATAACCACTGCACACTGCATTGTGGGAATAAAGATATATGAAGAGCAAGCCAAGTTTAAATCTCTGCAAGTTTTCATACTGTACTCAAATGGATGTATGGATACAGTACATGTGTGCAGTAACATGATCTGCAGTAAAATGCGCTGGAAGATGCTAGACCACTGGCATGGTCCTGTAAAGAAATAACAATACGTCTTTTTAAATATTTTGAGTGGAGAGCTGTAAATTCCATACTGATGGAGCTGCGTGAATATAAACAGCAAGGCTCCATGGAAACCAAGACGTAATTACAGTACGTTGTCAAAGCCCAAACGTCTCTCCTTAGGTTTTCTGGGATGCATTCGCAGACCACACTGGCGCAGTGAAGAGATTTCACAGTTGCCCCGGGAATACAGTCATCATTTACGGGAAGCCAATCTGCATTCAGTTTTCTTTTGGTAAAAGTGAAGCAAATGTTAGTGCCAGGGTGACCTACAATGTGTCAACATCTAAATGATTGCTGGCTTCCTGTCCCTTTACTAGTTCCCGAGGGCCATTTCCTCCTGGAAAAATATTGTAAAAAAAATGACGAGTTAAACAGGAGGCCATCTTATCGTGCATGTAGGTATGAATGAAACGCTTAAGTTTGTGTTGAAGTTTGAATTTCCTTTTATCACTGAGAAATCATAATTTCCAAATGAGTGTATCTAAACAGATCAATGGTTGGGGTTGAAATAAAAGAGAGAGACTGATTTTTGAAATGTTCCGCTGAGCCACGGTGAGGCCGGACGCTGAAACTTGCTTCAGTTAAATGACAATTGAGATCTTAAAGGCTGGAGAAAAACTGTAGGGAGAAAGATGGATAGATGCAAGATAAATCATTACACCCACACCAATATAATGGAAAACACAGGAGCCCACATTACAGCCACATGTGCTTTTTTCTATTCATGATTGATTTAAGGAGCCATAAAAAAGTCATGAAATCCATGCAGCCTTCTGGGTCCCAACTGAAGCTCCGGCCAAGGACAGGGGTGGGGTCACTCAGCCACCTGGCATTGTGGGATAAGAGACAGACATCAGCTTCAATCAGTCCGCGGCACACTGTTTACATGTCACTTGAAACTAAAAAATTGGGCTTTTAGCGTGTTGCAGATTGGAAACAGATGCTGTCCAAACAAGTTTAACACACTCCAAACTATAAGACATTTAAAACAATAAACGCCAAAAAGCTTAAAACCAATCGGACTTAAGGGGATCGTACACACACTTGTTGAGTTGAAAGGAGTCAGTTAACCAGAACATCTTGCATTGGCAATGGAGTAATAATCTCACAGAACAGCTGTACATGCATGTCAAGTAAAATAGTGTAAATCTCCTCCAAACCGGTAGTAAAGTGAATTTATAGATACCATATGTTGAAAGAAAATGGCTTCAAGATAAACTGTATGATCAGTTTCGACGTGTGAGTTTTTCAATAGGGAGTATTTACAGCAGAGCCGTTCCTTCATGTACGATAATAAATCCATTTCGTGAGCCAGACACAAAGAAAGCTGATGAGTTTGGGCATCCAGTTCAAGGGTGGAGTGCTTCTACAGATGTTTAGAAAAACCTCTCACTTATTAGCACTCGTATTAAGCTTGTATCAAACAAAATAAATGCCAAAATACACAAGTGGAGCCTTCCAGGTCAGGAAATAATGACTTGCCAAAAATATACAAATATTTAATCAAATGCAACATTCATTAAACTAACTGCTGCAGACAAGACTGATACATGTGTTTATGTGTTTATTAAAGTTGTACTTAATGTTGCTTCTAGCGGCCTCTTTGGTGGTAGATGTAACTGCAGGCGGGCCTCTGGGACCTCATCTCCCAGAGTTCCTTTGGAAACCGAACAGTGTCGACTGCGTGAATTGTGATCCTCGTTTTTCCTCGTTGGCGGTCACTTTGCTTCTTGATGACTTTCCTTCTTCACTTCCATTAGTTTGTTGTTTCTTTTTTGGGACTGGAAGTTGAATGCTCTTCTTTCTCTGCCTGTTGACGCTCCATTGTGAGCCAGCAGTAATGAAATGTACCTGGCTGGTCAAACACTTTAGACCAGAGGGAGCCTGACTCAGCAGTTGGAAGTTACCGATTTCTGATTACAATGAAACGCAGCATCCTCTTCAGTGAGTAGCTCCACCTGGGAGACCAACCGCTGCTGACGGAAAAGGCGTAATCAATAGAGCGCCGCCATTGACTTTTGGGAATGTCGCCACAGACACGGAGATCCTATTTCTGGGCAAAGCAGCAAGAACAAGCACTTTCATTGGTGGGCCATGTGATCAATCACCATTGTTTTAACTCACTCTTTGATAGATAGTAGCTTAAAAGACAATTAAATCGATCAAAATGTTATGGAGTACAACTTTAAGTCAGTTTTTATGTGGTTTGCATTTACGGATGAGAGAAGTTCTCTCATGAAAACTCAAAATTGAAGTTCCACATATACAGGAGCATGTTATGAGTACACTTACACTAATTATTTACACCTTTAGCAATACTTTTACAAAAAAAAGAGAAAATAACACACTTTCAACATGACTTAGAAGACTTGATTACATAAGCTGATGACCTGATTTGAACTTTTCATTTATGCTCTGAGTGGTAAAAGAATAAAGAAGAATAAAGAAGAATGCAGTAAATGTTGCCCCTTTATGTGAGAAAGGTTGGTTTCATTTAAGGTTCAGCAAAACGTCCAATTTCTTGTAAGTCAGGAAATAGAGACAATCTGATTGGGCTGCCTTTCATTTGCGATTTGAAAGGTTTGGTGTCCTGACTGATAATTCACATGATAATGGATTGGCGGTTTAGATCTTTATTAAAAGAAGGAAACATTAAAATGAAAGACACATGCAGGAACACATTATAGCCAAACAGTGTGCATGTAGTCTCTGTTCAGCCTCTCAGACCTTCTTAGTTTGTTACATGAAACAGATCCGTGGGTGTTCTCACTTACCTGTTTTATTGAGTTATAAACTTCATTAACTGCTGTTTAAAAAGGGAGCCTATTGTTAAATATGAGACAAAAAGCCGACAGTCTATCCTTCTCATGCCAATTCACCAAAAGCCTGATTTAAAAGAAGAACAAAATCATTTTAAACGGATGGGGAATCGCTGTAATGTAAAGACGATTCAAGCTTCATTTAAAGCTCCGTCTTGTGTGTTGTGTTATCTATGCGGAGTGGCACATCTGTGAAGGAAGAAGACTTTTTGATCATTCTTTTAACCAACAGTCCAATGCCGTCAACCCCCCCCTCCCCCCTTCCTATTCCCCCGAACCCAACCCCCTGCTAGCCCCCTCCCCTGCCACACAACATCTCCTCTCACAGAGGATCCTTTGTGTAACCGGGAGCAGTGTGAAAAGAGAGAGGAAATGGGAGAGGGATGAATTTGTTCCATCCTCTCCTCTTTTCGTTTTGATTCTGCTGAACAGACCCCTGTTTGACACAAAATAATCCTTGGATGGATGGAAGTGTAGCAACATTGCTGGAGTATTTATTACAGCCCAAGTCTCTCTCTCTGTCTCTCTTCTTTCTTTTTCCACCTTCAGCCAGACATTGATTTACCGTCCCATGCAAAGGCAACCTGCTTCACACGCTGTGGCCTCTTTACTCAAAATCATTTACCACCTCTGTGCTTCCCTTGATGACCAAGGTAGAAGTGAACTTCAGGCACAGACCATGTTAAAAAACATGTTAATAAGAATGCAAAATCACAGTAAACACATGAAGGGAATTATGAGAAGAAGTACAAAGGCTCAACACCAAAGATTATTTTTCTATAAAACCACTCCATGCTGATCTTTTACTTTACTTTTCCTCTCATTCCTGTTTTTTTTTTTTTTTTTTGCTGGCCCTTTTCCCAGCATCTTTGGAGGAACATGGCCTGCAGTGTTTAACTTGCTGTGATCACAATCCAAGGCTATGCTCGTACTCTCATAGATACTTTGACGCACTTTACATAACATGGCAGACTATAAAATGTCCATAAACAGTTTTGAAGTATTAACGTTCAACAAAAAGGAAAATCCCTTGACTTTTACGAGGGTGCGTAAACACACTCCACCCACCCAAATGAATGACGAGCAGGAATTTGTATCTCTTGTGGGTATCAACCCCTGAATTCCCATAGTGTTTGAGTGTATCCATAAAACCTTCCATTTCTTGCACTTAAAGAACAAGACATATCTCACCCCTGATTTCTACTCATGCTGTTATGTAAACTTTATTTCAATAGAAGTGGCTTAAAGCGATCCCAGCGAATCGACCAGCGGTGGGGGTGGTGAGGTTTAAAGACCACCCTACAATTGTGTGTAGACAGGAAGGCCATTCCCCCAAACCTCAAATGCATACAGGGACAGTGTTATGGTACAGTGCCCAGCTGCTCCTTTTTTCCAATGGGGTCCCCTTTTCAACAAATGTCGAAACATGAGGTTTTAATGGAGACTTTGGGTGGTTGCTGTTATCTGTTCTCCTGTAACATTCTGCAAAATGTTTCATTGTCTCCCCAAAAAAACGCAACACATTTAAAAAATATGGACCCAATTCACTCTAACTATACTATGCATTATCAAATTAAAGATAACAGATGCATCCTGCCATGCAAAGTTGAGGACACAATTGTTGTGTTTTTCTAACAGGAAATGACAGTTTTCCCAAGTGCAATAAAATATAAAGCATTTAATACCTTCTGCAATCGGATCCAAGAAAGATTCATATTTCTGCCTATAGTTTTCCAGCACTGATTTTTAAGTAACAGCTCTCTTGAGCAGGGCTGTGTAACGCTCTCTTCATGCCCATTTCCTTTTATTCTCCTCACAGTGTGTTTCCCATTCACCCTTGCCCCTTACACCTCCTTTCTCCTCTACCACTAAACATAACAGCCTTCCTCATACTGCAACTCCTCTTTGCCCATGAGAGGATCATTACTATAAAAAAGTAGTGTCATTTGATAATAAAAAAGGGGCCGTGAGCCACAAAGATCACCTTATACACGAGGGTGTAAAGGGAGGTGAAAATTGGACACATGACTCCTGGGGTCTTGAATATAACAATGTCTTTTCATTCGCTCCTGTTCTGCCCTTGAAACCATTTTACAGCTTCGGCTAGTGTATCGCAGTTCTAAATCAGCCTGGCTGACTGCGCTGCCATTTTAACAGTGATGTCCAGCTGCCTGTAGTTGCTTCCCTGTTCTGGGAGTCTGCTCTGCAGCTGGAGAATAGCTTCCACATGTCCCCGACAGAGGAGAACAATGGAGGGTTGAAACGAGGGGAGGATGCCAATTAGAAACAGTAATAATGTTGTGATTTATCTTTCCGATTTTTAACAACTGTGATAAGGTTACATGGCAGAGAGAAAAAAACACCTATGCACTGATGTGTCATGTCTTTCCTGTCCATCTGTACACTCCAGTGTGTTCCAAATGAACCCATATTTTCCTTGAAATTATGACCAAATGCACTTCAGGCGTAAGCTACTTCCGTTGGCTGCATGTGACAAGCAGATGCAGTACCACCACATCTGTGCTAATTATTTACTTAAAAGAAAAACGCAGCACCGTGAAGACATTTCCGTAGTAGGGCTCCTCTTAAAGCCTATTACGTGAACCACCATCATTCCACTTCCAGACAGGGCATTTAGTGCATGCGATACAAAGTAAGCCCATCATAGAGAGAAGTGGTGATGATGATGTTGGCAGGAATCCTGGGGAGACCCCTGTGTTTCTCCCTGCTCCTCTCACATGCAGCAGTGACTCAGCAGCAGATCCCACCTCAACTGATCTTTTCTTGGGGTGAAAAAAGAAAAGCAGAACCAATCGAAAACTTGAAGGACCATGTGTGGAATCGTAATGTCCTTTGTTAACTGTGGGTTTATACCAGCAGTTAAAAGTTCACTTCAAAGAACCATGTGAACTATGTGAAACCATAACGTTTTGTGCGTTGAAAGACGAGTGGAGGTCGGCTTAGTGCTCTCCCAGTTCATATTAACAATCTCTCGTCTGTCTTGTATAATAAACCAGATGCTGCAGCTGAAGAAAACAAGGCACACCAAACTGACAATAGAGGCAGCTATAGGATGATATTACATCATGATAGTCCCCGAGGTATCCCTGTGGGAAAGAGTGAAGTAAATGCCTCCATGTTGATATGATTAATTTCCTCAGTGGGGTCTACACTTTGTATAACATAACTCTCTTGGACTGCACCACATTCATGCTGTGGGCCCTGCTGGGCAATAAAGCACATTCGTTACTGAACATCTGACTGTTTCCAATCTATTCCTCAGGTTTTTCCAGCAGCAGGTAGTAATGTGACAAAAACACATAGTTGTTGAAAACCTCAATGCAAGAGAATGTCGAAAGCATCCAAGCGGAAAAGCCGCCTCTTATCCAATGAAAGTCGGTAGCAGCACTGGATCCAGAAAGCCACCAAATCTAGCGAGAAAGTCGCTGAGTCAGCAGCACTTTTCTTTCACGTAATGTGGAAACTCTAGATGTGCTGTAACTTTTGGCTACCATCATCTCAGTGTATCGAGGGAGACAACATGCACCCTGTTGTTTGAAATTGTTCAGTAAAAGCTGATTATTATATTGCTTCCTATTACTTTTATTTCTTATTTCCACACTTGAGCAGTGCATAGTTGTTCCTACCAAGATTTCAACACCTCCACATGCGTTCCAGCATGTAAGGTCAATTAAGCATGATGTAAGTCAAACGTGTTTGAGTGCATGACAGTGGGCACAGACCCACAACAGTGGTAACCTGTCACAAGGGAAGTATGAAATAATTAGACATCAAGAGCAATTTCCTGTATTAACAGGATGTATTATGCTGAGGTTGTCACATTTACTGTATGTTTAGGTGAGATTAATTCATTTTGGAGTGTGCTTTAGGTCGACCCCTGGCACTTTCTCAGTATTTGTAAGCTTACAGGATCGTTTTTGGCCAGTATTTGTCACTCCTCCACCCCGTCACTAAACCGATTCCCTGTGAGAAACAACCAGTCACAATGTTGGCTGCTCTCTGGTCTTAATTATTTCTCCATGCAAACTGAAACTGTTCACACAGACGTTCATTTTTTGGATTAATTTCACACGTACCGCAAAGTGAAAAGAAACCTGTTTGCACAGCAGGCTGACAGCAGGATATGGATCCTGGGATCCTATCTGTAACATAAAGCTGATTCAGCAGAGCCGGAGGTCAGCGCTGTGTGTCGGTCTTTTCTGGATACCTCTCAGCATGAGGTGCTTAGCTTTGATGGAGGCCCACGTTCGCTTTCAGTAACAAGTGGACTTCAGTGAGATTACGTAACCCAGTAGTCCTGCCATCTGCTACACCATCAGTGTTCTAATGTGCATGCTCTGTATCCAGTCAGCTACTTAGCTAGGGAACATATGTATAAAAATATGCAAAGACTACATCATGAATGACTTTCAGGTTCTCTATACAGTATTCAGAGCATTAATATAGCAGCAAACAACTATTAAGATATATTGTCTACCCGAAAAGAGAATGAAGTCGCCCTCCCTCCGTGTGCGTTGTAGTCCGAGCTTCTCTGTTCTTCGTACGTAGCCAGGTACACTGCCGCCGCTTTGCCCTGCTCTCATTCGGCGGCTGCAGCTACCCTCTGGTTCCCCCTTGAGTAAACACAGCTAGCTCCGTCAGCAGTCGTTTGCATTGCCAGCGTTATTTGCTGCAATTCACCCGCTCAGCCGTTGCTATGTTGAGAGCGTAGACTGTACGATGTAGTCCTTGTGTCCCCCACTGGATTGTGGACTACGGTTTTGAATCCTTGAGTTTGCCATTTTGGCAGGCGCCATCTTTGATTTTTGCTACCGTCATCTTGGAATGTTGTGCAACCAGTGAACAGAAGTGACCGTTTTTGAACAACCTTACTGCATCTGTCTCAATTTGGCCTCTGGTGTGAAGCTGTTAACCGCGGTAGCTTCCCTAATTCGAGGTAGACTTTACAGCTAAGTGTTAAAGTCATCTTCGGGGCTAATTGAGGTTGAGAGCTGTCGAGAGGCAATAGATATAGAGTTTTGTGTTTAACTCCTTTAAACTGGAAATGTAAGAGCAATATAAATGTGATGGATTTTTCACATGAAGCCTTTAGATCAATGAATTATCCTTTCATAGATTTGGAATGGATTCGACCAATGAGCACAATAGGAAAAAAATGAGACATATAGCCCCTTAAAATCTATGATTTCCTACAGTTTGTCTCTTGCATATGTGCTGGGTCGACTTGAAAGTCCATTGAAGCCAACTAATTGAGGATTGAGGGGGAGGTTAGCTTTTACATTTTGTAAGCTTAGATCAGATTGAGAGAACCAGCTTCTCTGCTGTGCTCCTGAGAATGATTTTGCTCAACAGTGATCCATTGTTAAAAAAAAAAAAAACGGAGGGGAAAAAACATTTGGTACCAATTATTTCTGAGGAGTCCCATATGTTTCCTTTGGCATGAAGGGCTGCTGGGAGGGACACCTGAGATTTGTCTTCATCTGATAATGTACTAAGGGAATATTTATCTTATTTATTAGGACAGAGCAAGGCAGGTATAATATAATATGTATAATAAATAAATAATTAAAAATTAAATTAAATTCATTACTAAGTCTGAAACATAAGCAGTCTGCACATGCCAAGCAAGTCAAGCCAAAGCAGTATGCAATGCAAATTGATGCCAGACTCATACAATACAGTATATCGGCATTGTTTGACTGTTGTGGTTTTTCTGACTTGCTGTGCACTTTTTTCCCTCGGAGTTTCCCGTACAAACTTGCATGTATGACCCATATACCGTAAACTATAACTTCACTGGTGTGCTGACAGCGTACAGAATTTGCATGTGACGCACAAACGTAAAACTCAACTCTTCACAGCAGGGGTGCTGGACATTCAGGTCGGTGAGGACTGTTGTTTAATGAGTCATTCAGGCACAAAGCTGGCATGTAAAATCCATCTAATGATGCAGATATTGTTCTGCAGGACTCGGTAAATAAAGCTCATATTGTGTATTGTGTATATATTGTGTAAGCAGTGGAGTAAAAAACCTGGACTGGATCAGAGTGTAGAGAGAAAACTACAATCTCATATTCACACCTTTTGAATTTCCAGTTCACCTAATCAGCAAACATGCAAACGTCACACAAAAGCATCACATGGCAGATTCAAACTCAGGAGCTTTTCCTGTGAGGTGACAACTGATGCAAAACCCCATATAAAGCATCTTAATTTCAATTAAATACATAAAAACAAAGACAGCCAGGTAAGATGAAGCACATATTATTTAATGTGTCATCATCTAAAATGCTACTGACAGGATAATGAATATCAGTAATCCTGAATTTAATTGAATCTCTCAGAACACTTCCTCTCAACACAAGCAAAAAACCCTAATGTGCCCTGGCCTCTACTGGCCTAACAGGGGCACGGCATTTTAATTAACTGAGCTAACTCACAAGTTGGTCAACAAAACACTACTGACTATGACTGATGATTCACTGCTACAGTGTAATCATGGCTTGTACAACATAAATCCCACTCACTAATTCTGCAGCATTAAATAAAGAAGGAAATGTTTTGTTTTTTCTCCTCTGGCCATCAGTTACATTTTTGTAGACTATAACAGAAAGTAGTCCTAGTAATAAAATATGATTGCAGAATACACATTAAAAACTCAAGTCACACAACTGTAAATCCGATAGATTGGGCGACAGAGCCTTCTCAATTGCTGCCCCTCCCTCTGGAACTCACTACCCCCACACATCCGAGCCTGCACTGACCAGACCACCTTCAAATCACTCATCAAAACCCACCTCTTCAGAATTGCCTTCAACCCCCCTTAATCCACTACTTCATCTGTATTGCATCACAAACTTGTTCTCAAATGTGCCTGCTTTTAAACCGTTTTATAACTTTATATTACTTGTTTTTAACCGTTTTATAACTTCACAGTACATTTTTTTAACTTATCTCTTAAGAATAGCCTGCTTGTTTTAATGCACTCACTTGTAGCCTCCCTGTTTTTAATAGTACTTGTTTTAAATGTATTGATTTTTAACCATATATGTAAAGTGTCTTTGAGATCCTTTGAAAAGCGCTATACAAAATAAATGTATTATTATTTATTATTATTATTGTTAATCTGAATAAGGTGAAAAAAGTAATAAAACCCCTTCAGATTCACATGACCAAATAACCTTCAAAAACAGTTTGCTCATTAGGTTGATCAGTTCCAGTACCAGAGAAAGTCTGTTACTGTTAAGAAAATAAGGGCTGATTATTTTGTACACATATATGTGGATTTGACTTGATAACTTCAATGTTGCTGCCATTAGAAACTTAAGTTTGTTAACCAAATGTTAAAGTACATCTCTGCTGATTTCAGACTGAGATTGCCACGTTAGATAAAGTGAAACACTTTATAATAAAATATTTAAATAGAGAAAGTATTGCATTAATGTATAAATGTTGCACCAAATCCAATTCTCTCATTAACTAATTTGAACCCAGTAACCGAATGACAGCAATTATTCCAAAACCTGATTTCATATGTGAACTCCATGAGATGGCACTTAATAAAACAAGACAGGTATCTATACAATACATTTATAAAAGACAGTAAAAATCAAAACCTTCACCATACTGGTCTCCTGAGCAAATGTAACCATCTCAGAGAGAATTAGCATTAATTAGCACTTCCATTGTGTGTGAACTGAAAAAAAGCCTGACCTCTGTGTACGTTGTCACACATCTCAATAAAACTTTTCTTGTTACTCTCTTGGGACTGTTCTTCACTTTCCTGCAGTAAAACCTGCTCTGAATGGCCTCCAAAATGACGCTTTAAAAAATGTGTTGTAATTCCTTCAAACAGCCTCGCTCAGGGGTTTCCTCATACATATTGATGTGCCCCTGTTGGGTAATTGCCTTGAATTATTTATTTCATGTCGCTACTGTATATACTGACGTTCTCTAAAAGGCCCACACGGTCTCTAGCAGACAGGTCAACCTGAGTGTCATGGCACCAAAATCCTTATTCATCATTACGGAGCTAAAACATTTTTGGCTACTGCTCACTAAGAGAGCAGGTCTGACCAAAGCTATACTTGTATCAAAATGGACTGTATATCAGTATTATTCTGTTAAAACACTTCTAGCTCTGGTTAATGACTGGATAGTGCAACAATGACTGATGCCATTAACACAACAAACGCTGTGTAATGCTGATAAGGAGCCACGGTGACCCTCAGAGGATCCCGTAATTGTTGAGATATGACACAATGGTGTAATGTTCTGCAATAAATGTAAAGTTAATCCCTGGCTGACTTTGGAGAGAAGCATGACTCAACACACTGACAGAAAACATGCATGGAAATAAGCTCCTAACTGTAGGAATGGCGATGTACAGCACACACTGTTCTTGGTCAGTGGTCCCATGGTATAGTAAACCAAAGCAGAGCATTAGCATCAGAGCTGGCAGTTACATGTGCAGCTGTGCTCTTTATCAATGTCGTCTTCTGTTACAAACGCTCTATTATTATGGCCAATTCATGGAGTTGCTCAGCGAGTTGCCTTCCTCTTGCTAGAAACGTTTTATTTATTAGAATAAAGACATGTATATATACTCTGGACTAAAAGGGGGTCCATAAACAGATACAAAATGCAAACCTGGAGCATAAAGAGTAGATAATTTTATCACTTTTGCACAGTGATAAAACTGACAATTTTAGTGGGCTGTGGAGTAAAATCTGCTTCAATCATCTATTATCAGATCATCTATTTTGAGATAAACTGCAGTTTGGAAGGCGTGTGATGCAGGTAGTGTGGCCACTGGCCCTTTATATTTAATAGACATGAGAAAGAAACAGTGTTCTACAGTTTTTGTGCTGGTTCTCTCACTGTCATTGTCTGTTGGAATAATGTCTGATGGGTTTTTTCCCTCACAAGACACCAAACTAAAGATAAAGTTGTTTTTTCATTCATCGTACACCAGAAATTCACAATTCAAATGCCTGATGCTGACTTTAAAATGCAGCTTATATTTATTTACAATTGAAATAATCGTACTATAATAGATTCTCCACCACAACATTGATGCATCACTCTTCTTGAAAGCGCACTCAAGTGACAAAAATCGTGAACGGTCACTTTGTTGCTCAAATGGCAACAAGGCAAACAGCCTTTTTATGTCTGAGCCTAGGCATAATGCCTTGAGCAAATTCCCCTGTGTAGCTCGCAGCGAAGCAACAGCTGGGCGAGGAGACAAGATGAATCGCTGGAGTGACAGCCAGCAAAACACCCACAGAAAAGCTCGGTCAGGCTCAGAGGCTGCACATGGATGTGCACACTGACACACAAAGCCAGTGACAGATTCATGCAGGCACTGGGTTTGTGGTTAACACAACCACAAACACACACACACACACACACAAATCATTCGACCCTCTGTTCTGTATCCTCTATGTGCAAATAAATGAAAACATTCCAGCACATATGGGCGCCACACAATTGAGGATTTTCTAAGCTGTGAGCATATACATATATGTACCTAGTATATGAACAGCAAAAAAAGGTTATCCAAGTATCTTCCACACATGCACAGAGCACACGTGAGTGCTGTTTAAAAGTGAAGCCAGCACGGCCCATAAAGTCTGTGTGGATTCAGCTGCGCGGCGACTCAAGGCAGAAGACATGCCGTGCAGTTTATTAGAGATGATGAGTAATTTGACTTCACAGTAAACGCCCATCACGCAGACATGGCATGTGTGCGTTCAGTCACGTGGCAATCTGTGCAACTGGGTATTGTGAAACAGTCAACATGAAAGAATATCCTAGCTTGAACACTTACCATGCACATCGTTGTAGAGAAACGTGTTCTACTCTGATCGATAGCTAATTGCACTCATACTTTTTGAAGCACACATTCCCACACACAAAAAAAGAAAAAAAAGAAAAAGAGAATGCAGTCGCAAATGAGCACCAGGTTTGAAAGTGTTTGGGACATGTTCACATTAAATACCAAATGTTACCCTGAGGAAGTGACTTAGTCATGATAATTGGAAGCAAACTTCAAAACAAATGCACGGAGTTCAAAAAGCGACCCTCCCCTACTCCCTCTGTGAATGTAATGACTCTACTTCTCACTCCCGGGGCACAATGTGACATTCATACCAATCAGCCTGCCACAAAAACACTTACTTTTACTCTTACACACTCTTACTCCTGCTTTCTTTCCCTCCGTTTCCATCCACCCCTTCACATTTTATTTTGTATTATTTCCAGATTTTTCAAAGGGACTTTTGTGCACATCAAGGACACATTTCAGTCCTAAAAAAGTAAAAAAAAGCTTCTAATCATTAAGAACATGAAACATCTGTTATAACATATAATATCTGTAATAAGAAGGGGGGATAAAGTTGGGAGAGCTATTTCCAGACACATTGTTAGTGGAACCGCGAACTGGACGACGATCCGAGGCCAAACAATCCCGAAGGCTACGAGGTTGTTTCTCATCATGACAATGAAAAACAGCATCAGCAACAACAGTTTATAGTGCACCACCAAAAAGTAAGTTGTGCCCGTGCAGTGCAGTAGAGTCATGACAAATGAAGGGACACTGAGTGGAATCCAGGTGACATTCTTTGGCTGCCTGCCTTTTCTCTGCCCACCCAGGGGAGTGATTTCACACCGTTGAGAAGCTCCTGCACACATTTTTCAAACAGGAGAAAGGAAGCAGCTGGAATGGATCGTACCATTTGATTTCCCATGTGTGCGCCTGATGATAAGTCCGGTTTTGAGAAGTGTTGTGGATTATAGAACCTGGGAGTTTTCTGAAGACTGCTTCACGAGGTGAAATTAACTCTCTATCTGGGCAAAAAGAGGACACAAAGCATATCTGCTATGATAGTTCAAAAATGAATCTCAGAAGCACTTGTTCATTGTTTTTGCCCTTTTGTTTTGGTCCTCCACTTCTCTGCTCTCCTCACACAGTGAAGGAAAACAGGGGGAGACAACTGAAAACAAACCAGTAGTCTGTGATATAGGCACGCCACCAACCCAATCCTAGTTTTCTGGGTGAATTCTCATAAGGATTGTCTATGGTTTTTCTATTTGTTGACAGGTCGATTGAACAGCACTGGCTTGTTTTCTCTTCTAAGAGAGGACTCAGAGTCCTGGAAAATACTTTGTCTGCCATCATCAAAGGCTACAATAATCCCTGTGCTGAGATACAGTAGAGACTCCTGTCATAAGAAAGAAAAAGCAAGTGGACACGAGAGGAATACAAGAACGTAAAGCAGCAGCAAATACACGTTTTCTTTCAGTATTCTTAGACAAGGTTTTCCTCGACAGGCTCGTCCTGAATTACCTAATTAGTATGACATACTTCCACCACATATACATAGCAAACATAGCCTTCCTATATGATCAAAGCTCAACCATAAACATATATAATGTAGGGAGATAATTCTGCTGACTAGATAAAATTCACAGTTTGTAGACTGCAAAGTAGCCCCTCAGCGCCTCTTTGGATATAAGAAGCTGCTGGACTCTTTAAACCTCCTTTTAACTGCCGTTAAGTTTTTAGCTCAGTGTGTTTCCTGCCAGCGTTCAACGAGTGAGCCCATTCGATTCAGATTTGTTCAGGGTCAAAGGTCATACACAATCATTTTGCACTTACATGTTGCAATAATCATAATTGCATCATAATAAGTGAGGGGTAATTGTACTTAATTACCCTTAAAGGTGCTCTATACGATATTCAGAGCAAAAACAAAGCAATTTGCTGTGAAAAGATGTAGTGGAATAACGTCTACCTGAGCAGAGAATGACGTTGTTCTCTCTCTGTGTGTGTTGTGTATGGCAGGTCAAAGGTCAAAGACAATCAGTACTATTCAGCGAAGGTGACAAAGCGGGAAACTCTGGTCAATATTGACTCTCTCTGTGTACCTACATTCTTCCTACTGGGAAACCTGAGGGAGACAATACAAGGACAGCAGACTTGTCTGGACCTTTCATCTCCCTGTACACTTATAAGACTTTTAATGAAAGGAGGAATGACTCAGACGGCATTTTTAAGGGAAGAAAACTTCAGCCAAACTACATGAAAAGGTTTCAGAAAACAGCTATCAGCTTCGTTCAGATATATACACATTTTTTTTTTAAGTAAAAAGCAATGTTTGTCACTTGGTGAAGAATGACTTTGAGGAGAAAGCTGTCACGGTGTCAACGCAGACACTTGTTCCTCATAGCAAACGTTAGGTCCTCTTCTCGCTGGCTGTGATAGGTGTTTGAACAGGCAAATAACAGCACAAAGAAATCACAGGCATCCTGAGAGTTACACGCCACAAAACAGCAGGAAACAGACAGCTGTGTGAACGCAGGCAAACGTGTCTCTTCCCCTCCTCCGCTGATCCACCACGTTGTATTCGATTCCTGCAGATATGAGACTTCAGGTAGGACTCTGACACCGTTTTCACTTGCTGCAGTCCAAACGTAGGAGTAACCACATCCAAATTAAACCATTACACCCTGACAACTTCTCTTTTCAACCCACACAGGATCTGCCCTGCTGTTGGCCTTATTGAGCTATGATTGGCTGGTCACATTGACCTCAGCACATCATCAATCACTGCCGCCTCCAGGTGCCCCAGTTTTTCACTCCCCTTATTTGTCTCTGAAGGGCCAATGCTGTGATGGATATCACCATAGGGATATGTTTTATTTCTTCGGGGGCTGGTAATGGGGAGGGACCACCCCCACATTCAGGCAGAGACATAAGAGAACATAAAGACCATGAAGAGAACAAGGAGGTTAACCAACGGACCATTTAGTGCTGTATATCTGATGATACATCATAACTGATGCTCTTCACTGAGTAAGATGTTTGTCAGCGCTGCGAGAAAGGCGTCATTCTCCGCTGAAGATTATTGCATCCAGCTCCTTTATCGCCAACATAATATTAAGGCTCTGGAAGAAGGATGCATGCAGTAGTCATCCTACATAAGATATCCATTCTGCTCCATTTGTCGTTCAACGTGCACCTCAACAGAGCTGCTGTGGCATATAAATAAACTCCACACAGCAGCTGAAGCTGTCTGTACAATTAATGGACCAAAAGTAGATAACAATGCATGTTTAAATAGATTGTCCTTGTCTGAAATCACCATATCTTTGTGGAATAGAATACCTTCTATGGTACATAATGCAGTATTATCTATGTTTTTATAACTCTGTGTTATAGTATGGAGTTAGCTTGTTTGTGAAAAGGATTCCATGATTTGATATGGTAACGTTATCGTGATCCTTGTGTTTAAATTGGGCTATTCATAAAAAGATAGTGTTAGTAAAAATAGGCTGAGATTAGACAAGTCAACACTGGATCATGTTACGTACAATCCTTGAATACACATGCAAAACAGAGCGCACAAATGAGGATTTTGAAGTAGCAGTTGTAGCTCCACAGCTCTCCGTGGCTGAAGGAAAATCACACATATGCAGTTTGAACTAATGTGACATCAGATTGAATGTGACAGGTGATATTGGAAAACAATTCTTGCACAGCATCCATCTGATATTGAAGAGAACATGTCAATACATTTTGGCGTGACGTTTCCTCCCACAAGAATTTTAACATCCAAGTGCACCATGCAATTAGATGCAGTGTGACTCAGTGAACAGCAGATGGCACCATTGGACACAACATGCTCCCCTTATTTCTCCTCTCGTCATACTGGTATGAGATGGGTTGAACAAGGTTGGTGGATGCAGTCGCTGCTCACTGTATGCTCATAATGTTCAGGCATTAGTCTCTCTTGTCCTTCCATACCTTCAAACTTTCCATCTAAAATTCTCAAATAAAGACAAAAAAAATACAATACAAACACAAAATCCAGAACCCTTCTGTGATACCTGTAGTTCACGCATGTTCTCACAGATATGTGATTACCTGTAGGCTACATCAAAGACGTACCCTTATCTCAGTGGAAGTGAACTGAAGTGCATTGCATAATGTACACTGGGGTGCCTCATTACATGAATACACATGCTGTAACTATGCTGCAAGAAAGTCAAAGTATGATGGCATGCACTAAATATGAACAGATTTAATGCTCAGGGTTTAATGGCGGCTTTGTATTGTGCAACTCAGTCTTGAATCATTATAGTTACTTTGCATTTTATTTTACACAAAATTTTACGCAAAATATAAAAAATATGATCGGCTTATACAATGTGTTCTATTGTGATGGACTTAAACACCAAACATGTGCTTCCCCTCAACAATCTACATTTGTTGTGCATCAGTGTGGTGGTGGTTCGACTGAGTCCGACTGAAATTTAATTCAGTCATTATAATGTCAACCTCTTTTTTAAATGTGTAATTGAGGGGGAAAACTCTGCGGAATGTTCCTTTTGCTCTCAGCAGCAGCAGGAGGGGCTTGTTGGTGTTTGATTGGCAGCAGCTGACAGGCAGGAAGAGCAGCTAGCAGCTAGCTTAGCTAGTGCACACTGTCTTGTAAGCTAGTCTAGCTTACAAGACGTGGACAGACAGTGTTTTGTTGTAAGGACCAGACCGGCGTTGAACCGGATCAAAGTCATATTTGCAGGTACGTTTGCATGCTGTTTCTGCTGCAGCTCAGCAGCTATTTAGCTAGCTAGCTTGCAAACTGACACCAGCAGAGAACTTTTCCTCTGTGGATGTTGGAGTGTTTGTTTGTGTTCATATTTGTAGGTTGCATTAGAAGGTGACTGAAGCAGGAAAGCCGGTGTGGATGTTAAAATCTTATGTATTGCTGGTGTTTATGTTTCTTTATGCTAATATGGTTTAAATTGAATCAGTTTGATTGACTGTATGGAAACACGTTCTCAATCTAAATAATAATGATCTGTTTTCCAGTATCAGCCGGTATGTTTCACACAGGAATATATTTAAATCTACTGAATAGAAACTCTTCTGTGATGTATCCCAAAGGCCAGTGGAATCATTGAAGGATAATGGCTTTTCCTGAATCCCCTTTATTAACTGCCAAATGTGACCCAGACACTTTTACACTCGGTGTGAATTTTGCTCTTTTAAGATGAGTGTTTCTGAATAGTGGCTTTATGAGTGTAAGTCTTTATTCTTCCATTCGATTATTTTTGGATATTCATTGGGGACCGGCAACAACACACTTGGGAGTGAAATATTGTGTTGTTCGGTGTGTCGTCCTGAAAGTGCGACGACGCTGTCTGGAACTATATCCCTGCTTTTATGTCTGAGAGCGAGAGAGAGACAGAAAGAGACCACACAACAAAAGATGCTGTTAATGATTCTATTTAAAAGGGGAAAAATAAGTTTAATGGAAATGGACTTGATAATAGCAAATGGATGAATAGGCAAAGGAGCATGAATAGTGGCTTTGGGCAGAAGTCATTGGTGTTTCAAAGTAAAAAAAAATCGTTCAATGGAGCTTTTAATTTGAATGGTGGACAGCTGAAAGACTGGATTTAAACATCTAAAGTCTGGAAATTGGAGATGGATCCAGCTCGATCTGAGGTGTCACTTTTTCTCCCAAACAAGCCATTTTATTCATGGAATAAAATGGCTTGGTAGTGATTCATGGAATAAACATTCTTATACTGAAATAAATCAACTACATAAAAAAACAACCTTTTTTTGAGCGGAGCGCCTCGCCAATCTGATTAAATGTGTCCAAAACAAAAGTCGTCTCCTGCTACGGCATTTAACCAGGTGATTATAAATTCCATTAGCGGATCTTCCGCTGTGAAAATCCAACCTAATGGTAGTGATTAGTCCCAGTGGGTCTTTTGTCAGTTTGGAAAGCATCAGGCTATGCTCAGTGTTAGCATACTTCCCCCAAAAGTCCCCCTCCTGCTCAGTCCAGCTGCGAGGTCACTGAGCTCCAGCTAAACCTCGGATGTTGTGCCAAAAGGAAATTACTTTTTTTTTTACCATGATATTAAATGTACACGGTTGGTTTGATTTTTAAGGCAACCTTTCAGACTGTCTCCGGTGGACTGTGGAGTAAACACACGAGGGAGAATACACTTTTGGTGACTTAAGTCAATAGGTTTTCCGTTTCTCGATACCCTCAACATATTTGGACATGGAGTCTTACCCTCACTCTGTTCATGTTGTCTTTGGTTTTTAGAGATCTCCTTTTCCCTGACTGCTCCCTTCCTCTCTTGCTCTGTTTGCTGAGGAAAGAGTAAAGCGGTATTGTGGTATTGAGGTATCCCCACCACCACCACCACCACCACCACCTCACTGCCTTCTGGCCCTGCATTATTGAACATGCTGCAGTACGGCCAAGCGGAAAGACACCAGGTCAGTCAGAGAATCAGGATCAGTTGTAGTGGACAGGCTATATTTAAATCGGGGTCAGGGCTGTTCTGAGACAAGCATGCGGTGCATTACCATTTGTTAATAATCTTTGAGTGGATCCTGTCTGCCTTTTAACATCATTGACGTTGAGTTCAGAGGCCCTAATCCCTATCAACAAGAGTTAATGGGAAAACGAATAGCAAAGCAATACGCCCAGATTAAAGCTATACTGCAACCATTTTCTAAAAAACAATGCATGGACTGATACAAAAATAATCCATTTCTAAAAGGAAATACTTGTTTTATCGGTGCTGTTGCTAGCTAAACTATAGGCCTAGTCCCCCCCCCTGTGGATCATCAAGCATTTCCTCCTAAAACCCCCGGAGCTCTCCGATACTTTCACACATGAGCAGTTAAACCATCCAATACCCTGCGTGGGTCAGAACCCTGAAGTATCAGCACTGCACAGGTCATCAAATGTCACACTGTAGCTCTCCTGATGTCTAATTTCCCTCACTTCTTTCATCCATCTGGGTGTTTTATTCTGAGCTTTCACTCTTACCAGACCATGACATTCCAGTTGGGTGTGTGATGCCCATACGTAAAGAACTTTAAGGTTGGAGAGGGATCACCGGGAATGCCAAGGCAATTAATCCTACGACCTGCTGTACTGAAGGTCACAGGGAGACGTACATGGGCGGAATTTCATCACTTCTAAGGAAAACGGTCCAGAACTGGAACAAAACTTTAATCCAAGTCTTTACTGCCACGACTATAATATGCCTCTGTGCGTGCTATTATTCTTAGTCACTACTTGCACTTTTTTGTTTGTTTGTTTAATACAATTTTGGACTCAAAATGATGCAAATGACAACCTCCCATAACACAATAGATCCTTTAGTAGTGTGACACATTTGTGAAATGAATATAAATGTGCCATCTGCAGAGCTTGGATCATTGGCCTCCATTCAAGAGACACAAAAGTGGGTCGCAGTGTGTTAGACGGTCCTGGAAGCTCCAGCTCTGTGAAGACGGTGTGAAAACTTCAGCAGCACAGTATGAAGAGCAGGAAAAACTTCAACCCAAATATTCAAGTGTTTACATCACTATGCAATCACTGCCACACACCAGTGTAGGAGATGATGAGGGGTTTAGTGCGGTGTACCGGGAGACCCTGAGCTGAAGAGCCGCTGTGATAAGTGAGCGAGTGTGTTTCTGTGTGTGCACAATGATACCACGCAGCAGTGACTGAGCTGCTCAGTATGACTGGAAGACCAGCTGGAGCTGAAGTTAAGATCGGATGTTTGCTTTTTCCTTTCCTCTTTTTCTCCTCCAGGTGTTTTGACAGCATCCATGTGTACACTTTGACTCCCTTTTTGACTACCATACTAAAGTCTGGTTAGCATCCGCCACCTCCGGATAAACGATGGGGAAAGAGTCAGAAACCAAGCAACAACATTATTCTTATGACTCAGGCGTATACTGATTACTGGCTGGATGCGGAAAATTACACAATGATTCAAGCACATAGTTTCCCATTTTAAATAAAGGGTTTGGACTAAAAGTGCCAAGTCTTTTGTCCTTATCAGAGTTTTTCTGGTGTAAGGCAGAAGAATTAGGATATTGGAGCCATGACATTTTTTTTAATAATGTTTAATAATGTGCCCCTTGAGCATTAGGTAAGGTTTTATGGGAAACCCCCCATCGCAAATGGCAGGGTTTGATGTGTAACAACTGACCTGAAGTTTAGCTAGGGAAGTGTCTTCAGAGTCTCATTTGTTGACATACAGAATTCATGGCTGGAGGCTTTGAGAATGTCCCAATTATCCGTGTGTGCCATAGAGCAGCACCGTTTGACTTGGATGTAATGCTTATGTTTGACTCCACGGAACAATCTGGAAAAGGTGCTCAGACAGTGAAGCTAGCAGAGAATCAGCAATTTAAAGCTGTGTGTGTGTGTGTGTGTGTGTGTGTGTGTGTGTGTGTGTGTGTGTGTGTGTGTGTGTGTGTGTGTGTGTGTGTGTGTGTGTGTGTGTGTGTGTGTGTGTGTGCGCGCGCAATTAACTGGTGGTTAACTGGCGATACTGGCCGTCGTCATTAAAATACTTTTAGCCAGACAGTGTACATTCTACAGTGATGTGTATGATAAACAGCATGTGAAATGCTGGTTTCTTTCCAGGTTTTAATGTAGGTTGTTGCAGCAATGACATTTATTTTACAGATTCATAAACAACATGGGGATTCGATCTCTTAAAGGCTTAACAGAGAAACTGAAGAGAACGCCACTATTTCAGTACGCCGTCGTAACAAGATGTCTCTAACAAAAAGCTGTCTCATAAAAAGATGACAGAAAAGTGGAGTCGGTCCTGTAGAATCACCATACTTATCACAGAGCAAGATTGTATATTGTGTTTTCGCCTTGGTCGGGAATTTCTTCTGTACTGTGTAGACTTAGGAAAATGTCTCCAAATATAACAAAAAAGTATTTTTTTAATAATAAGACAGCTGCAATGTTATGGTAGTTATATGTCGATATAAAGAACCATCAATACATTTATATACAAACCACCAAATCACACATTTTATTGCAGTTAATCATTTGGGGGTAAAGCACATCTAATTGTGGAGGTGACCTAAAAGTGTACATCTTGGGGCAGCCGATGCACATGCAATACACAGCCTTTGGTTTTCTTATCAGCCAGTGCAACGAAAACTCAACCAAAAAATATTGAAAAGGAATAAAAGTGCAAATAGCACAGCCAGCCTAGAAGCAGAGTGAAAATCAGTTGAAACTAAAAATAAAAATAGACATTGCTGGGGGAAAAATGGTATAATTCAGACTGAATTCATCAAACTACTTGCTGTGCAGGCAACCAGGTGCTTGTGTTTGTGTACTCGTGTGTCTTCACAACCGGTTTTGAAGAGAAGTCCCCTACAGGTCAGAAAACTCTTTGATACAGAGAGAGTTAGTCGCTCAGACAGAGCACAGGTGACAGATATGCATTATGCATGGGAGAGGAAGGAACGGATGGCTATAAAAAGCACACTAAGATATTCACAGTTATATACACACATACAGATGAACAGAGCCATACTGTACTGTTGCCTGTGCACCTTTATTAAAAAAAGACTGAGACAAGCACAGAGTGCAGTCGGTACAGTTTCAAACACATTAACGGCAGAGACTGCACAGGTATATATATGTATGAATAAAACAGCGTATAGATAGAAGACACATAGGACACGCACATATTCTTGTGAGCTTTTGTGCACGTATAGCTGACGTACAGCTGATGTGGCGCTCCTTCTCCCTCAGGCTCAGAAAGCAGTCTGAGGCTGCACTTCAGTGCCCAACGGCAAAGAGCAGCTTTAAAAGGAAAGTCTCAGGTCTCTCCATCTGTTGTTCTGTGCTGGGCCAGGCAAAAAGTGCTACAGTAAAATCGCTTCAGTGATCAAAAATGTCAAACCCCATGTCAGCAGAAGCACAGTATCCCCAGCAGTCCCTCCACGTTTGTCCTCCTTTGTTTTTGTGATTGATACTGCAGGTAGAGTGTTCGCTACTCTCCGTTGGTACAGGTGTTGATGATGTCTCTAATTAGCTGCAGAAGATTAATGATGCGGATTAATTGGCTGTAGGAATTTCTGCGTCGTCCTCGGAGTTAAGTTAATTTCACGGAGACGTGGATGATTTGGTCCCTTGTCCGTCTTACGTAGCTGCCTTACAATGTTTCTCCATTTTAATAGGTGTAATAGGAGTGTGAAACCCTTAAAGCATGATGGTGAATTCTTAAAGCTGTATTATATTGATGTTACTAATCAACTTTAAGGGGTCCCTTGTTGTGATGAAGCAATAGTAGATGGACTCCCAACTCTTCAGGCATTTTAGTATCTTTAAGCTCATTTTTTTGGCTAATACAGCTCCTTATAATTATTCTTATGAATACATTTCCAGCCACAAATATTAAGCCGCTAAAGAGCTACATGTTTCCCTCAGAAGTTGGTGGAGATCCTTAACGTGATGCCAATGACTATTGCCACGTGTTTGCTAACACTTTCCCATATCTGTTTTTTCAGGTGATTATTTGGGTAACACTGCTCCCAAAGGGTCGAAATAATCAAGATAAAACAAAAGTTATTGTAAGCATAATCCAGCTTCATGACTTCCCTTTTGTCACAAAATTACTTAGCATTGATACGATTTATAAAAACATAAAAACAGCTTCTTTACAGTAACTAAACCCAAACTTCTTGTTTCTTCTTCTTGATAGATCTGAACTAATAATGTCAGCTGAAAAGTAATATACTGGATTAGAGGGGGGAGGATCAGAGGATCTGAGTTACTGCGTGAAGCCAGGCAGAGTGGAAATAGCTGACATGGGAAACCTATGAAGAAAGAGGCTTAGTGAAGACCCCGAAGACTCAGAACAGAGGACTAAAGGGAAGACCGAGGGGAGGGGGGAGTAACACGCTTACACACATACAAACCACAAGTGGACATACTCCACGATGCATTTGTGAGGTGCTACCTATAGTACAGAAATTAGCAACTGCCCAGAGCGCCTCATAATTAGTCTTTCAACAGGCTGGACACTGTTAATCTTAATCTGTCTCTTATCTCTGGTTCCAGATGAGGGGAATTAGTGGTCTTCACCCCGCCACTTGGCCTCTCTTCATGCCTCAGCCATTTCTCCTCATTATGGCATTACAGGACCATGTGGCCCAACGCGATACCGCAGCAGACCAAAGCTAGCTCGTTAGCCCTATTCTCATTTGTCTGATGAATGATATATGCCCTCCGTGGCATCGGTGTCTCAGCGCCATTGATTTTTGCAACTCGAAAGGTTCTTTAATCATGTCAGAATTATAATAGAGTGCTCATTGTGTTCTTCAAGTGCACATGAGCACCAAGGTAGTCTTGCGTTCAAGGTGGGATAAACTCGTGCACACACACTGAAACACAGGAAATAGATGTTCACTATCTCATTCTTAAACACACACCTGAATACCCTAAATACCCTTAAAGCAATGTGTGCATATGAAATTCCTCAAGCTTGTTTTCCCATACGCATCATGTGGGTTTACCTTGGCATAGTTTAAAAAGAAATGATCATGTCGAATTTGCATCTGGCATCCTCCCTAACCACCCAGATGAAGCTAATTAATACATACACGCTAAAGCCATTCACAGACATGATATATATATATATATATATATATATATATATAGTGTTGTTCCAACAGAACCTCTGCATTTACTATTCACATGTTGAAGCTGGCCGCTGCTGCAGAAATCTGGTGAAGTCTCTCTCGACATCAGATAGTTACATAGCAGCTCATAGCCATTCCATTCGCAGCACAGTAATCCCACAACAAGCTATGCCAAAAACAAGAGATAAATAAGTAATGAAGAAGTGAGCGAGAGAAAAACAACAGCAAGAATGGAAGACAATATGAGAACACTGAGTGAAAGAAGATGAAAGCGCTTGTGCATCTTATCTATGAAAGGTTTTATCCCCCTTTCTCGTTTCAATTAAAGATATGGCCCTGGTCTTGTCTCGGGAGGATGACACTTTCTGCACCATCTGATTGCTATTTCACTAATGTTATTTTTATGCAAATGTGGGTTTTCCCTCATCCTTTTTTCCCATGTCCTAATGAAACGTCTGCTATGCTGGAAGCGTCGCCCTATCTGGCTACATGGAGGAAAATACATGTCTTCTGAGTGTCGTCTTCACTTCCATGATGCTGTTGATGAGACGAGCTGGAAGCCTAAAGCAGTTCTGATGATACAAGGAAAAGAGGTGATGCTGTTTATAAATATTTAAGATGTAAACATCACAATAAGGGATTACATACAAATATGACAAGTAGCAATTTCCTGCTATCATAAAATGTGTCTTAGCGCTAGTCTATTGATTCAGAGAAAGGACTTCCTCCATTTAAACTCCTAAGAAAGAAAAAAAAAAAGTGAGCCCCCTTGTTAAATACTTAAGCCAAACTACTTAATCAGAAGGCAAACTCATGTTTTGTGCCTCCGCTTACATTAACTGTATTGGGCTCGGGTCAGTTTGGATATAAAAATAGATAGATTGTCTGTCGGGTTTGTGTCGTGTTTGGTTGTTATTTCAGACAGAAATATGTCAGAACTGAACTGGAAAAGAAAGCTTTTAGATTTCCTGCGTCTACTGAACAAGCTTCAGACTGATCTTATAACCTCTAATAACCCTGAGGAAGTTTGCAATATTGCTTCCAGGATGTCTCTGTGCAAATGTTTGATCTGATAAGTAATAATGTTACTGAATGCTTATGCCTTATGACATAAGGCTTATGTCATTTGTTGAAGCTCTGGTTTGCTGCTCTTCTTGTCCAGGTCTCCATTGTGAAAAAATCTCAATGGGACAAACCTAGTTAAATAAAGTTAAATAAATACAAATAAATATTTAGTTCAAAACACTTCTGTGCTGAAATACAGCCTCACAAAACCACTAGCTTGGCTCTGGACTTGTAAAAAAGCCAGAGAACAGTTTGTCTTGCTCAACCTACACAACGCCACTGTTAGAAGATTTATATGATGCATTTACAATAAAAACCTGAAAAACAAACAAAGCCATTAGACAAAAATATTCTTGTAATCATGAACTTACTTAGTTTTTATTGGTCAAATTAATCAGCAATATGCTCGACTGTCACTATTGAAAATGACCTGATTTAGATTTTTTTGAGGAAGAATGCTATAAAAAAACAAAAAAACAATGAGAAGATGAAAAACAACAAGGAACCACTTCTCATACACCAGCCAAAGAGTACATTTCATGCTTGCACAGTTATTGCAAATGGTAGAGGAGAGAACTGAGAAGGACCATCTTTTATCACCAATCTGTATCGCTACAACACTAGAAATCATCACATACACATGCATCCTGGAAAAGATGACACTTCTCCAGGGATATTTTAAATGAACATACGGCTGCACATATTTGTGATGAGTGACTGTGATACAAAAGGAAGTGTTAAGTTTGAACTGCAGACTTGTTAGCTGAAATGAGAGATTGTTTTTTTGCCAGGGAAACCAGACAGTGTGATTGTGTGAAAGTCGCATGAGGTGTGAAAACCAGGAGAAAAAGGAAGTAGAAGTTAGAGTTGCAGAGATAATGATGGATTACAGAGAGGTGCCAACGAGGTTGTCTCATGAAGAAAATGTATTGATTGGATAGCAAATAAGTATGCCTTTATCACCCTTGTTTTCTGTCTTAACAGCCTTCATTTTGATTGATATTAATGTGATATGTTAACATTGCACCCCCCATTGTTGTCTTTTATAGGGCAGAGGGGCTGCAAAGATAGGGTAAGCCACCATAAGCATCCTAAAGGTTATTTGACTGTCCTTGTTATAAAACAAAGGCAGAGAATCCAAATGACTCAGTAATTAAAATGTCATTAATTTGTGGTTTCTTATCAGACCCCACAGACAGCCCTTAATGCGGGCCTGCGAGGAAGATAGCTGCGTGTTCCCGGACGGCACCGCATGCTGGCTCTCACGTCAGCTATCTAAACATGATATATATATATATATACACATTCACGTATGTGGCTGCCACAGACTGCACCGCATTTTGACAATTAGCCAATTACATTTCATATGTGTATTACTGGGATTGCTTTGAGGGAAAATATTCGCCACGTGCAAATATCTCATTAAAAAAAGTAAATTAGGTTTCACGATCACTCGCTTTGATGTTTCATAACCTTTTCACCTCACATCACTGACACATGTTCACACATGCAGCTGTGCTTGTGTACATCAACACGCAGTGTGGAGCACATACACATATCCTGTCGGATGCAAATTACGTGGGCCAGGCCAACATTTTAATTTCAACCTCATGTGGAAGCGCAGCCTGATAAGTTCCGTTATTTTCCCTGAATAATTTGACACATACAATATGATAAATGTCCACTGCTTTTTCATTTTACCTAGGTTCCTATACCACAACATGCAGTAAAGGAATATTCCATGTAAAATGACAGTAGAGAAATTCAAAAGATGGACGACATTATGAGATTGAACATAGCACAGAGGGTCATTTTACAGCATCGCGCTTGTTTGAACAATTAACTCTCTAAAGGTCCGTGTTGGCTGCTTGTATCCATTCAAACCCTCATTTTCTTCTTTCTGTCTCCTGTGGAATGAAAATACCTATGAATTGTAAGTCCAGGTTTGTAGGCAGGAACAAACAAATGCAATTGAAGGGCTTCCCTGATGTTGCACAATGACAATACATGATCCTTGAGAAGCACATCTCTACAAACAGGAAGCAAGCTAGGATGAGAGACACAGAAGACACGAATAAATGAATAACAGAAACGAAACCCCTAAGCTCTGTGCTTTATTTTTATACCAGCAAACAATAGAAATCAACATAAGTGACAGACACTAGCCAAAGTTATGTGCAACATCTGAATTTAGGGATTTAAATGTTTTCTTCATTTGGCGCTCGCTAGTTCAGCTTGAACCCGTTAACAGTCACTTTTGTTTTACATTTTTTCAGTAATAGATGAAAGCTTGAGTCCCTCTGCCTACCGACACATAACTGAAAAATATTAAAACATGTAAAAATGTAGAAATAAGTTAGAAAACAGTTTTGACATGTGTAGAACATTTAGAGCACTGCCAGATATTTAGATATACCAATCCAGGTAAGGGATTACATTCCTTATTTAAACAGGTCATTATTTACATCAAGTGCCAGTTCAGTGCCGGTGTATGGGGTAATATTTCTTTAATGTAGCAAATGAAAGCAGTGGATGCGAAGGTACGGGTGGTGGAAGGGCTTCGATGTCAGGTGAGTTCAGGTTAAATCATAATCTAACATTTTATGTGTGTGTCTGTTATTTTGCGAGGAAGGTTTTTGTTAAATATGAGAGGGATGGGAAGCAAACAACAGATTGATCATTTTGGCTATTTTGAAGCAGCAATAAGTGATTATCTTATTGGACATAATGTGCTTAAAGTAACAGAAGAGTTCAGCGATCCAAATAGAATTTTGGACTTCCAATCGACACATAAACTATTAGATAACAAAAGATCTTGTTTGACGTATTAGATGAACGTGATGAATTTCCTGTTTCCGTCGTTCCCGTCTGTTTGACCCCCTGTGAGAGTTGAGCTGCTCATGCTTGAGCCGTGGCCTGCTGTCGAGCAGAGCTGGCTGAATGCGTCGCGTTACACACGGGGCTCGCGATGCAGATCACACAGTCTGAGCGATGACTGGATGCAGCCAAGCCACCTCACCTGGTCCTGGTGGCTGAACAACTGGCAACATTAGTCCTGGTGATGTTGGATCCTCCATCCGGCCAAAAGAGGTCGCGGTAGGTGGCCGACCTGAGCACGCGAGAACACGAGCGGGGACAGCTGCCGGGGACAGATGCCGCTCCGAGAGCAATAGTGGGTTTTAACTGCCCGCGTTATAAGGCTGGGTTGTCGAGGCAATGGAGTCGCTGCTACAATAAAACGTTTTCAAACTCAGACGGTGCAGACTCGCTGGTTCTGCTCTAACAGGCTGCTTTATTAAGACAAGTGCTCTGCTGTTCCTTTTCTGAAGCTCATTCAAGAGATCTCTCTTCCCCCCAAACACATGCAAACAGACGCACCATCCTTATATTACACACAAGGGCGCTTTATTGTAGCCAGTAGAGCGTTTTCTGGTGCGTTCATCTGGCATGTTTATGACACAGTGTGATATAAGGACTTGGTTTTACACAGCTCCCTTACATTCAGAATGATCACACACAGGAAGCAGAGTCAGTACTGAGCTATGAGCTATATATAGTGCAGCATCCCTATTAGCAGCCAGACTGAGGATGTTAGAAAAGCGGGTCTCACATGACAGTGTGTGAAATGAGATATCAGTCATATTATCACTTCTCTCGGGCTGTTTGACTCCCACTTTCCTCTGATTCTCGCATCACACCTGTAAGGATGCATTATTTTCTTTTTCTCAAATAACACCTTCAAGAAAATCCCAGCGGCTCCGTAGCTCCCTCCGCCACAGCACCACACAGACCGAGCCGACGTTCCACCCGTTTAGCTGTCATATCACATCAGCAGCAGCCGGGCGGACTCCTATGTTGAAACCCCTCATTAGTCTTTCAGTGCACTCTGATTGCTGATTGACCAGATTGTGATTGCAGGCATCAAAGCTACTTCCTCTTCCCAGTCTCATATTCTCCATCTAGATCCTCTCCTGCTTCTCAGGCTTTAAGGGTTTGTAGAGTTTGGTTCAGGGTTAGACCTGATTGCTCTCATTCAGGTCTGCTTTCTCCTTTGCTGACTCTTATTTTAAACCCCAGTAGAGATCAAAAGGACCTCTGGAACGGCTACAAAACAAATTCTCCTTTAAACCAAATAATGATTGCATGAAAAGTTTAGACAAACATGTAGCAGAGCACGTAATGGACTGAAATGAAAAGAGGATTTCATTTGTATCATATCCCCCCGGATACTCACAAAATATCATTTTACTGAAGATTAAGAGATAGTGCTCTCATTGGCTTACAGCCTACTGACATTGTTTAAAATGAAAACATCCCTTTCTGTTATCAGAGTCATATTTGCTGCCCTTGTTTCTATTACTATGTACCTGCTGTTTACAACCATTAACCAGCCATCAGCTTAACCTTTCTTTCATATAGGATGAGGATTATATTTCCCGCATGCACGTTTCAGCTCCATTCATTTCTCTGAACTCAATTTCAGCGCTGACTATATTTCATGCAATGAAACACATGTAACTGCAGAGATGAGCTCTGTGCTTATTCCTTTTAATTTCCTCCCCTTTCTCCCCATCCTGATGTGGATTTCAAGTCACAATTTTTCACTCTTGATAAAACTACCGAGTCGCTTCCTTTTCCTGTTTTGGCATCGAGATTTAATGACATGCAGCATTCATTGGCAGAGATGAGAGGGCGGTGGGTTTGAAAGGCTCTCTGAAGTGTAACGCTGCACCCAAATGGCTCATTGGGCTTTCATGTCAATTTGGTATGATCTCTGCCATCTCAAAATGTAAATAAAAAAAAAAGCTTATGCAAATGGTCTGATTTTATATTTCCGCTAGGATTTGAATGTTTGTTTACTCAATTGACTCCCAGGGAGGATATGTGTGGGGTTTTTTATATGAAGCCGAATCATACTGTATTAATATGCAGATGGCTTATTTTTGCATTTGATGATGTTTTGCTGATTCTATTGGACATAATATCTTTAAAGGTGGGAATTAAGCAACATAAACAGATTAGATAACAATAATGCTTAAAAAATGTAAGATATAATTGAGTCTCATATACTGTAAGCCACCACAACAATACAACTAAATAAAGGATCACTTTGACGTCAAAGTTAGTCAAAGTTAGTCAAAGTTCATCATTATGGCTAAACTTGACTGTATTTAGTTTCATTCTGCCTCTGTTTATCAGTTATTTATTACAGATTCTAATTCTAATACACCAGGGTTGTGTAAATTCAACGTCGTTGTACAACTGTGTTTTATCAGCAAAGAAGCCACTGCATCCATCACAGCGACCCAGGGATTCAATCTCTGTCGAGGTAAAATGTCCTTTGGATTCTGATCATGAATGAGATAGCATGTTTACCCTCTAGATAACAATCCCACCCTTCAAATGGGCCCAGAGGGCATGATTTCAGCTCTGATGCTGGAGGAGAGGCTCAACGTGGCACATTTACAGAAAAGAGCTTCCTCAGTTAAATTTGGCTGGGTGTTCACCTCCTGCACCTCAGCTTGTGAAGCTGCTCAGCTATTGGAACACTCAAACACTGGCTCTAGGCATTGAACTAGATAGCACATGCAAAGACACACATATTCGAAATGTGCAGAATGTACAACTATGCACATTTCTGATTCTGCTTATGGTCTTGTACGTAAGAATTTAGTCACAGCACACTGTTTTCATCTCATTAATTACACGTGGCTGATACAGGCCATACATCCACACAGTCCACGGGATGCAATGATGGAGAGAACATTCAAGGTACTGGGCACTTAACTGTGTGAAGCACAGTGTGCAGAACCGTACCAAAGTAGAACAGACAAATACCTGGTGGTCAACTATAAAGATGAAATAGCTGATAAAGAAATCACAAAAATCATCGTTTCTCATTATAAATGTAGAAGAAAATACATTTCCCAGTCATACAACTGCATAAATGTGTGGAGTACGATCACAAGGAGAATTTATCTATTCAAATAAATGTAAAAAAAAAAAAAAAAAATCATTGTTATTAATATGATACATCGAAAAGTGTGGAACTTAAAGATTTATTTTCAATTACATAAAGACATTCATAGGTTATTGCAATTAGTGAACTATGTGGAGTTAATTGTGCTAAAGAGCATTAAATTACACTTTACATGGTTTACTACTTTGTACATTACGTCGAGTGTTTTTGCTAAATCAATAGGAAGATATAAGCTGTAACAGGGCAATGAAAAAGCGGTAACAGTATTATACATGTCTAATATTGTTGGTTCTACTGTTCTTCAGAGCCAAAAACATGCTTTAAAAAGCAAGAGGGACAATCCCAAATGATGCAAGGCAAAAGCATTGTTACAAAATATATGCAGTGAAAATGCTTTAGGCTACCCGGCACGCAATATCACTGCAGATACAAATATCCAAGCCACACTATTACTTCCTTGAGGGATTTTGTTTGTATTATTTTATTCTAATTGGGTCCACAGAGGGTCCATGGAGAATGCATATTTGAACCACCAGGCAAAGAAGTAATTTAAACATGTTGGTTGGGTTGTACCAGCCTACAGGATCAACAAAAGATAAGAGCTGCCCAAATGTATTCCAAAACTACATTTATTCAAAAGTCAGTGGTACTAAACCCACGGATCGGTGTGTGTGTGTGTGTGTGTCTCCTTGAAGTTGCAAGAAATGTTTTCTTATTTTTGAGACACCACATCTAAACGTTTCCCAATACCACTTCAGTTTAACCTCTGATTAAATTGACAATAGAATTAGTTGTTTAAACAGGGTACTTTAAAACACATTTTGAAAGATTATGCAAATAATTGCGTGACCACTTTACGGCACTGATTATTGACTGATGTCTAGTAACATATTATACGAATAATATAAGATCAAATGTAATAGCAATCAAACATATTTTATAGCTCATCTCCTGAAATACTTTAAGGTTTGGAGAAGGAGCAGAGTAAAGAGGTTTGGCTGTAAAAGGTGACGTGGAAGCTCACAGTGCAGACAGTGGGAGTTCACCCTGCTCAGGTCTCCGGGTCTAATTGCACCGAGTCTGAAGCTTTCACTGTGTTTTTCGAAGCTTTAAGCATGGAGCACAGAGGTGACTGTCACATGCCCTACACTGCTTTTATGACATGCACTGGAGACTCATTGGCGCTCAGCTCATGTAGCTTTCACAGACTCTGCTGCAAAGTCCTCGTCACCTCCGTCAAACAGTCACACCGCAGAGGGACAAGGACCTCGTCTCCAGACGTCTCATCTACACTTTGCTTGATATTCAAATTAAAAAGAGAAAAGAAGCTCTAAGACTGCCGATATCTTTAAAAAAACACCTCTCAGGATAAAAGACGTCATCCCAGAGTTTTTTCTTGCAATTATCGCAAGCAATAACGTTTTTCTTATCATTAAGAATGCCTATTAAGGGAACTATTCTGCCTAAGTTTCAATAGTTAATGGCTCATTTTAGGGCGATTATTCTGTTCCAAGCTCTGCTTTCCTTTAATTTTTTCACCAATCATTTGGATACTGAAATGTCCACTAATTCTTCTCATTTTCCTTTCACGTCCTGCTGCCAGAGTCATAATGCTCAGCCCTGAACCACACAGGAAAATACAATATTACATTTAAATCATGACAAAGCTACATAGGAATTGAAACCATGGGCCACCATATATTGAGGTTGGACCCCCACCTTTAAAAAATAAAAGTCGTTTGGACCCCCCACATTTGCCATTAAAATATGAGTGCATGACGAGTCTAATTGGCCCCTCCCAACTTGGACTGCTCCACTTTTTGTTCAATCTGATTGGGTCGGCCTGACCCTGGGGTTAGGGTTGGGTTTAGGGTTTGGGTTACTTCCTTCTTCATTCTGGCTCTATCTCCGGAACGGTAAGTCGTAGAGACACGGGCTAAAGGCTTGTGTCTTCAGAAGGGTCAAATTAGGTCTGACACCCTCCGTTTCCGAGATACAAGCAGAAATGTAGTTAGGATTAATTCCTTTTTTTTTATTTTGGCTGTATCTCCGGAACGGTGAGTCGTAGAGACACTGTTAACTGATCCGTCTTAATTTCTTTGCTATGTTTTGCCTGCTAAGATGTTACAGTTTCATGATGTGTCCACGGTTTCCAGAGGGTCACTCCCACTGTTGTGGCCAGGGTTTATTTTCTGGTCCGAGGAGCATGTTTTACCACCACACAATCACAGTGTTTTTAAATACAAAGTCATCACACCTCATCAAACAGTTTGGCTAGCCCTTTCTGAATACATTTCCTGTGAAATAATCACTTATCTTTGGGACATCAGGGAAAGCATGGAGTCTAAATTAGCTTCTGAAATGCACCTCAATGAAAAGGTTATATTAAAATAATGCATAAACCTTCCTGACTTGGAACACAGTTTCTATCTCAGATGCCCTTGTGATATCTGTTTTGATTGAATGAGGCTTTTTGTTCGTGCACTCTTTTGTTTTATCACATCGAGACTTTTTTCCGAATGCTTCTTGTGCACAATACATATGTAAGCAAGTATCCGAGCCGACCTCAATAATAAATGACAAGAGCTTTATGGTTTCAGAAGCCTTTTAGTGCTAATTTCTGTCCCACTTCAATGTTCCACAGGTACAACAACTGAACCCAAAATAACATTTGCATCAGTTCCATTAGATAGGTGATCAGTGTACACAAGACTGGCCTAGTTCTGCCAAAAAAAAAACTCCCCAAAGATTACACAAACAAGATAACAAGAGAGATATCACAGGGCACATGCATCTCATTTGCCCTCAGTACTCATTGTGACAAGCAGAGCGCCGCGCAGACAAATTTAGTCCATATGATAAGTGACACTATATATAGCTATATACACAGTATAATCATTTGTCCCATAGAGCAGACAACAATACACATCCGGTTGGCAGAAAGGGTGATCCAAATCAAACAAATTGTATTTGATTTATTTTTATAACTTTACACAGGAGACTTCGGTGGCCCTGAGGGTCGAAACACTTTTCACAAAACACAACAGCATTAAGGTGAGACTCAAAGCGGAAACACTAGGTCTATATTGGAAATGAGTCATTCTTCTTTTCTCACAGGTCTGGATGATGCGATACAATAAAACTCCATATTTAAGGCAAGCGGACCCAAAGACAGCCGAGGATCACGGCTCTCGTCCACCCGGCATGTGTTGATGATGGGTTTGGGGTTCTGCCAGGAAGAGAACATGGAACATGGAGGATGTACATAGACCTCCTCTGCCTTTGTTGTATATTCATGTTAATACACCAAACAGGATAGAGCCCATACACACAAGCTCAGAAACATCCAAAGCTGGATTTACGAATGAATATAACCTATTACCTAATGTTGTCAGTCAGCATCAGTATTGCCGTATGCCTCAGTAACAAGACATAATGTACTGTACTGGATGTTGTCTAATATACTGCATGCAACACCTCCTGACATGGATAACACACACAGTAAGTATTCACCAGGTAATATAATGACAAGGAGAGCAGAGCTTTCTACTAAGTAACACAGTTTTCATTCATAAGTTGTATACGCTTCATTATATTTCTGTTATTCTTATTATTTTGTTCAGAATAGTGGAAAGATCCATTACCCTGAGCAAACTTCCTCTGCGGATGAAGACAGTCGAGAGTAAGTGGACCTTAAATTGGGATAGTTTTATTCAAAATGTTTCTCTTGCCCCAAATAACTAAACAACAAGGACAGAGATGTAGAGGATGTAGTAAAAATGAGGATATCTACAAACATATTTCTACATATGAGGTATTCTGTGCTGTAGGAGGCAGCCTCAATTTCAACTCCTCTTTTCTTTCTTCGCCAGTCATGTTGCGGTCCTATCAGTTACACATGGGAACAACCGGAGAGCGTTTAATATGATCCTAGCCCTGTCATTTCTGCTCACTTGATAATGTAACATTCTCCAGCATAGGGGTGGACATGCTCCTGATGGAAACGAGGCCTCTAATCTCTACATGTTTCTACAAATAGCTTTTTACAATAGACAGGCAATCAAGGGAGACTCCAGGTTACACTGCACCATGTGAACATTTTATTCACAGCTCTTTTCATTTAAAAACAACCAGTCTGAATAATTCTGTGCTACTCATAATATCTCTCAGGATTCCTATTTAGTGTTAGTGAAGCTCTTTTATGTGAAGTACCTCTACTCTATTAACACTGCTTGTAATTGTCACCATTAATATCTCTGGTCAGCATTTGGTGTCATTATTACATGTGTTTGTGTCTCCTTTTACACCCTGCATTTTCTGATTAACTCTAAATAATATAGTGAATGTGTGCGTTACAATTCAACACATTTCATTTGAGTCAACAGGTTAATCTTAGTATTTAGATTAGGTAAAACAAAGAACAATCTCTTATGTTTACAAGCACCTAGTCATGTTTTAAATCATCAAATCACCATAACTTCTGTCTTAGTGAAAAAATGCCCTCTCTTCAACAAAGGACCTTTTAAAAAAAAAAAAAAATAAGACTCAGGCTACTTTCACCTCAGGTTTACTCTGTGCTGTGATGCTTTAATCTGCCAGCTCATTTCATCAGTTTGCAAAGCAAATTTAATCAGTGGGTCGGAAGAAATATGACATCCCTTTTGATCGCAGTAACAGAATTACGCTCCTTGGATGAGAACAGATAAAAGAAGTGAAATTGGAAAAGGGAATAAAAAGGTCATGAAACAGATACTGAGTCCAAACAGCAACACAAATGTTTCAATTAAGATGGCAAACAATGTGTGGCTGCTCTATTACACTGAGAGCTTTGTGCAGAAAATAAGCTATTGAAGCCAAATGAAGAAGGGATTGTTGTATAGAAGGTAGGAGTATACAACAGGGCAGACACAAAACAAGAAGTCAAAATTGAATTAACAGAAATGTTGTGAAAATTATAGCAATCAAGTTGTGAAACAGATCACAAAGAAAAAGTGAATGTAGCTGTGCTTTGCATGCTTGCAGCAAGAGACAGCAAAATGCATCCACAATATTACAAATATTAGGTATTATTTCAAGCAATATATTTCTTTTATATTTTAGGTTTATAATTCTGTTGTGCATTGCATATAATACTAATACTTTCAATGTAAGGATTTTGATATTTCTTATCAGTTTTGCTGTTTTAAATATGGAGTCCATAGTGGATATATTTAAATAATAATGTAAATTTGAATGTAATTCCACAATAGCACCACCATTTCCCACATATGTATATGCTACTTGGATGGAAATTAAGATTAAAATGCAAAAATCCAGTCACAAAGTAAAATGTTCTAACAATTGAAAATTAAATTGAACTGGAATTTTATTATTCATATACAATAAGGGTTTGCATGTATATGTCACTAAGCTCAAAATATCAATGCAATCTGTCAGTCTTCTCATCAAGGCGGGTCTTCAGTTGTTACGTAACTTCCTTCCTTCCTAGTCATGAGCAAAATGTCTGAACTTTGACCAGCTGACTCTGTTCTTTTTGGTCGGTGAGTTGCTTTCTACCGCAAAAAACGTCACTGACCCAACCATGACCAACCCCTGGTTTATTACAGTAGGCCGGTAATGCGCATAAAAAAATAAAAAAAAAGTTTAACATTACATCCACATGCTCCAGCGTTACAGGCTAATGCTAGCTAGATCAGGGTAAATTTGTCTGTGTGCTAACTGTAGCAACATACTCGAGCTAAAGCTTGGCTACGTTTACTGCTGGTTGCTCACACATTTAAATCACTAGAGACAACATCGATGGCAGAATAATTTCTGTGGCATAAAAAGACGCACACACGTGCATTTTCATACCAACTTTATTATTACATAGCGATCTGCCGTGTTAGGGCTGTACGTGCTGCTACCTGTAGCCACTAATACAGTCCATCATGGGTGAGATGTTAATTTGTTCCTCTCCGCATATAAACAAGTTAATTGAGCCCGCAGGTTAAAAAAAATAACTACAAAGCAAACAGCGCATTAATTAATGTATGATGTTACTACACTAAAATACCGAATAGCTAATGCTACTCATCACTTACTATATATATATATATATATATATAATTTGCTTTTTCTTTCATCTTTTACATATTTAGAAATCTAACACTTTTGGATATGCAATCTCCATAGATGACATGCGGGAAGGAAAGGAATGTTATACAGAACTACTTCTCTGTGCTGAAGCTCTGATATCTTTTGTCATTATCAGCGGCGTTGTGTTTAAAGGTGTCGAATATTGAAAGCATACAACATATTTTCAACTCCTTTGCCTCTTTAGCTTTGTTACAAACTTATTGAAAATTCATAAATTATAGTATATGGTCTATCAGAGACACAGACTTTCAGACATCATTCAGTACGATTTACATTTCCCGGGAATGCCATTGTCTCTGATGTTGAACTTGAGATTAGCAGAAGCTGAAATTACAGCCTGTTTAAGTAGCCAATTTGTCTTCTTTGTTGGTTCTCCGAGGAAAGATGCAAGGTGTTGAGGGACGAGCAGCACACTGGATGGCGACACATACATAAAGGTGAGGAGAAGTGGATCTGGAAATCTACCTATCTAACTATACACAGCTTGAAACTCCAACATTCGTGATACTTTTTTTATTTTTATTTGAATGAATGTGTGTTTTTGTTATTTTGTCTCTCTGTCCTTGAAACAACACTGAAGGAGCAGCTGGAGAACCACAGGGAGGCTCATGAGAAGCTGCTCAGAAATCTGAGCTGAGCAGAGGCTGCTGGATGAACTCAGATTGAGGACATACATGTAAAGCAAACATTTTGTCTTGAAAAAAGAAAAAAAGTCATAGTATAGCATGTCCAAAAAAGTCAAACTAAAAGTCATAGTATAGCATGGTGGTATCACTGAGCCCGGAAGTGATGTTTTAACTGAAGACCTGCCTTGATGAGAAGACTGACAGATCATTGATGAAGATTGCAAAGTGTGGTGCTCTGAGAGAAAAAAAATTAAGAGAATGAAGTTAAAAAGTAAAAAATAAAAATGAAGAAACCAGCAATTATTGTGTAGAAGGTAGGTGTCCTCAGGTGGGAAAACAAGAAAAATGAATAAACAGTAATGTGAAAATGATAGCAATAAAGGTATAAAAAAGATCACAAAGAGAGCTATATCCGGCATGCGTTCAGGAAGTGACAGCAAAATGCATTCACATGTACATTGTACACAGAAATTAATATTTATATTTTTTTACAATAATTTACATATATACATTGTACACAGAAATTTATATTTATATTTTTTATAATAATTTATTCTCAAAACATTCTTTCGGAATTACCTCATGCAATATATCATTCCCTTAATGTGTACATTTTAGCGTGGAGATTCTCTGCTCCATCTTCTTGCTTCCCGTCCTTCCATTGCTCTGCATTGCACATCGGTAAGTTCAATTGCTTTGAATGCAATTTTTCTTATCCGTTCTGCTTAGCTGTGCTGATTACAGCCAAATAAAACTCCGCTTTCATGATTGATCATTGCGGTCAGAGAAAATGACCTTCTCTGTGAGACGTTGCTGCAAACTTAAATGTTCTGAAGGGTATAGAAGACACAGCATGAGTAGCTCACTTGCATTCACTGCATGCAAGTTGTTTGCTTGACGCAAAGTCGATGTGTGAACGCAAAGTTGTGTTCTGTATTGGTCTGACGCAGGTAAAAACACACAGGAAACATCCATTTACGATCCAACCCAAACACCTCCAAAGAGTGGTTACTTTGAATGTAGAACCTCTAGTGAATAAGAACAAACAGACTAGACTGATAGTTTTCTAATCAGCTTTTAATTGTCAAGTAGCCTCATTCACCTGAGTTAAGAGGCAATTACCTTCCCCTGCACTGACACTTTGATAACAGAATCGTTACTGGACATTTCATCCACCGCCACTGTGTCTCACACTGGGAACTCCTGCCACAACTGTGAGAACTCATTTGAGACACAGAAACTGGCAACGGCAGGACAAAGAAAATCAATAGAAAGCAGCTTAATGTGGTAGAACCATGTTGACACGGAGCCCAGCTTGATGGAGTAGAGGCCCGGGCAGTGCAAAGCCAATAGATTATTTTGCAATCTTAACTATTAAGATCCAAAGATCTAAAATGATTTAACATTCCTATTATGTTAACAAATGTGTAGGGCAGTTATGGTTAGCTGAGACAGTAATGTTAACATTCCATGAGCTCAACCCAACATAATCATATTTGGAAACTTAAAATGTAATCAGATCTCAATTTTTATCTACTTGTAACCTTCTTTGTTGCTGCGTTACCCGTGACACTCTCATGAGTATCTAAGGGTGTGGCCATTTTATTCTTCTGGCAAAAATAAACACAAAAAAGTGCTGCTTATTATCTTAACAGTTAGAAACAAATTCTCCCTTTTTTTATTTTTATTTTTTTTTACAGTTTATCATTTGATTTTACAAATTGTCTGTAAGCTATAGATACACAGCCTTTCGTTCTTTACCACCTATGGAACCAGCTATGATTGACGTTGCTTTGCTTCCAAGGTGTAATACATGCAGAAACCACAGATTGGCTGCCTTCACATGTAGTGCTGTAATAACACCAACATTTACATCATATTATGCTAACTAACTTTACAGGTTCCTAAAGGCTCACAGCTTTAAAGCCACCTAATGTTACCGTGATGATATAGTGGTAATTTACAGTAGAGGACACTGTTTTTTTTGTGTTTTGGATGTTTTTCATATCCTGCCATCTTTCTACACAGAACTGCCACCATAACTTGTACTTTAAATACATATTTTGACATGTCGGAACAGCTGTATGGTAATGTTTAGTGAGCTTAGCTTGGGGACCTGTGACTTGCTGGAGTCTCAACTTGTTGCCAGGCAACTCGTCCCCACCAAAAAAAATCCAGCACATGAATCCCCTTAAAAAGAAGTGTAGTTTGGACACTTTTCATACGGATTAAACAAACGAGATAAGCCTGGACTACATGTGAATCGTGATCTTTAGAGGTGATAGTAGGTGGATTTCAAGGTGGGTTTTATTTTACTAATGTATAACTGACTGCGGGGCTGCACGGTGGTAGTGGGTAGCACTCTCGCCTCACAGCAAGAGGGTCCTGGGTTCGATTCCCGGGTCGGCCCGGGTTCCTTCTGTGTGGAGTTTGCATGTTCTCCCCGTGTAAGCGTGGGTTCTCTCCGGGTTCTCCGGCTTCCTCCCACAGTCCAAAGACATGCATGGGGATAGGTTAATTAGTGACTCTAAATTGCCCGTAGGTGTGAATGTGAGCGTGAATGGTTGTTTGTCTCTACATGTCGGCCCTGTGATAGACTGGCGTCCTGTCCAGGGTGTACCCTGCCTTCGCCCAATGACAGCTGGGATCGGCTCCAGCCCCCCCGTGACCCTGAATACAGGATAAGCGGTAGACAATGGATGGATGGATGGATAACTGACTGCTAGCTCAGGCTACATATTGAGCAAACAAACACCAGTTTCAATTTTCTGCAAGAAAGCAAGCAGCCACCATTAGCTAATATAATAATAATAATAATAATAATAATAATAATAATAATAATAATCAGCAAGTCAGATAATATTTAGCAGTGTCCAGCTGACAAAGACAAGTAACGTTACTGTAGTCTGGTAAAGTCAGAATAAACACAAGCTCAGGTTTTTTTTCTCACTAATTGCAGAAAAAGGCAGCAACAAGGCCAAATGGTAGAAGGCTGACAGAAGACTTTCACAATGGTATAGAAAAAACACTCCAAAAGAGAATAAGGAAGGTGGTATAGAGAGAGCATGAAAAAATAAAACAGGATACATGACTACATATTTAAAGAAAACAAGGCAACAACGTAATTTTCACAGATATGTTTTTATTTGTCAAACTGAAAGAGCTTTTATTTGAAGCAACATCTTCTTTTCTTTTTCTTTTTTTTTTACTGTACACAGTTTCTCACTCTCTGCAGGCTTGAACCTAACCAGCATTATAATAGGTACGTTTTCTAGATAGTGATTGACACTCAGACTGACGAGGTAAGAAATAATACGTGAACAGCAGACACAGAAATACATAGACAGGATGAGTTTACACTCTGCACCCCCTTTGAACCTGTGAGATGAAGTTTTACAATGCACAAGACAATCGATGGTTCAAAGTAAAGCCTATTAGATCTTTATGAGATTCAAGAACATAATGTGCCTGTGGACATCTTTGTTATACTGTACTGTTCAAACTCATACATCATGCAAACTTCCTCAAAGCTTTGTAGCAGGCCTGCTGTCAGGAAGCTGACTACAAAGCTCAATCAAGCAGATGCTGGCCAAGATATAGTTATTAGGCGATAAACAATTAAAGAGTGCACAAATAATCTGTTTATCCTTATCCTGCGTCCATGAACCTAAGGAATGACAGTCACTGATTCACACCAATAACACTTTTCACATGTTGGTAATCTACAGCAAAGTCTTTCACAGATCCAGTTTGGCAACATAAAACGAGTAAACTTTTCCAAGATACCCCAATGTGATCGCCAAACCAGAATAAAAATTCCAATTATCCAGATAACAATGGCAATATGTTTTATTTTTGTTTTTACGGTTACTTGTCAACTACAACAACATCCATGTTGATGGAATGATAGCTGAAAAAGCCCTGGAACACAACGATGTAAAGAAAGCACCAACATACGGTGACACATTTAATTGGTGTTTTTCTTGCTGTGCTTTTAGAAATAAGTAAAAAAAAAAGTTTTATACCAATGCATTTTCATTTACGGGATATAAATTGAGGAAAATAACAGTGGCACCCTTGCATTTCCAATGTAGTCAGGCAACCCAAATCATCCAGAGAGGTTGATGCATTAAATTAAATCAGGTTTTTCTTGATTTTCTTTTTCAGTTTGGGCTGCAATAACATAACAAATGCATTGCATTCCTACAATATGAAATGATTGGATAGTTAAGTGACTGAAAGCTGGTAAGTCTTAAGTGGAACACAGAGTATAAAAGAAGCTCCCTTCAGCTCTTATTCTGGCACCCAAGAGCTTTGGGAAAACATATATGAGAGTAATCCAGGCCTATTTTTAAGCCGTGTAGAATGGGGCTGTAAGGTTCGACACTGCTGCGATACCTCAGATACTTGTTTACTTCAATTTATCAAACCAGCCAAGCATCGCTGTGCGTTTAGACGCAGCCAACGGCAGAATCCATACAGTGAAAACTGCATAAATAGAACGCATTGACATATTGGCATAACGACATCTTTATTCCCTGCAACCATAACACGTCCAAATATTTTTAGCTCTTTGAAACCATTAGACCATGCAGAGAGCTGCTGTCATGTTGTGTGGAAATACCCACAGGCTCTTTAACATGTCATTCTATCACTATCATGATAATAGAGATCACATCCCCTGAAATAAAGAGGACGTCCACATTTATGTTGTTATCAACGTACATCATCATAGTAGGTTTGAGATAATGACAAATATTAATATGAGATAATGACATATATTAATATATTATATCTTGGACATTTGCTCTCTTTTGAAAAAAAAGTAGACATTAATTAATTATCATTTAACATATCAAAGGGATTAAATAAAATAAAAGACTGCTTTTAATATTTGAATAATGCATATTTGGACATGATTTAAATAATTTGACATTAAATTTGAATACTAATACAGAGAAATCTTTAAATATGTGGCCAAAAATGATACATTTGTGGGTTATCATTATGCATGAAATCTATCCTGAGCTTTGTAATTGATACAACTTAGTTCTCCAAGACAACATGAAGACATTAAACTCAGATATTATGCATCTGACAGCTGAGTCAAATACATCTAAATAAATAGAAAAAAAGAACAAGCACAAATAATAATCCCTAATATCTTAGAAAAAGTGTAGCGATACTCAAATACAAATAAAAAATTAAAATCCTTACGGGAGCATTAGGACAATTCAACCAGAGACATCCTACAAGTCTCAGTGTCAGTGCTGCAGTACCAGGTTTAACTGCAGGTTTAACATATCAGTTATCTTCAGTAAGCTTTTGCAGTGTGTTGTAATGTTTCAGAACTATTTAAAAATGCACATAAAAATAGGTCCCTAAATCAAAGCCATTGCTCTCAGGGCTGGAGGTTTTAAATGATTTGTCATTAATATACATTTATAATTCACGCACCATGCAATTTCTTAGTCTTTTACATATAATACAAGAGCATTAATAGTGTTTTGATTGATGTAGTAATGCCAGTGTCCATTGGGGTAAAGCATGGCTTGAGGAAGGGTGATAATCAAAGTAAAAATATTAGATAATGTGATAACGTGTGAGCTCAACATGGTATTTTCTTATGGGTTTAATTATGGCATGAAGTTGGTTAATTATGTCTAATGAAGCACGGCTGACAGATTTCACACCTTTGTTAAAAAGTGACATTGTACAATAGCTTCCATGGCAACAAGTTAAAACCACAGTGAGAACCCTCCTCCGACTCCACCCCCACCCCTCCCATATATATTACAGAAGTTCATTCCAAACAGGATGGCAAATCTTGAGAAGAATAAAAAGACACAGATCACGCTTTAAAGAGGAAACTAAAAGACAAAAGTGATCAAGGGCAGGTTTTAAATCATTGTACAAAAGGAAAAAACAGCAACCCACCACAGCCAAACACGTATTCTTGAAAAATCCATTGGAAATGTATTTCTTTTTACAGGTTGCACAGTTTATTTTTGAAATACTGGATGAGATACTCCAGTATGCCAAGGGACAAGGGACAATGACGAGAAAGATGAAAGGGAGGACTTTACTCGTCCTCTTTGCATCCGAGTACTTCTGCACGCAAAGTGATCCTGCCGTACCATGACCAGGGAAGGATCCGGATGAGGCGAGCGTAGATGGGCGGATCTATCACGTTCTTTCGGTGTGTGTCGTTGTCAAAGTTCCCTTGGAATACCTTGAAAGACAGCAGCAGGGAAGAATTATTCATTTGGAAAACAGAAACACATTTTTGGGCTGCTTAAGACCAAGAAAAAAAATGGAAATGGAATTTTAATGGTGCAACATTTGCCTTTTAAGACTTCAAATATGGTAATCAAATGCCTTAGAAGTCAACTTTGTGTAGGAAAATAATCTTCTGGGAAAAACAACACAGGAAGCAAATTGAATGTCCTTTTACTAAGAGGTTGCAGAACATTCCTGTTGCGTTTCCTGTCTGATTTCTCCAGACTGTTGCCTTCAAGGTCTTGAATGAATGAAGTGCAGCCAATCAGAGCTTCAATCCAAACACTGGCAATAACAGTACGTTCTCTGAATTCAGTCATATTCTTTTCTTTCTTGTAACACCATGCAAGCACATCAACAGTTTCCTTCTGTGGCAAATTGTGTGCTGGTAGAATGGCACAGCTGGAAGTCACACCAACACAATTACTGATAGACTAAATGCCATGTCCACACGTACCAAAAAAACAAAACAAAAAAAAAAACCTGGGACCTTGTTTCAAAAAAGTGCATTTACAGGCACCAAAAACTCCGGATCCGTGTGGACGGTTGGCCCTAACGTGCAAGACTTTTCCGTGTGGACATCATGTTGTTTCTCCTGCTTCCTCAGTGGTGTCATTAAATGCCTTATGCTTGTTGGTCTTGTTTTCCTTCAATTTTGTTGTTCTTTTATTATTTTCACCTGGCATTATAAAAAAGGTTTTGGTGGTTGCCAGAAAGGCTGCCACGAAGGGGGAGTCGTGTTCCTTGAGTATTGGCTCAGTATAACTCAGACCATATTGTCCTCCTGGATCAACACACCTACACTCTTCATTGAAGTCCTGAGAATCTAGTCCTATCTAATTTAGGCTGAACATTTAAATAATAATTAGTAGAGAGATTTAAGTTAATTCTATTTCAAAGCATTTAGATAAACCTTAAAAGCACAGTTCAAGGGTTAACTGGCTACCAGTCACAAATGAGTTAATTGGTCCGCGTGCTCTATTGCTGCTCACCAGAAGCTTTGTGTTGATGTGTGCTTAATAGACAGTTGTATTAAGTAGATTAGAAAGAAATGTACCTACAGAGCTGCTTCATTGAAGGATATGATCATTTCAATTAAACAGACATGATTATGCCTGTGTAATTAGGATGTAATGGGACTCACTGTTGTGTGAGATGGAAAATCAGTGGGCCAAATCCAAGCAGGCGCTGGAGACAGAGGTTGACCTTTTCAGTGTAAAGCTTCAACTCATTTTATTTCAAATAATCATAGGAGCTGATTCAATAAGTCGAAGCTTTAAAACGAGTTCTATAAATAATGACCATGCACCAAAAAGCACATGAAAGGTTTGGGAAAAAATGTTTAGAGATTGTATGGACAACATATTCACATGGCATATAGCCTTAAAATAATAATGAATAAAAAAAATACCCTAGATAGATAAAAGAAAGTTTTTTTTTGTTTCACTACAAAGAGAGTTTGGTTGCAAGAAAGAAATAATTCAACATAAACATTCTATAGAAGCTTAACATGAAAAATATGGTTTACAGATACTGTAATATATTCTGTTATGGACCATTCAGTTATCCAGTAGCAGCTGCACATATGCAATATAATCAGCATTGATCAATATGTGATATGATGATATAAGTGACGATATCAAACCTCGCCTCCTCTTCCAAGCTCGTGTTTCCATTAATACGACTGCTTTCATGTAATTCTTTATTCTGAATTCTCTTTGATAAAATCTGAAATTGTGTGACAGGTGTATGAATGCATTCCTTTTATTTCACGAGTGCAGAACACCTTTTCTTTTTCATTATTGTCCTCCTGCAGTGAAACCCATTCTCTCCCCTGTGTTTCTCATCTATATTGTAGCACTGAGCTGAGACTATATTCAGACAAGGCTTCTGTAGACAAGCAGAAAACATTACATCACTGCCCTTCCTGTCATCTCTCCCTCTTTATATGTCCTGTTTTTTCCTATAAAACCCACATCATAGGGCTTAAGGTGCTTTATATGCTTTAAAATATATTGAATGTTTAAATGTTGATGAGTATCTGATTTGAATCACTATGATGCAATGTAAAGAGGTTGTTTCAACGTATGGTTTTGAGGGCACAAAAGGAAACTTGTAATTGTAACTTGCTGGGGGAGAGAAGGTGACTCTTAGATTGAATCTGCTTCGCTTGAATTCTCTGCTTCTATCAGGACTGCATGTGTTCTTTGCTCAGTCAGAGGAGATGTGGTGTTGGGGACGAGGGAACAAAGGCAGTGTTCCTGTAGCAGGGATACTGATAACCTACCTTATGGTGTCACATTGTGTTTGCTACAGACAACAAAATACAATCTATTTCGAGATCAGCCCAAAATTGCAGATATGTTTGTGGACCTCTTAGTGCATGTGTCACAGTACAGTTGGTTTTGTCAAATCTCAGGTTTCTTCATGTCATGGGGCGGCACTAAACCATTCTGTTCTGGTGGGTTCTTCTCACTTTTCATTGTATTTCTGCAACATTTGACGGCGTGAGATGAGAAGTGTGTCATTTTTTTCCAGGAGGGTTGCCACAACTGTAATGTGACAACCAGAGCACAGGATGGCACAATATAAAAGGCAGGAAAGAAGACCGTGAAAGCAGCAGCTGATTGAAATATGACAAGAATCTGCCCTAGACTGTCTGGGGACCTGCACGGTGAGAGAGGCTGTGTCTCTGAAAAAAAAACGTGTCTGGAACAGGATGTGTGAAGAATCACAACAGGACCAATACTGTAATGCCAGGAAGAAAAACAGAAAAAAGGGTGAGGGAGGTGACGAATGCATCTTCAACAACAACATACTGGCAAACAACTTTAAGTGAATGAAATAAATTGGGGGCAGAAAGAAAGTGAGTAGAAAATGCTGTATGTCAATTTAATTCACTACACTGATCATGGAGAGTTGCTCAGTTCTAAACCAGAGGCACTCTGGATGTGAACTCTTTAAAAGCTGTGTGACTCTTTGCCATCTTCTGAAGTTTCCAATAGCATTCTAAACTGTGGCTGCTGCCATAGAAGCAAGGCGTCATATGCCATAGATGTATCGTCAAAATCTTGTAAATATATTTATTCCACATGCGTACTGGTTAGTTTAAGAACAGAGGCAGAATGGCTGCCTTTAAAGATACTTCAATCACATTTCTGTAACAACACTAGTTACATATGTGATGCAGCTGCAGCTGTTGAAGCCCAACTTGGTGTGCCTGACCTGTGGGCGACCTGCCTGACAGCAGCAGAATGAGGACAATGGAGGACGAGACCTCAGCTGCTGACAGGTGGAGCAGACTGGGAGGGATTTCTGCCAACTAGATTAGATTAGATTAGATTTAACTTTATTGTCACTGGCAGAGTACAGGTACAGAACCAATGAAATGCAGTTGACGTCTAACCAGAAGTGCAAAAGAAGCATTTAGAAGCATTTAAATGCCAAAGTGCTATTTGAGTGTTTCTGTGCAGTTAAGTAGGCAAAAGAGATGTATTATGTACAACAGTGTAAGGTTATAAATACAGGTTTGTCAGGAGTTTAGGGGGATTATGTACAGAGAGTATAAATAGACATTTTATATAAATACTATATATATACATGTAGTATATCTATGTGTATTGTGCAAGTGTTGGTAAATGTAAACAGGTGAACATTACAGAAAGTGACATGCAACAGGTAAGCAGGTAACCAACACTGCTGCATCTCATTTTAAACCTAGGTAACGCTGGATTTGGTTGCCAAAGTCCAAAAGAAAAGAAAAAACATAAATCCAAGCTTAAAGTCACTTTTTGATTTATTGTTTTGTTACATTTTTTAGATCTTAAATTTGAGTTATATTTGTGAAGGCTGGTTGGGAGTCTCACTTCATCGCCACAAAGTATATTTGAGACACAGGCACACAGGGCCCAGTTCTCTGTGTGTATCTTCAAACTGACCCAGGAGCCACAACTCTGCTCCCAACTATTGATTTTCCAGTCATGGGTACGCTTTCTAAAGGCAGGCCTTGAACGACCTCCACACTCCATTATTTAAACCTGCTGCACAGGTCAATGGAGCAGGAAGCTCAGATCTCCTTGCTCTCTGCCCTCATGTTGCCATAGCAGGCCATGGAGATAGCAGGGAAACTCGGCCACACCTTCACAGAAAGGTCAAGAGGAGCCAGTCGGCTAAGAAGAGTCGGTCACTGAACTGTAACTGAAAATGCTACTTCCTCATAGAGGAGTGCGATATGTAATCTAGATTTGTGTTTTCCTGATTTTGTGCTGCATGAAACCTCATTATTAGTGGTTAATCTTGAGATGATTGTATTCACAGCTGTCTAACATTCAGTTACCCTCTGACCTGGAGAGAACTTAACACTCTAATGGCTAATTAACCCCGTGTCACCTGAGTGAAACAGTATTAAACATAAATCAATTACCTTTGTGCTTGATTGCCCCCATCAACAGACTTGTGTAAATATTGACAACCAGGTAAGAGCAGTGGTGCCCGACTAGTCAGCGTAGTGACCCTGGTGTGTGCATACGGGAATGCAGCCGAGCCGATATGTATAATTATGGATTGTATCCCGGTTTAATTATGTTCAAACAATGGACTATAATGTTACTCGTCTCAGTGAAGGATACAGGTGTTTGGGATTTATGTTTGCAGAAAATGCAAACAAGGCGCTCTATGGATTTTGTAGAGAGAAACTGTGTGTGTGTGTGTGTGTGAGAGAGAGCCACTGTGCCCTGCTTTGACAACATCTGTATTCTGACAGAGCCTCCTCTCTCAATCTCGATCTAACTGCCTGCAGCCTCTGCCACACAGGAGCTGGAGGGGGGAGCTGAGAAGAATACTTACAAGCCTCCATCGCTGTGTTCGAATCAGACACCCAGACATACACATTACACAGACACCCACACGTTCTCAGTATATCCCTGCCAAGTCAAGCATTGTGGTGTGGCAGCAGGAGCCTCGGGAGTCCAACAGCCAAATGTGTCCTCTAGCATTAATGGCTGCTTCAGCTGACTGAAGGGGGAAAAGACTTTGAAGAATCATACATCTGAACAGCCCCATGGCTCTGTCTTGGGACAAAACTGATTGACATTCTCCGAAGCCTTGCTCAACCTGCCTGCCCTCTAATACAGAGCACACACACTTACACTGATGGCCTACTCTTTTTTTTTTTTTTTTGCCCTGACAATAACAACACACGGGGCGGCTACCGATGGTTATAGAAATGGCCTGTATCTAATTTAAAGATATGTTTAAATAATTTAATGTGTGCTCCCCACTGAAAATCTCTGAAAATGAGATTTCAAAATAAAACATAATGATCAGAAAAGGTCTCTGAGAAATACTCAGTGCTTTTCTCTCCTTCCGTTTGCTATCTCAGCCGATACTTGCCAGGCCTTCGGAAGTCATCCGCTCCTCAGTATCGAGATTGCTTGAGTGAAAATCATGCTGAGCATGCAGTGGCCCGTATCCAAAGATCACCGTGTGTGTTGAAATTATAAACTCCTCAAGCAAGGAATGTGAACTGCAGAGCTGAGAAAATATTTCCCGGGTATTGGCTGCTGCTCTGGCTCCACAACAAGGAAACAGGCATCTGGCTATCGAGGGAAGGGTGGTATCTGACTTAACAAGGTGCCGTCATATTTCTGCTCTAGGTCGACATCACTGAGGCAAAATAAATAAAAAGTCCTTCTTTCAGAAAATCTCATTTTGAAACGGCAGATAAAGTTACCCCGATAACCTTTACAAACTGCTCTGGATCGGCTTTCAGAGAAGCCTGACATGGTAGCTGATGCTTTTATGTGCACAGACTGCAGGGCATGGACGGCAGCTGAACCATGAAATCAAGTATGACGGCAAATTAAGGACTAAAGGATTTCAAGCCATTAGAAAACTATCCACAAAACGCTTTCATATTAGATTCTTATTTTTCAAATGCGAACATTTGCATGAATAAATGAATGCGTGCAAATACATATTAAAGATTGAACATAGAGCAATCAAAACCAATCTTTCTTCAATTATGAATCAAATGCTTTGCAAAATGAGGGTCTCTGGGCACTCAGACTGAATCATCAAAAGTGGCCACAAAATATAACAACACATTTTTCAAGGAAAACCCAATCTACAAAATCTTTTAATTATGTTTCATGAACTCTTTTCTACTCGCATTCGTGAACATATTGTTAATGAACACTAAAGCATTCACTGCAGATCAGAACAGATTATACGTTCTCAGATCTCAGTGTTTAACACTGCCAGTGATTTCAAGCACCTCTACAGTATTGACAGAGTCAACACACCACCAGTACATGGATACGCAGAGGAACTTTTGCTTATCTTTCAATAAGAAGGCTAGAGAGGAAAGCAGACAGTGGCTCTCTTGCCACCAGTGTGGAAGACAAGGGGCTTCGACGAGAGCAGCCCCACTGTGCCTGCTGCCGTCCTGATATCACGGCTGCAGCCCTGCTATGTCTCTGTTGTCGTGGGTGATTGGAATGGACATGTACTCTGTTGAAGGGCTGTAAACAAGATTTTCAGGCCAGGTCGCCAGCACGGTCTTATCTGATCCCAAACCAGAGAGAGAGGCAGTAGGACGGACCGGGATCAGTTTGAGCCACAGATAAGAAAATGCCGAAAGGAAGTGGAAAGGAGAAACAGAAATGGAAATGTTCACACTTAATATGAAAATAACAAACAACCTTTTGACATTTACGGCTTTGTGTTTTTGTCTTCTTCAGGTTTCTGTCCTTCCTTATCTGCTTTTTCCTGTTCACTCACTCTACCAAGAATGCTCCTTTCCTTCGGGTGCATGTGATATATAATGCATAACTTCAGGACTGACAGTTTCCACGGACAGACATTTATGATTCCAAATAATTTTTCTGTACAGTTGCCATGTGTACGTGACAAGGACGGATGTGTTTAACAGTTTTGTCAGTGAATATGCTGGTAGACGTGTTATAACCGTTGATTATTATGGGCTTACCTTGTCCTTCCCCTGTTTCTCATCCTGATATATTTTCCACCGCTCTCCATCATTACTGTAAGCCAGTTTGTATGAGCCGACGAACTGGACATGGCCAAAGTCTTTAGCTCCCTGGGTGATGATACCGGTGACCTTGGTCGGCACAAGCAAGTCCACCTGAGAGAGGGACGAAACAGAAACAAAGATAGTAGAATGACACATTTCTCAAGGAACGTAGCCATTGAAAAGGTGTCAGAGATGCACAATTTAGTCAGCAGCATTTTTTTTATGTCATCAGAGGATTTACTGTATAAAGACCCCAGGTGCAAAAAGTCAGTTTTAATTATTCACGGATTATTGAACAACACGCCTCAGTCCAGAACGTCGCCTCAGCAAAACAGAAATTGCACGGCGCAGCAGCTTCTGAGATCCAGTCTGCTCCATTTGGGTTAATTTTTAATAGCTTCCCATTGGTTGCAAACAATTTACAACGCACGGATGCTAGGCAGTAAACACACAAACTCTTACTTATATTGACATTTTATGATTCAATTACGCTTAATTGTTCAGAAAAGTACACAACACCGCTGGGTTCACATTCAAAACGTTAAGAAGACCCAGAATGCACGAAAACGAGAACAAGTGCTACAGCTCCATCACATCTACCTGGCTCCGTCTGCATCAGAGAATATTCAACAATAATGTAAGAAGGTCAGGCTTATTTTCTACACAACTTTTAATTATGTCAAATTAATGTTTGTGAAAAAGTTAAGAGGACAAACAAACATGGCAGTGAAGTGCAGAGAGGCAACATTGTGATGGAACAATAATGTGATGGAACAATAATAGAGTATTACAATAAGAGTATTAAACATAGCAATCCTGCTGAACCTTCAGAAGCATAAAGCAGTAGGTGTTGCAATGCAATGTAATATATATATATATATATATACACACATAATAGAAACAGTGCAGACATACTTTTATATCTCTGTAGCACATTACACCACGTTTGTTGTCGTTTTGTTTATAACAAAAGAACTTCACTACTTCTAAATTAAAAACAAATATGACAAATAAAGGATGTGAAATTACCATAACCTCCCATGCGAATCCCTGTCTTTAAAAGAGCACGTTGTTTCATACTAACCTGAAAAGATGTAAATAATTGATGGCACTACCTTCTGCATTCCCAACCCTTGAATGCTAATAGCCTAAATGTCACTGTAAAACTGTCTCACCTATCACATACGTCCATGCAGCACCGACTCGCAGTCAATACGAGGATGAAAAAGAGAGCGCGACTTGGCATTTTGCTGTCGCATTGGGAAGATAGTGGCAAAATTTAGAAGCAGAGAGAGAGAGAAAGAGAGAGCTAGAGAGAGAAACATACGCATGCAGATTTACTTCTTCTGCTGAATACACACAACATTGAGGCAACCATACATCACACTAATTGGCCTGGTCATAGGCCAACATATACTATGTCACACGGCTATGACACAACAACAAAAAAGGCCCCATGTAGATGAAAACACGTGAGTTACGACTCTGTTCATTGACACATTGCAGAACACCACTGTTCAAATCAGCAATGTATCGCACATTCATTGCCTGCAATAACTTGCAAACCCTAAAACTTCTCCTCTGAGCAGTCATGTGAATGAGCTCACTCCTTACATCTCCTATGAGGCTTCAACACGACACGAGAGCTTCTTTTCCCTCCCAGCTACTTTGAAATGGGTCTTCTTGAATGCAGACCCCCTGCCGTGTTCAGGCAGAGACCTGGGTCACAAGAGTGGACAAGGCGAACCCTGAAATTCATCCAAGTGTATTTACAATTCCAGTTTGAGATGTTAAACTAATACAAGTCGGACAAGCGGCATTAAAGTTTGCGTGCGAACGTAATTTCACTCTTAACAATGGTGGTTACAGGTATGCAATTATGCAGATGCTGCACAGTACATATGCATGCTTCACTTGTGGTGAACACACTATTCATGAAGTTTCTCCTTCAAATAGAAGCAGGCTCTGTGTCCGTTTTTTTGTGTAAAGCAATGCCCATTCCCGTGGCTGAATGCGCTGCGGCAGCAGTTTGGAATATTTACCTGTGATGTGTATGAATACCTTTAAACTCACTGGATGAAGGGAGCCAGGATGAAGTGACAGGGGGCTGCTTGGTTGATTTGGAGGGGCATGACACCTTGCATTGTGAGGCTTTGATTACGCTCCAGTCGCAGAATGTTGAGGTAATCTTGTTCTACTCAAGCAGTCAAGTCTGCCACCAAAACAAAGGCAGGCTTGAAGGGGAACCTGTAATTGCTGTCACAGGTAGCGGTCAAAAAATACAACCGCCCCTAGCGACGCCGGCTCTCAACACTTTGATGGCCCAAACCGAATTAGGGAGCGAGATAAGCTTGTTAAAGCAAGGCCTCTACCGCAGCCCCCACCGTCTGTTCTTTCTCCCATCACACTCTCAACACCGTCCCCTCCTCCAAGAGCTGTTAACCTAGACAATCTAGGAGTATGTGAAGTCTGTGTAGCAATCTCTGAGCACTCATGGCATAGATGTTTCAAACAAATAAACCATGGGAATCAATTTGGGGATTTTGCTTGGTGTGTCTGAGATTAAGAAATAAGATTCATGTAGCTCTAATCTAAGCCTCCAGATATTACCAACAATACAGCTGTAAAGGGACAAAGGGTCAATTACTTGTTTGTACTTCTCTCGTATGGCAGCGGGCAAAAGGGTAACACTTCTGCCAAACAAAACACTCATCTCCTCTTCTCATTTAGTTGGTGTGTAAATCTTGTGTCTATTTGAAGTGGCTTTGCCATTGAAGGATACAGAGATTAATGCAGTGAGAGGCAGCTTTATAGGGAGAAGAACAAGCCCAATACAGCCTTTGCATACATAACGTCCCGCTGACATTCCTCCTCCTAGCTGTGCTAATTTAACTGCATGTTTTGAAGAGTCATTTAATCTTCAAAGCCTCCCTTCAAAGTATGTGATGCATACTTTCTGTATATTCTCCTGGGTCAGAGTGCAGAAGTCAGACCTGCGTGCTCACAGAGGAACGAGGAGGACAGTGTGATGGCCCATAAGGCCCACAACAGGTCTGCTATCATTAAAGCTTAAAGCTGTGGAGAAAGCTTGAAAAAACACCCTGTTTCATTGCTCTTATCTCTACAGGAAGTCAGGAGAACTTAAAGGGGGGGCATTTTTATAATCATATGCTGAGAGACCACAAATTGCTTTACATTTTAAGGGATGTTACCCTCATGTTGCTACTTAACATGACATAAACGATACAAAAAGAGACATTTTTTAACAGAAAGTCTGCATCAAAACTTTTCATTTATTCCATACGCGTCAACAGTAAATGGATTGCAACCCTTGTGAATGCTCACAGGTTATGTTGTGGTTGCCATGGAGTGAAAGGTGGGGGCAACGGTGTGCTTTTGGCCAGAGGAAAAGTGACCTGACTGAATCTGATTTCCATTTGCATGAACTTTTAAACGAGACATCGGACCTGCCTGCTATCTGAACAGTGTTACACATCACATTCCAAAGAAGACTCTTCTGTGCTGCTGCAAGCTCACTATCTTCAGAAAAGCCCCTTAACCTGAAAAGCGAAGCTAAAACGAGTAAAAAAAAGGAAGGATGAGGCTGAAGGCGGACAATTTCCAGACAGATGGCTGACTGAGTGCAGCACTTCTCGACTGAGTGCAAAGAAAAGCCTGTTTGTGTCATGACACCTTTCTGAGTTTCAAAATGTGCCGTTCCACAAGGAGGTGAGCTGGCTGAGCCAATTCATCGAGATGAACCAGGAAGCTGAGTCTCGCTGAGCTTGGAAGCTTCTTATGTGACATATATGGTGTTTTTTCTAGGTGAAAGCACATCGTCGCCCCGGAACCAGGGATGTGAAAATGACCAGGTCTGAAATAGGGTGCAGCATACTTAGAGCCCTACTCAAGAAATAACATCAGCACTAACAAAATAGACTGATAATCATATTAATGAATCATTTGTTTGTTTTGTTTATTACTGCAGAAAACAAACAGCCCGCAGCTCTTCATAGACTTAGCGTGTTGGACAAAGAGGCCCTAATGACTTATTAAAATGTAAAATCTAGAGTGCTGATTATAAATAGCTGCTAGTAAAAATGTTAAAAAGAGCAAAACAAAAGTTTCCTAAGAGCCAACAGCTTGCTGATGGCCAAATTGAAATATTTTGGGAAGGTACACCTTTAGATCTTCTGGCGGTCTGTACCATGAAGCATGTCCTACCTGATGGATGACAATGATTTCATAATAATGGTAAAACAAACCGTTTAACACGGGACACAAGCAGCTGTCTCTTGGTAGAAAGTCCTGTTTGTTTGAAGTGTTATTAAGGAGCATTGAGTATGAAAAAGGCATTGTCACAGAGAGAAAGTCCCCTCAGACTGGCCGGCGTTCACACTAAACCAAAACATTTTCCCCTTTTTATAAAAAACTGACATGTTTTTGGAAGTGTTGAATATGGAATGTGAATCAAAAGCTGAAAGAAACATCTCCACGTGGAATGAGCTGTCTCAACACGAGGATAGCTGGCGGTCCGGTCAAGGCACATTTTCAAATTCAAAATGCTGAGGATATAAATACAGGAAAAACACAGCGCAGTGACTCACACTGAATTGGAATATGGTGGCAAGCACACACATTTCCAAGCCAAACAGTTTATATGGCAAGGACATTGCTATGTATTGAACATCCTCCCCCTCCTTCCTCCTCCATCACTGCACTCTAGTCCTCTTGCCAGCACACTTGCATGAAGCAATGTTGCATGTAACTAAATTCTTTGGTAGCTGTCTAAAAAAAAAAATCATTTTTTTCCACCAGCACGTTTGAAAACACCAGCATGAAGATAACGCCAGGCAATCTGCAAAGTCCAGAATTCTCTTTTTTAGAAGGAAGCCCACAGTGCAGTCATACATTTGAGCCATGATAGCGACTTGGCTCTGGGATCGCCACTATCTGTCTGGCAGTCGGTCCATTGATCCGCTACTGTGGTCATAAACTTAAGAACAGACATCAATGGTGCCCAGAGGATGAATCCTGATTCTGCTGATCCCTTTCTTATCTAGCACCACCAGTAGGTCATATTATATCCAATGAAACATCTAACTAATGGATGGACTGACTGCATTTTCACAGTCATGTTCCCCAGAGGATGTATCCTCATGACTTTGGTGATCCCCTGACTTTTCTTCTTGTTGTAGTTTTGCTGTGAATTTATTTTTAACAATGTTTAAATTGTCCAATACTTATTTTCATCAGTGGCGGACTGTTAAAAAAAGATTTTCTCAAAACGTCAAGTATTGAGGCATGCAGATTATAAATGCTAACATTTGAATAAAGCCTATAGAAGAAAGCAACCTTTTCCTGTAACAGCTTGCAGCAGAAAAACCTGACCTGTGTTCAGCTTTTTGTTTTGTAGACATCTCTTTCTCCATCTATAATTTAGAAAAAAATGACCTGAGTGCTTTGGATAGAAAAAAGTGCACATTAAGGCCATTAAACTATTATTTGATTCCTTTTCTTTCCTCTATAACAAAGGCAGCCGTCCATCAAAGCCAGTGCATTAAAGCACAATCAAACCTAAACATACCTTTGGTCGTAATAGGCCACTCAGAGCACACCGCCATAAAACAGATGGAGAATCTGTTCAGCGTGTCAAGTTAAGTCTAAACGGTTGCATGAAGGGAATTGGCCGTGGCAAGAGGAACAGGAGGAAATCAACCGTGGTGGTCTGGTCTGGATTATTTGGAGCTATTTCATCAAAGAGAACAGCACCTAAAAAAACAGCAAGTTGCACACTGTGTCAGCATGAGTGAAATGAAGGACTAAGACCCATATGTGTGAAAAAAAATAGCCATTGCGATGCAGTAGTATGGCTCTTGGGGGATTTCACACTCTGTTTAATGTTCACTGTGACTAGGTATGTGATGGACACTTGCTCACTGATCAAATCTAAAGCAGTCTGTCTCGCCGTGTGATCTTGTCCAAAATCTAATCTGTAATTCTTGCTGGAGGTGGGAAAAAAAACTGCTTTCTCTTGGAATATTAAGCAAGGGTATCATGTGAAATGATTTAATGATCTGAAATATGGTGTTCCTGTTCCAACAATGAGGATACAGGGTTTTAAATGTCCTACAAATAGGTGTGTTAAGAATAAAACCGTTTACGACTCTGGCTGCTGCACTTCCAGCTCATCATCCCTCCTCTCTCCCCGTTCCTGCTTCTCACATGGTATATCAAATATTCATATCAAATTCTCACACGTGTGCACACACACGCACGCCCACTTTGCACAAAAACACGGTGTGCTTCACACGCAATAAAAAAGGGGACCCGAGAAGTAGCAAAATAAATATAATTTATGGACAAGAGTGCCCTTTTAAAATGATCATTATGCTGAAATGAATCAGTGTCCAGTTTTCTACAGAGTCTAAGGGTCACTGTGGACTATTCTGAATTAATCATACCACTGTAGGTTACAGCGTGTGGTAGTGCTGCTTAAGTGCAGTCCACATTCTCCTGGGTGCATAACATAAAGATGTCTGATTTAAACGGAGGATACCCGGCTTGTCAGGCGATGGCTCACAGACACTCTGAAACCATAAGATACACGCGCACAACACATGGACCCAATCTCTGCTGCACTGATTTAAGTACTGGTGCCATCGCTTCTGACAATTCCTGCAGATCCCACGATTACAGCAGGCGCTGCTGCAGACTCATGAATCACTCATCCCAAGATAAAACAGATAAATGCTTCCCACGTTAGCTGAGAGGAGAGCGAGAGGGACAGAGGTAGAGAGAGGGAGATGAGGATCAGGATGTGGTGTTTCGACGATAAGATGGCTTCCTCGGATAATGAAAACAAAAGAGTAACATTACACAGGTTCCAAGCAGACCTGTACATTAAGGCTATAGTTAGAGGGAGGGGACGCTAAAAAGCACCCAATTGAATCAGGGAAGCAGACAGATTTAGCATCGCTTCCATAACTTCATTTGGAAGCTAATTGAATCAGCATACTAGCTGCAGGGAAAGTGAATAAAATAGAGACACATTGGACAGGATTTAAATGAGGCCTTGATGATAACGTCTTAATGGAATTTACATCCAGTATGATTTCAAATTAGTGTGGATTCTTTCTAAAATTCTCCTTGAATCCTTGGATAACGTTCATTAGATGATTGAATTGCTCAAAAAACTTTTTTTTTTTTGTGCTAAATAATGTATTTAAAGCTACGACGGCATATTAGGGACACTGTAGGAAAAAAAAATAAGAAATGGAGCCGAGAGATGTGGCCAATATTAAAAAAAAAACAATCCCAAATTTGCAACTATATAAAGTAGCAAATTTTCTCGTTTTAAAGTTGCATATTTGCTACTATATTACGATGCTAATCGGAATTTGCCGTTGCTATGACAACAAGTGAAAGCTACTGCTAGCATTTATTCAAACTGCCCGATCAATAAACACCCACAAGATGACAGTTCGGCTCATATAATGTTAACCAACTATAGCTGTCACCCTAAGGACCTTAACAAGGCGTTGTCACACATTGTGATGTATTAATTAGAAAAATAAATGCGAAATTCATGGGATTTTAGCTAACATAAATGCCAGTTGTTAGCATAGTAATAAAGTAGCAAATTTATGACTTTAAAACTAGCAAATTTGCTACTTTATAAAGTCACAAATTTGCCAGTTTTAAAGTAGCAAATTTGCAACTTTTTTTCTCTGAATATTGCCCACGTCTCTCGACTCCGTTTCTTTGTTTTTTTTTATATGAAGGAGTCTCTAACTGGGTAGCCAGCAGCTAGATATCTAGTATCATCCCCATCTGACAGGCTTCTCCATAGAAGTCTGATAATGATCCACAACAATCCCTCTTCATATGATCCTCCATATTCTAAAAAAAAAAACTGTCCAAGTCTTATAATCATGTACTCACCGTACATGGCTGCATGGTGCAAATTTGATCTTGCCGTTGTGAAACTGGGCTGGCACATCTGCCAAGACGAGCATTGGCTGAGCAACTTAAAGTCACATTCACATCTGTTATCCTGGCCTCAGAGCTTCTTATCAGTGTGCATAGCTCAGATTTTGTCGACAAAAATATGTGTGTGTATGTGGGGTTACCATGCTATTGGCTCAGTTGGGAATGTGTAAATCAAACATTGATGTATAATTAATATTTCCATGATAACTCCTGTGAACGTTGAATCATAACATCATTTACATGCAGAGAAGTGTAGATTGAGCCAGGCAGATTACAAGGTATGCAGTGTGCACATATTTCATACTTTTTCCCAGCCTCACAGCTGTGGATAAATGTCTGTGTGCTTCTCACTGATTGCAACAGAAACCACCTGGAGACGTAGTCCCTCTAACATTCTGTTGCTTTAATTAGTTCAGCAAGAAAACTTGTCTGCAGGTGCAGTTCTGGTTGATCCACTTCTGTCTGTAGAGTAGTAGGACAAATAATGAAAGAAAGCTGAGCAGTCGGCAGAATAAAGGATGTATCTCCTAATGTGATTAGAACTTTGAATAGTCATATCTGCCGGGAAGGGACGAGTGCTTTTATCTAGTTCCAAGCAGATCAATATAGTGTGACAGTAATAAAAATGCTGGATTTAAGAGGGGAGCGTGTGGACGCTGCCTAATATTTCATGGTTCTAAGGACTGTGTTTTCCATTGAGGGGGGGATCAAGCTTGAAGGACGCAGACGATATCTCACCCTTGAAAGTTCCCAATAAATTTCCATGCAAGTCATTTTAGCAAAGTACTAGTCACTTGTTCTTGAAATGTGGACACAGTCATTGCTATTCCAGATTATCAAAATCCCTCCCCAATCTTTTCATGTAACAATGCCTTTACTGTCTTGGAGGCAGCTTTTCTGTCTTTAGAAAGAACACTTCATCTTTGCTCAAGAAGAGATGAGTGTTTCAATGGGACAAATTAAGGCTATTCTCCTCTGTGGTTGGATGAAACAAACACCCAGCTAATTCTATTGATTAAAGGAAATATAGTTTTTTTTCAGTAGTGCTGTATTTATGGTAGCGGTTTTGATTAGGAAACTGCGCTCGACGATATTGCTTGAATGATAATACCCGGTTTGGTTACAACAAATGTACGCTCACAGACACTGAGCAGGAATCAATCTAGCATCACGTCTACTTAGTGTTCCTCCTAGCCTCTCCTCCTCGTGGGACAATGTTCTATGGGAGGTGTCAACATGTATTGATGCTTTAGGAACCACTGGCAGGAAGCTGGGATCATTTACTTGAGCAGGATATTCACTTTTCAATAACACTATTAAATAAAACGCCAAACTAATTTCTGTCAGGATTAATCTAATAACTACTATTTCTGAAATAAATTGAATGACTTTAATGGTTGGATACAACTTTATGACAAAACGTAAATAGTTTATTCTGTAATGTCTTCGTATTTAAGGAAAACAAAAGGTTGGTTACAAGCCCAATGGAATCCTACACTATGGAACTCTAACATCCATTAGGTACGAACTGTGAGTGCAGTAAAAACTACCCTTAACACTGGAATCCATTAACATTGAATTTCACAAGATTTATTTTTATTTCATATTTGCTCTCTGCAAAATGTATTCCACTGACTTCAGCTGTCTTGCGTGTGTCCTCGTCTGCTTCTGCCTCTCTACCTGTCCTTGTCCGTCTCCTCCTGCCGTCTCACCGGCGGAGGGAATCACTGATGTCCCTACATGCATTAAAGGCCTCGGCCCGCACTGCCACTCATTACAGCTACGCCCTATTTGCATAACTACATCTACTGCATGCACTCCTCTAGCTGCACTGCAGTACTTTAGTCTGGAACTGTTTGTGTCGGATTAATGAGACAGAAAAGGCTCTGTCACTCACGAGACGAGGAGAAGGTGACCCAACGCAGCTGGTCAGTACAAGATTGATGATCCCAGATCAAGTGTTGGGTTGCATCTATCTGAAGTGCAGCTTGTACTGTGCCCATCCTGAAAATGACAAGGCTGTCCTCTAACATTCAGCCTGCTGCAGTCTCCTCTGGTATAACCAGTGCCACCCCCCCCTGGTGTTGGTAGACTCTGGATCCACAAAGTGCTTATTTATAGCGCTTTCAAGCGTGGATTAAACCCACTTGACCTATAGAAATTCAAGTGGAAGCCAGAGCCTTGGATGAACAAATGCTTAGGGACTTTCACATTTCTCTATCAGGGATTCTAAGTTGGTTAAGAGCCAGTACTACTGAGTTAAATCAGAAGTATGCAAAGCAAGTATCTTCTCCGGTCTTCATTACCTTGAGGGATCCCTCAAACCCTTGAGTATGCAGATTTGTCAATAACTGACCACTTTTGCCCATCACAGATCATAGCATTCTGCCAGGCACTAGTCCTGAACTGTGCTCTTTTACAGAGTTTGAGAGGTTCATTCTCCCTCCACTTCACCTGCTTCCACTGCATTCTTCTTCATAGGTAAAGGCAGGTTCATCTGAGACAATGATTATAGCGTTTTGCACACTGTGCCTTTTATGTCGTTTTAAAGCTTGGCTTTTGCAAGCCAATTATCTCACATTCATTCACGAAAGACAATGAATGGAATATTTAAAGTGGATTTTAACCACGCAGTAACTGGTGATGCCTTAGGATGTCTTACCCCCCTGCTGTGTTCAAAGCGCTCAACAACAATGTTCTTCATGGCGTGTTCTTATGCTTCATCTTTGTGGGTCTGAAATGACACTTTTCGCAGGTTCCTCCAAGGCCAAGCTGAACCATGCTCCGAGGTCTCTCAGTGGGAGGGAACCAGCTTTTTGTCAATTCCAAAAAATCTCAATTTAGCGTCTGGACCACCTCTTTGCTAGGCTTCATCATCTCTGGTGGCTATGTGCTCTACAGACACATTGTATCAGTGCTTTGTACACTACACCATACACTACAGTATTTACTAGGCCATGCACTACCTATGGTACGCCGTACACTACACTGTATGCTGTACACCGTATGCTGTACACCACATTGTATACTATGCTCTACAACATTTCCAAAGTGCAGAGCTTCCTCTGTTTGGTAGCCAATTAAGGAAGCCAGCCAACGTCGCATTGAAGATGATGTCACGGCAGTTTCAGGCAATGTGGCGATTGCGTTCAGTGGAAATGAGGCATTACGATACACGGCCAGGTACGTAAATGACTGATGTGGTACAATAGCTGTACCTCTATGCTGAATTTCACATTAGCACCAGTACACCATTTGTTTAGGGGCAACTGTAGTTCTCTGAAAGTTTTCACAGCCAAGTTTGAGCTCACTGTGCATCATCAGAGGCAGAGGTGATTATCAGGGTGCCACAGCCACACACCGCACATATTTATCACTTTAGAGAGATAATTGGGTGTGAAAACCTTGGAGACGGGATAACAAATGAACTACCGGAACGGAATTACTTTCATAGCTTGTTTCGTAACCTTTGAAGGTGACAAATACATGATACAAGTTACAAATGAAGTGACACATTTTGCACTTAGAACTTCCCCAGATACATGTACATAACACGTTGCGGTGTTATTTAACGAAAACAACGGGATGGCGTGTAGTCCAATCATCATCTGCTGTATAGGTGTACATGAAATGTGTTAAAGAATGTACTCGATGGAATAAGGTAGGCTCTTTGATCCGATTGATTTGCGTTTGTTCATGTTACCGTGTTTATTCTTATACAATCTGTGTCTCTGCACTGGCCACTGATTGAAACTGAGGAAATAGTGGATGGCAATAGCTATAACTAGAGTAGCACAGCAGCACAGCTACTAGAGACCTTTTGTAAAAAATAAAGAGGCAAACAATAATGCGAATCAAAGATGTGAGCTGCAGCCATGTGGACCATATCTGATAGTGTTCTGAACCTGAACCACGAACAGACATTACATCTCACCTACACAGTGAGGCAATGATCTTATGTGGCACCTGAACTGCTTGCTTGCATCAGAAAACGAAAAAGTCCCGTTATGAAAGAAAACAACACAAAAGCATATTGAGTACAATGTGAAGTGCTTTTATTGATACAGCTCTTCTGTAGTGAAGTGTGTGCACAGCACTAGCTTAAGGGGCAGTGGAAGCTGCCCCTCTACTGTAGCTTAACTAAACGGTTAGTATTTTTGTTTTATCTTGTGTAGAAAGCTTAAAGATGGAACCCGAGCAAAGCAAAGTCAAGGACCATGTTGTGTTCATTTCTTTTGCTTTGCCACAGGGATTTGTAGGCTATAAGGGTGTGAGAAAACATGCTTAGTATTACTGTGATAGCACATAGTCAAGTTCATAGCCACATAATACTCTGATATCTTAACATGTTGAGGAATGACAAGTGGGTCTATGTTGAATGGATCAGTGAAGACAAATTCAATATTTGATGCTCAGATTGAGAAATACTGTATTTTTTTCAACTAAAGACACAATAAATAGTAATAGAAAGATACACTTTAAAATAATTAAAAAATATTCTAAAATGGTTTTCTGTCTGCATATTTAGAGGTACTGTGTATGTAACGTAATACTTCTTTGCAGTAGCTTGAGGATGAACAGTGTTTTAATATCCACAGTGTAAATAGACCTGCTTTTATATAAAGATCACTTTACACTATATTCAGACTACATTTACCCGTTCACACACATTCATACACTGATGGCAGAGGAGCCGCCTGCCCATCTTATCTAACGCACTTCTTATCTAATGCCCCATCAATAACAAGCTATTAAATATATTTTTTGGTTTATCTAATTCTTAAAAATAAAAGAAATGACACCGTCTTACTTGCAATGAACTCTTCTCTGCCAGCAGACAGATTTGAAGCTAGATAGGCTGATCCCGGTTAGAACATTTAAATATTTAGTGAAGGGTTTTTGAAAGCTAATTCAATTGGATGTTTAATTGCATCCTTACCTCGATCCATTGCTTCCTGTCTGTCTTCTCAGGCATGTAATTCTGTGAGTTGATACTGTGTTTTGTTTAATGCGTTTGAATGTTTGTGTGCGTGTTGTCTGATACAATGCACTCCCTGGGAAAACACAATATTAACAAACCTGGTACAATAAAAATCAAAACTTGGAGCTTGATGATCTCAAAACTGGTCTGTGATCAATGTCAGCATAAGTCGACCCACATTCAACATATTCAAGGTTTATAAAAGTTCGATTTTTCAGAAGTTTCAATATTTTAATAAAATTATGTATCGATATAAGAAGCTGGTCCATCCTACAAAAGATGATGGTGAGTCTAGTTATGTCAGATTTAGAGCAGCATGATTAATCGAAGCCTGCAGTTTTGATTCAAGCAGGAATATACAGTATGCCGCTTCGTTTCCACTCAATAAATCACAAAACTTGTGTATTGTGTCTTTTTTAGATATTTAATCTATAATAATTTGTTTTGCTTACAGAAGAAAATAAACGCTTTCCTTGAGACCTGTGATGCCAATTTCTACAAGACTCATGCAGGCCCAGTCTGAATGAATACTTACTTTACTTATGGTACATACTGCAGCTGCATGCAGTTTGCATTCATAGTATTTTGTCATAACATTGCACCGCAAATGTTGACCTCACATATCCACAGTACAAAGGATTGTGTCGGACATGTTGGTATTACTTGCTTCCTGCATTTGACATGTTATGTATTGGTGAACTATAAAGATGTGATTCAGGTTTCAACATCATGATCCAGGAAAGTGAATCCTTGCTAAGTAGTTTATTGACTGCAATGCAGTTAAGAAATGTGAGATAAAGAGACATAATCACGCCATTCCAACTATGTTTTTTTCATTGTCTGAAGAATGTTTACCATAATCCCCCAAAACACTCTAAAGAGTCCTGGAACACTATACGTGCCAGGAAATGTGCAGTGTGCGTGTTACATTAACAGGAACACTGTGAAATTGAAAAGTAGCTACTGTTGCTTTGGCAATTTCTCTTTGCTATGTGGACATGATAATGTGCATAATTAACTAATCAGCTTATGCCAGCTGGAACACTTGGCAGCTCCGTCTGACACTTTCAGCTCCTCTCTTGAAAACATCTTGAAAGATTCTAATTCGGCCTCCCTCCGTGTAAATCTGTCTCCTGCTCGACCAGAATAACTTTAGCATGGACTCCAGTTCTTGGTGGTTTTGTTAAGATTTTAGTCTGCTTAACAGCATGTTCTCCACTTGATGATCAAATGATTACCATTGAAACGCTTCATTGCATTGAGCTGTGTATTTCTACCACTAATTGGAACAGTGTGTATAAACTGATCTAGCCCTTAGAGACAGTTTGTCCATTATAGGCTACTGTAGAAATATGGTGGTGCAACATGGAGAGGACCCTTTCCGTGTAAACTGCTCATTCTAAGGCAACTAAACACAGTGATTCTTAGTTTCAGGTTCAGATTATACACTAATAAAAACATAGTTATGAATCTTATATTCCATGTTTGCCAATAAATCCCCTTTGACCCTACACACTGCTCCTCTGAGGAAACTACAAAAGGCCACCAACTATTATTGTAAAACATAAACCACAAAAAATCTGAATATTTACAGCTTGGGTGTACATTTATGTATTGTTAAAGACTATTTTTTTGAGTAAGAAATTCAGAACAGCATAGAACACACAATCTGTCAGCTCATTAGTTAGGGTTAAAAAAATACATAATATTACTATATTAAATCATGTATAAACTTATATTAACATGTATTTATTATTATTCATAGTCACATATATTAATTTATTGGAATAATAAATGAAAAGGCATTAGTATGCAACTAAATTAAGATCTTGTCCAGTCCATGCATCAACAAACCGAGTCTGATATTTGATGTAAAGAGTTCCCCACTGCTTCCACTGCACACCAGAGCAGGCGTCTTGATTAATAGGAATACTTAACTTGTCATCAAGGCTGATTAAGTCCATTAATTTGTTAGGTTTAAAGTCATTCGGTAATGTCACTGGCAATCAATTATTTGCCATGGTAACCAGTATGAAGAAGCGGGAGCTTAACAAATACAAGACGATCACTGAATATAAAAAAAGTGGTCAGTTACAAAGCTGTATCGGTATAAATGTACTTTACAGTATATCACTCTTAATGTGTCCTTTTCAAAAGCAAGATATTGTGAATGCCTGTGTGCACAGAAAGGGTCCTTGGCAGGGGAAGCCATTGATTTTCTCTCTGCATCTGTATGGCATCTCCCCTTTCCTGCCTGCACAGCATGTAATATGAGAGCACGAGTTTTCCTTACCCACGGCAATCAATTTTGCTTCGCCGAGCTCGCTGGGCTGGACGCGGCCTGTCTAAGTACCTGTCTCCTCCGACACACGGCCCTGCATACCCTCAGCCAGGGTGAAAAGCTTTCAGCGTAATAAAAAACATATCTGACACCAGACCCGGCCAATCTAATAACGGCCAGACAAGTCAGCGCGACTACAGAGCGCTAACTGTGTCACTGCTGCGAGGCGGTATGTGTGGAGCAAATGCAACAGAAAGGCCAAGAAATCACAGAAATCACTCTGATCTTCAATTCCCTGAGAAGATGATCCATATCACAATTTCTTCTATGCTATCGGTTGTACAGCTCTGAGTAAGATGTGGTTCCTTACTCTAAAAGCAAAGACCATTTACTGCCTTTTTATCTTAAAGGGACAAAAAAAAAAAAAATCCAATATATGAGGCCATACGTGAGGGCATAGTGGGTGTGATTGAGTTTGATTGATATGTACCCTGAACCCCGCAGGCCTCCATCAATCTCACATATTGTTAAGCAGAAAGACTGGGGTGTAAGCATTCACTTAGAGATGTGTCTTGTCCCTTTCAGGAGACATTTTCAGCCATCAGTTACTGTAATGAAAACAAATGGATTTGCTGTTTTCATAGAGATAGAAAAGCCTGGACTGCAGCCAAAGATAACAAGGCTAAACTCTTCCAACGGAGACAGTGTGGGTGTTGGATTCAAAAGGACTGGCATGAAGAGAAAAAAAGAAATGACTACCTATTACTGGCTGTTTCTAAGAATAATACTGAACGCTGGCTGACAGAGGGAGGATTTTAAGATGTAATTTGCTCCACAACTCACACTGTACACATTAGTGAAGTCTTTCCCCATTAAATGCTGTATAATTGAATTCATTGGCATGCAATACCTTGTACATCCTTCAGCGGAGTGAAAAGCAGCTATCTGCAAGAACCTCTGTTGTTCATTTCCCTGCTAATACATTGATCGAGTCTGGACAGTAGCCGGGACAGATAACACATTTAGGTGGAGATAACATCGTACCTGTAGCCACTGTGACTGGTCACTGTGTCCGGCTGTCCAAGCATTGACCTTGCCCTGTTTGTCCAGCCGGGCCTTTCCAGGCTCCCAAGTGAACATGTCCATGTTGAGCGTCCTGAAGATGCTGGAGGCCGTGACCTGGTAGTCCTGGATATGGCCCGACTTCATTCCCAGTGGTTCAGAGCAGCCTGACAACAACAAAAACAAACAGATTTGTTCTAACCTTCCTGACCACAGCCCCCTCCCCACACACACACACACTCCACATGCCACATGAAAAATGCAGCATGACACAACGGTGCTGAGGCACACTGCAGTGGATTTTCACATGATTTCATGATGAATTTGTGCTCACTCACCTGTTAGCTCACAGCCGAGCAGCTCCATGCGTAAGGTGCAGTGCCTCCTGCAGACTTGGGGGTAAATGCGCACATACTGGGCTTCAATGGGAGGGGTGAAGGAGTTGGCCGATGGAGCGTTGTTATCCACGTTGCCTCTGAAAATCTGTTGCAGGGGATGAATTAACAGCAGACAGGGGCGGGGAGGACGGTGAGATCAGTTTAGCAGTAATGTAGCAGTGTATCTGGCGCCGTCTCTAGTGTCTACTTCACACTCAACAAATTGCTGTCATTCAAGGTCAATGAGCTAGAATTGCAGGGAAAAATAGACAATTTTTCGCACCATTTGAGCCCTCGACTCATAAGAACAGTGGCTGTTTTAAATTAGCGGATCAATTATATCTCTATACCTTCCGCGGAGTTTAATCCCAAAGACCTGAGGTAGTCTGACAGAAACACTCTGATGTGAGTGGCTGGTGTGCTGCATGTGTGAGGCGCAGAGAGAAAGTGACAGAGAAAGAGACGGACAAGAGCAGTGTGTTTTCATGCGATACAGGAAATAGGAGCTGTCACTGGGCGGCAACAGGTCAATGTGAACAAAAACGTCCAATTTCTATTATGTCAAGGATCAGGGTGTGTAACCACCTCAAACACACTGACGGGTCCTACTTTGCACATATTTATCCCAGTCTACTCATACAGTTATAACTTCCACCTCAAAAATCACACACTTGCTTTCTGAAAGCCTAATTCTTACTGACAACTATGCTCCACGATAAAGAAAAACAAGGCAGACAACAAGCAGAAGTCACAGAATAATCAAGTCCAGAATGTAATAAATCTGAAGAGAAGTTTGGAAGTCGGGGTCATTCAGAGCTCGGCCAAATGGAGGAGAGCCGTGGTTCGCTGTCAGGAATGATAGAACGCCGTGTGGCCTATCTGGTGGCTGTTCATCCCCAAATAGTATAAAAATTCAATCTAGAAGCCATAAAAGTGGAGGGGGGTAAGGGGCAGCAAGATGGGCCCGGTGTGTGCTAGCTAATTAAAAAGCCATCTCATCATGTCCTCCACCCTGCCCTTGACTGAGTGCACAGTCTCTAGTCGCTGTGTGCGTGTGTGTGTGTGTGTGTGTGTGTGTGTGTGTGTCTGTGTATTACAGAGTGAGAGGCATAAGAGAAAGATGACAAGGGGTGTGTAAGCGTTGTGTTTGTGTAGCCACGTGCGTGTCTCACCATATCATCATCTTTGCCCTTGACTTTGTATGTTCTCCAGGTCTTCCCGTCATCACTGTAGGCTACTTTGTAAGACTTGACGTACTCTGGGCTGCCGATGCGCTTTGCTCCCTGGGTAATTAGGCCTGTGACCCTCATTCTCCTCTGCAGGTTTATCTGTGCAGCAAAAAAAAAGGCAAAATCAAGAAATGATTCCAGACAGTTTGAATGCGTGCATCCGTGTGTGTGTGTGTGTGTGTGTGTGCAGGAGGAGCATGCACGTGATGGGAATCAAGTCACTCCTTTGTATCTCTTCTGTCAGGGCCATCCATCTTATTCAGAAAGTCTGTGATCAAATGGAACATTTAATCAATCTTCCCGCTCCAGATCCAGTCTGTCAACCCCGTGCAGGCTGTCAATATAGTGCCGATGTGAAGCTGTTTGGAGAGCCACGAGGAAAAGAGGGAGCTAAGAAAGAGGAAAGTGATGAATGTTTCCATGGATCCCGCTTTGCACTCGCAAGGCAGAACCATTATTATCCAAGCACAAAAGATGGGTTTCACACCAGTGTTAGGTTTACTTTGACACCCTTTTCACTCTGATAGTCCATTTCAACAAAATTACAGTTTTCAGGTAGATTTCAGAATAATTTGGTCTATAATACACAGCTATAATATTACAGATTGCTCTTATCTTGTTACTTTATATGTTAAAGCTGAACATCACTAATTGCCTCAACAGGAGTCTTAGCGCATCACAGTCATGCTTCCTCCTCTGCACTCGTGATCCCACGACGTCTTTACCCAAAACTGAACAATCCACATCCCATTGCACGATGGCAGCAAGTCTCAGAGGCCTACACAGTATGAGTGATGTTACACATGCATGCTTCTTAAACCCGTCATTGCTGGTAGACTCCAGAAGGGCCTGAGTCTCCCTGTAATTCTGGGCAAACTTGTTAAAAAAAGGAGAGAAGTCTCTGGAGTTATTTTGTTATTTTTCAGCTGATGACAGCTCACTTCATATGAAAAAGCTTTTGGTGACTAAAAAAGGCACGCACACACACATACAGACACACACAAACACGCACCCTACGCCTTTTTCTTATTTCACAGTGAATATTAACATTGATGCAAAAAGAAGGGCAGATACCACAAGGCTATTTCAGTGTAATAATACTGTACGACACATGTGATAGTCTGTGAGAAACAAGTAAATAAATGGTGATGGCATTTATTCATTTATCATTTTGGCGCTACATTCACAACAAGCTGCTTCATTCTCAGGAAGAAAAGACACTTTGGCTCGTCTAGCTCAGCCTCTGAAAAAGAAAATAAAACCACAGCTGTCTGGCCGTCCATAGCTGCAGAACAGACGGGCCGCAATAATATAGTACTGAATGTGAATCAAGCAAAGGACCATTAACCTGAAACGCCCAAACCAAAAGAAAGAGATGCACGCTAAAACAGAATTTGAATTACTCATATGAATTGGACTAGTCGACTCAAGGTCACATTTATTCTCACTGCTTCTTTTTTTTTTTATGATCGTGCATTCTAGACAACAAAATCCATAACTTCATGTGATGCCTCAAACAAACAGACTATATTTCAGCTCATGTTTGTGAGGCTGAAGTCAGTTGCTATTTAAGAACATGAAACCGTTTTAAAGCTAATCCCTGAGAAATGGAAGTCTAACTTCTCCGACAATGTCGCCACATTCAGGATGGTATTCCGAGGACTTGAGCTCATTTTCCGGTGCAGGAATGTTATTATTACTATGAAATAAGGCAATTTACAAGTAAAATATTTGAGAGTAAAAGCTCAAAAAGAAAGTCTGAGCCCACTAAGTTATACTCTCCTTTTCTGTTAATGAAAAAAAGCCCTCTAAGCTGTGTCTCCTGAGGACATAAGAGATGAGAGTAGTGGCTCTTACGGATCCAGCACAGGAAAATAACTGCTGATGTTCACCAACCTTTTATCAACTGTCAAACTAATGGAGTAATGTATAACAATTATATTGCAGCGTTCATTTCCTTTCTATTTTAAATTTGTAGAGACGAGGCCCAATTAAAGCAATTTTTCTACGTTCTTAAACCAGCTTATCAAGTTAATTATACATAAGGAGCCCTCTTAGAGCTTCGGAGCAGCGATGACCAACTCTTTCTCATTCACGGCATTTCTTTGCTCTTTTCAGTTTCCTCTGTAGCGATAGTTCTCGCACTAATTAGAAGCCCTGTCACCAAAAGGCCACTGGTGGAGTAATTGGGGTGAACCCCCGCATTGTTAATGACCGCTCAGAAACATATGTCTGTCACTTCAGCGCTAATAGTGATGCATTTGTTTGTTTGACTGAGGCGTCGTTGGAAACGTTTGTCTACAGACGTATGCGTGTCAGTATGAAGGCTGAGAGGCAGATAAGCTAAAACACTTCAACTACACACTAATATTATAGTCAACAAACTTAGTAAATAACATATTTGCATAACGCAACGTATCATCTTCCTGGAACTAGAACTATTTCACACAATTAACAACAATATATGCAATGACCAGCAGGGGGCGACTATTCTGGTTGCAAAAAAAATCTGATTGTTTCGAATTATATGAGAAAATGACCCTAATTCTCACATGATTTATTACTTCAGGAACACTGTAAGCATGAGTTTATGGTCTCAATCTCTTTTTCAATACAGCATGATGTTCATTTAGTCAATGACGGCCCATGAAGACTCAAACGGGATCAAACACGGTATGGTGAGGCTACCTTGTGATTGACAGGTTGATGAAAACATTTTCTTTTCAGTGTTACGTTGCATGAGCCATGAGAAAATAACTTCATCAAATTACTTTAACCTGTTTATTTTCTCTGATGCAAGGCATTCATTGTGTGTAATCATCAGTAACATCCTGGAACTGATAAAGTCCTGTAGCAGTAATTCACACACAAAGAGGGAGACGCATCCTTGATACGTTTGGAACTGATTTTCTATAACCATTTTTAAGATGTTACAAAATGGATTTATGTTTTCATCTAGATTTAGCGTTTTTATCTATTTTTTTTAACTGTGCATCATTTTTTGAGCTGAAACTATGTTTTGACCATCAGGAAATGAATTGGCAACTATGTTAATATTCAATCATACTTTACAGGAAATGCTCTCCGGAGATCATTTTACCTTATTTAGACAGGCAAAAACACATTAATGATGGCCTTGATCATTTCAAGAACACGTACGATTACCAAACATATCAACCAACAAGCAAACGCATACCAAGATCAGGAGCATACAAAGTGCTGAACTATCCTCTGTTACACTCTGAGATCAAAACGGTTCAGGGAATTGCTGCAGGATTGTAACAACTACATTGTCCTGTGTCCTTGAAGTTACCAACGAGCCCTGTGGCAGTGTTGTGTAATAGCGCACACACACACACACACACACACACACACACACACACACACACACACACACACACACACACACACACACACACACACACAGATATTTTAAGAGCCTTTTCTCTCTCATTGTGCTCTCTTTTTCTATAACACACACAACATTATACTCAAATCATATCAGCATTTTCCATTTTCTTGTTGGTTTTATTTCTATGATGCTGGGATCGTCACCGTGGTAACTCCTTGAAAGAGTAACCCCTCAACCGGTGTCCCTCCAAGAGCACACAAGAGCCTATCACAACCTCACAGCAATCATATGCAATCATATATCATTGTGTTTGGCCACCAAGGACCAGGACTAGACAGCCCCACCAAGGACCAGGACTAGACAGCCCCACCAAGGACCAGGACTAATCAGCCCCACCAAGGACCAGGTCTAGACAGCCCCACCAACCACCTGAAGATGGCCAGTGTTACACAGCTGTTGGAGAATTACTCATAGACATCTAGGATTCTCTAGAGTGCTGCATTGAGGTTAGGCTCATGACTAATTTTCATCTAAGAATTAGATTTGAATATGAAATTTGATTATATTCCGATATAGAATTGTTATTTAATAATGTAGAATAACACTTTTTGTACTGCAGCGTATGCGTCCGAAAGCTTTATTCACCAATTAATGACTGCAGTCATGCTGTGAATAAACTGTAATGGAAAGGCATTTGTCAGGGTCACATCTCAACCACATAACAGACTGCCGAGTGGAATGTTTCAATTATACGGCGTGTGTGTGTGTGTGTGGAGAGTAAAGGCACCAGTGGTACAGGTGGTTATCGGAGCACTCGGGGCTCCCAGATATGGCCATGCCAAAGAATGTTGGAGATCTGCATTTGACCATTTTGTAATTAACTGTTTAGTTCCATTAAATTATGTATCGAGCCTCGAAAACTTCACAAGCCATTTGAATTGCTTCATTCTTCCAACGCAGCCGGCTGGAGCTACATTTTGCTGGTATTGGCCGGACCGGCAGCATATTTCCCTTGAGTCTTCAAATGCAATTTCATGTGTTAGCTAGTCATGGCGAGGCTGTAGAAAACTGATATTCTGACTGCACATAGATGTGTGAACAGCAGCAAGTTCAATTGGCACACAACCCAACGCAAATACAAATAAAAACATAGACAGTGAATGCATGCTTTGCTCTTCACTTCTATGATGTATTATTCTGTAAGTGTGGCGCTCTGTGTTTGATTTGAGAGTGATGACACTGGACGACATTGAAAAATACACACTGCACAAGAGAAAAACCTTGACGAATAGCCAGAGAAATGTCTATCCCTGGTAGAGTTGTCATCTGTCAGTTTAACCTGTTTCACATGACAGACATGCAAACGCAGTCACGCCACATCACTCTGCATGACTAAAGCACACCACCGACTCCCTAACATAATCCCAAAACACTGACATGACTGTACACCTCCTGTTCTCACGTCCCAATTATCCCGGCCCTCTGTAGAAAACACACAATGCCTACAGCATCCCGCGCAACATCCCACGTGGCATCATTAAAGTCAAACAAACCGCCTGAATGTTTTATGTCCCGTTCTCCTCAGCCTCTCTGTGTTGTCAGCCTCCCTTTCTCTCACTCATGTCGCCTGTATATTTGACGCTCTCTTTCTCTCTTTTCTCCTTTTACAAATCCATTTTTGCCCCGCGTTACTATTCTCTTGTTGGTAGGGACAGCTTCACTGTCTCCGTGGCGCTGTCACGCTGTAGTATGTTTTTCTATTACATTTTGTTCACGGTTCACCGTCCGTGTGTCATGTATCTGATAACAGCCCACTGCAAAGGTTGCTGTCAGCGTTTCTGTCATCACACAGGTGACTCAAGAGCAAGATAAATGTAACACAGCTGCAAACCCATTATTTATATAATAGTTCATTAATCTACGTTGACTATCTGTCTATATTCCTGTCTAAAATCTGAGGTATGAGAGCGTCATCGGGACTCAACCGAACCTTCGGACTGATCCAGGGACTGGTGGTTTTTATCTATACACCGTCATGATGTGTGACTAGTTGCCCAGCATTAATAAAGCCAGACATCGGTTCTGCATGGGCCATAAGCTGGAGTCGGATCATTTAAAGTGAGGGAGCAGCAGCAGTCAATACCATCGCTTCAATCAGCGCCTGATGCAACGAGGTCCCTCGGGTTACACGTCTATAAAAGAACACGTTGGGAGTGATCTTCTGCTTTAACCCCCACCCAAAAAAAAAAAAAAAAGCAATGGAATCTGGAATCCAGACTAATTGACAACATGAAGGTTATAACTTTGACAAAATCTGGTAAGAGGAGACCTGCATGTATTAATGCTTTTCTTTCCATTTCACAATCACAGGGTTTTGTTGAAGGGCTCGGGGTCGTCATAGAAACATCTGGAGGTATTTAGGAAAAAGACAAAGAAAGGGATTGAATTGTGCTGAATTCCAATTTGCAGATGAGAATTTGGACAAGGCGAAACAAAAACAAATTAAAAGCCTTGATGCGTAGAGTATTTATAATACTGTACGTCCTTACTTGTGTTGCAAGGGAACGTCTGCTGCGACACAAAGGGGCGGGGGGGCACTTGCAGTCGCTGTGCAACTGTGATCAAGGCACAACCGAACAGGCGACTCGAGGTGACACAGTTGAGTAACTGTGTAACAAATCGTAACAAATCGTCAGCACGGCTGAAAACGTTGATACCCTTTCACATTGGTGATCGCTCTCGAGTACACCTGCATCTGTTCTCCCCTCAGCTCACACACTTTATTACACACACATTAAGGCACACATTAATTTACAGTATTGGTAATTAGCTCATCAGTAAAACACTGGTGCATTTTCACATTTTATTCTACAAAAACAAGTGTTAGTAGGGGAATTAAATCATTTTGACGACACAACAAACAAACGAGAATAAAATGCATTTATAATTCAGACTGTGTTCATTCATTTGTGTCTGGCCTTGGCCCGGCCCCGTGTGTGTCCTGTGCTGTGACTGTGTTTTACCTGGATCCAGGGCCATCTGTCATTTTCGGCAGCAGTCCACGCATTGACCAGGCCCTTCTTGTTGAGGCGTGAAAAGTACGGATACCACTTCTGCAAGCCGAAGAGAGCGCGGTGGGTGGAAGAGGCCGTTATCTGTTGGTTGGAGATTATCCCCCCCTCCATGCCCAGTGGTCCAGAGCATCCTGAGTGGAGAGAGGGAGAAAGAGAACGATGAGCCTTCGTGCAATCAGGAATATGTGTCACTCGGTCTGTGCATTGCATATGGATTTCTATTCCACAAAAAGCACATTTTGTAAGGTCATTGATTTTGTTTGTCTCCACATCAGATATTCTTGTTTATCTCAAAGAGGGAAAACCTTCTGTACTTGGACAGCATTACGCTCGTATATTAAAACTAAAACCTTTCCTTCACTCTCCTGTTTCTAGTCTTTGAGGTCCTCATAGATTTATCCACCCTGACTCCTGTCCCTCTTATTAGAACTAATTTACTCATGCTAAAATATTTTCCAGTCACCACAGTCAGCAAGAGGACTGCCTTCATGCTGTCCACATCTGAGGGACTAACAGGTTGCGCCTTCATCTCCTCCATCAGTGACAGAGCCCTCAGGCTTCTTTCCAATGGGCTCATGCCACTTCTGGACAGCATTATCCCCAATGTTAACAAGGTTTGTTCCAGCATCAAACAACCAACAGGCTGCAGTGGGGAGGAATGACAGCAATGACTTCAGACAAAAACACGGTCCTTTCTTCTGGACTAACTTGTTTTCCCTCTTAATCCTAATTGGTATGTCCAGGCACATCAAGAGCATTTTAATAGACATAAATACCTGTGGTGAAAGGAGTTCTGGCTGTTTACTGTGCTGCAAAACAACTTCTTTGTGTCTCCAATTTACAAACAAACCCTATTGGGAAATTAAATACTAATAGAAAACACATAAGTAATGAAACATAAGAAGAAACAGATGGAAAGAGGTTGTGGATCCAGACGGTGTATTCAATAAATATGAGAGGACTTGACTTCGTCAAACATAATATACGTTTTTATTGCAGAAAATTGAAAGCAAAAACAAGTCACTGCTCCCTGAATGTGATTTTCATATTTACACACCAAAGTTAGCTCAGGATGGATTCAATTTTGCTGGGATTTGCACGTCAATAGTTTACCTTTAATCGTAAAATGACTCTTAATTGAGGACTCAGGTGTGCCAAGAAAACAACCTCAAAAGTCCAACTGGGGTTGGATTTTTGTTCCAGACAGCTGCGGCGTATCATCGTCAAACGTGAATCAGGTGTGACTGCAGGTCCTCAGAATCCTTCAGCCTGATTACAGTGTGTTATAGTGTTGTGGAACAGAGATTGTGAATGAGATTGTGACTCCATTGGATAGCATTCAACCCTTAAGTTGTAATAAGCAATTTATTCGCTTAAAATCAGCTTAGAAATTGGTTTTCCATGCTGTGAGATTTGAAGAAAAACAAGCAGCTGAGAGGTGAGACAAAGTCAGGATGCAAAGACCGCTGCATCGCTTATTCTGGCCATGCAGCATCGCAGTTGTATTTACTGTAAGATGTGACGTGTTAGTCACAGATGTTTAGGCTTTAATTAGTCAAAGTCGAGCATAAAGTTGGCAACAGAATGTAAGGATTTATAGCCAAGCATTTTTGTTTTTTTGTGAAACAATCTTTCCCTGTCATCAGGATTTGCAATGATATGAATACTGTGTAGTTCTGCAGCTACCACCTTCTCAGCTATGTGTGTCTCTATAAAAGTGGCTGATTAATTCAAAGATGAACATCCATTGCAAAATACACCGAAGATAAAGAGTCTAGTGAACAGGAGGAATTTACTGGATGTTTAGACGTGCTGTGCAATGACATGGTAGTGTGTGCTGCACAGAGAAATGACCTGAGATTGCAGTTTGGAACGTGCAATTCTCTGTCAGAGTTGAAAGTGATGTGGTTAAGCTAAAACCCCAAATGCGCTGCAAAATATAATTTTACTGACAGCAGCAAACAAGTAGTCACAGAGGAAGCAGTGTGTGCATTTTTCTTTTTTACTTTGCAAATGTATTTTCTGAATGGAGTGATGGTTTTGTATTACAGAGACGAAACGATTATTACTGATGCTGATGCTTTAATTTGAAGACGATTACATCGGGTTTATGGGAGGTGTTCCTCCTACTCTGGGCTTGGTGTTTATTGCTAATGACAACGGGGATAAAAACGGGTGTGAATAGTAAAACAGATGACAGTTTGTGAACACATGTCTGCTGTTAGCGCGTCGACTGGTCAGAGATGATTAAACAGCCGGGTTTAGGAGCGTAATAGGGTTGGGGGAAAGCTGAGGGGAGGTCGAAGAGTCCCATAAGTATGAGGACACATCAAGCACAAAGTCCAGCCAGAGGCTCTGCTCACTCTGCTCACTCATGCTGCCTGAACTGTAAGTGTCCGTGTAAACCAGCCTTCAGGGGAAGCCTGGAGCAGCGGTCACCCGAAGGCTGTGATGCCTTCACCGTTTAAGCTAAACCACTAAGCATTTCCAATGCAGGGCTGACAGACACACACACACACACGCCAGCAGACAATGAAGCTGGCGGCTGTGTGTGTGTGTGTGAGAGAGAGCTGTGAGAAGACTTTCACCACAGAAGAAAGCCAAGAGTCAGAGAAGAATGGAACAATGAAAAGAGCCCCAGCGCAGTTTATCCAGCTGCTCAAACCGAGGGGCTCCAGGCAACGGGGAGGCAGGGAGTAATGTCTGAGGACGGTCTGTGGGGATCGACCGGAGACTGGGAGAGAGCAAAGACTACATCTGTGTGTGTGTGTGTGTTTTTAACTGACAGAGATGTGTTTATAAATTCCACTATGGTAAAACACTCTTGCCTGACTAGTTCTTCCTTGTGTGTGAGTCATTGCTTCCAGACTGATGCGAGGATGGTGTAGGTGGATGCTGTGGCCTACTGCTGAGGCTAAGACAACCTTCACATTATCTGATATCTATATTCCAATTCCTCGAATTTGTCAAGTTTTTTTATACTTAGCCTAATTAGTGGAACATTAGTTTCTATAAATGACTAGAGCTAATTTCTCTTCTATATGTCACTAATTGTTTATTATGTAAACAGTCCATTTTCTTGAAATTACAGTTGATTATGTTCGTATGTTAACAGTTCCATTCCATTGTGAACAAGAAGTATTAGATCATTGCAAACCAACATGTTGGTAACATTAAAACAAATATATATTATACGCTTATTCAGCCACATCACCAACTCCATCCATCCATCGTCTACTGCTTATCCATCCAAAGCCTAATGCTCACTCCACATGAAATGCACCTCCATTACATGGCTTCCAGCAAGCTTTCAGTGAGAACAATGGGTTCAAAATAGAATCAGAGATCCGTTTTAACCGAATATTCTCTGGTCTAGGTCTCCTGTCTGTGAGGAGAATCTCCATCATACTCTGGAAACTCGAGAGCAGAGGATATTAATGGTTCTGTGAAACACAGGCGATGCTTTGGAGAGCGGGTTGAAGGTGAATGGTCGTTCTGGCAAAAGCACCGCAATGTGGCACCTCTTCTCAAAGCTTTTCAATAGGGCCATCATAATTCAGACAGTGTATTAATATCTGTTGCATTTTACCATTCTATGACTAGTCTTATAATTTAGACACCATGAATATCTGTGTATAATAGTGGCTGTCCTCACAGAATATAAACATTGCCAAGGAGGTGATTCATCTGTCAATGAGACATAATTAAAAAAAAATGAAATTAAGAAAACCAACACTCACTAAATATTACACCACCAAAGAAATGGCACAATTCATTGGATATGTTTTCTCATTGAAGATAAATAAGAGCTTACAGCCAACGCTACAACTACCAGAGAAAAAGTCAGAGGATGAGAGTTTCCTTTGGGCAATTACACACGTCTATAAATGTCAAACCAAGGGGTGTTAAGTGACTTGAGGGGGAAATCTCTTTCTCTCAAATGTAAAAAATATTAAGTGTCCAAATCAATACAGGGAGCAACACAACATCCATCATGAATCCTAACTTTGTTAGGGACCCTGTGGGCTAACCCTGGCATGTCAGCCTGATTTAACGGCTGAAAGTAAAATGGAATTTACTTTTCCCTCGGTACGACCTGACATTAATGTAGCGTCACCACGGTACCATACGTGTTTTCATGTTGCAGATCTCATGGAAAGGTATTCTATGTGAACGTTGTGGCAGGACACCGACGCAGTCCTCCTCACCTTGCAGCAATGAAAGGCCAGTCTTAACGAGCTGCCTGCCAGTCGTCCGTCAGGGCGGGCGGAGGCAGCCGGCCCCCGGGCCATGGCCTGCTGGCCCCCTGAGCATACATCAGCCCTTGCGACAGCACACATCACTAACGCCACCACTATGGTGATGTGACAGCTGAATCCATCTCCCACAAGCCCTACCTACAGCCTAAACAAATTAGAGCCCCACTGAAATGAATGCCAGTGCACCAATACTAATGAGAGCATGTGGAGGAAAGAGGGGATGAGGAAAAGAAGAAAAAACACAGGAAACAGATGTCGGCCACCATGTACGACGTTGGCTCCACAGGTGAGACTGAGACGTGAAGTGAACCTGTATTACAACTGGGTGTATGAGTGTGTCAGTACGCTCAGTTATGCAACAGAAATGTGTAATGCAACAATCAATATTTAAAAATTACTATAAACTATCTGACAATAAAATAAACAATCAAAAATACATGTTTTCATACAGATTATAGCCCAACTGATACCGGACTTTTGAGGCTGATAATGAAAATTATATTTGTAGGTCAGAGAAAAGCGTGACATTTCTAACACAGTTTCTGTATTAATAAGGTTTATTTTCATATGCGACTGTTAATTCGGCTCGCAATGCTCAGAGACAGTTTCTGTGTCTGCTCCATTTTCTCTGAGATAATCATACAAATACACTGATAAGCTACTACAAACAATATAAATGATATATTATATATGATAAAAGGATTTCATTCTGGTAAATGATAAGTCCATCCCATGCTTTTAACTTTCCTCCCCTTTCTCCCTGCTGTTCTCCCGGATTCCCCTCCCAAACGTCAAAATCCGTCCACTATATTTATTTGAAATACTTTTTGATTGGGTTTTTTTTTTATTAGGAATTTATCCCACATATTCTTCAGTTGTGTCTAAAGAGAGAGCGAGCAACACGAGCAGACCCACACGGATTTAGATCGAGATCAAGGTTGAATTATGTGAAACACTAAAAACATTTATTTTAGCTTAAATGCTGGTTCAGACCTAACAATGGTAATTCACTGGGTTTGCTGAGCGGAATAAGTGGTTGGGAGAGAGAAGGACGCAGAGAGGAGGAAGATAAATAGAAAAGGAGACAAGCTGAAATTACTGAGAGAGAAAATCAAGACCTGGGAAAGTCAAGAAGAGAAGTCGGTTAAACAGACTTTATTATCTATTTGCTGTTTTCCGACCTGATCACCCACCTGGACAAGAACGGTCAGGAGAAACTTACACTGCTATTCAATGAATCCCTCAAAGATGCCTGGGAAAGAAACAATGGCTACGTTCACACTGTGAGCCTTTGTCTCTCAAATCTGACTTCTTGAACGCACTTTGGGGCATGTGAGTGTTCTGGGTACTGTCAGAAATAGTGACTGTCAGGACAAGAGATATAAAGATTGGTCTCGGCAAACAGAAATTAAAACGCCAGTGATACATCTCAGCCCTCAGCATGGTCTAAGATGAACTTGAGGTCATGGAAACGCAGGCTGAAACAGTGAAAAGCCAGAGCTTCCATCATACTGCACTTTATTTGATACATGGCTGCTGGGTTTTATTTATATTTCATTTATGTTACAGGGTGGGAAGTTAGTTTAAGTGAATCTCGGTCTACTTGAATGGATTTCGACTTTGCTCAAGGCAGATGGTGCGAAAATCATCGTAGCCTTAAGAAGCTTTTGTAGAAACGGGGCCCTGAACAGACTTCACCTTTCCTCAATATCGGCTCTTTAACCGACCATTTAACCCGTATTAGAGTCTGAAAGAGTAGAACGTCTCTGGACGAATACCGTGGGAACAATCCGAAATGTGCTTCAGCAGAAAGGCTGAGGCGGCTTCTGCTGACTGTTATCACACTGTATTTTGTGCCTTCTTGTATATATTATTGAGGTTTATGTTGGCAAGCGACAGATATGATTCTTCTGCTCACTCGGCTGGCTTTCCATTGGATCGTGGGAATCAGGGACGTCACGAGGATTTAAAGACAAAATCTTTGCGCTTGCATCTTTTTAGTACTGTATTGGAACTACACAACAACCAGTAAAGAAGTCAAGCTAGGAACACGTTAAAAGCAACAGACATTGTCTTCTTCCATTCTCTTCTGTTGAACAAAGAGTAACTGTAATGTTTAGACACATTAAAGCTGCATGCTTAGAACCTGATTATGGTAATTTGTCTTAAAGTGATACCATATCTAATTCCTCTCCCAATTAGATAAGCTGCAGGTCTAGAGAATGTCATGTAATTACACCAATTACTGTCCTGAAGATTGGTTCAATCAGAGTGTGATTCTGCTCTGTAATGTTTCTGTCATGAAGTACACAGTCGAATAAACCAAGACTGATTTTAAAGGTCGCAGTGAAATCTGACAACATAAATATGAACTTTACCCAAATAACTGTATTTTGTATGTATTTATTCTGTATTTATTACAGCAAAATGAGGATAGTGTCTGTAAAAAAGAAAAGAAAAAATTACAAATAGGCTGGCTTAACAGAGATGATTAATTCTAAAATATATTCTTTCTACAGACTATGATGCTATAATCCTAAAACTATATGTATACCTTTTCATCAGTATGAGATTAGAGAAATTACAGATGACAAAATAAAGAAGAATAAAACAAAAAAAAAAGGCCTAACAACGTCACTTATGGGAACAATACCGAAGGCACTGGAATTATTTGGATAAAATTGGATAATCACCGAAAAGACAGACAAATGGCCAAAGCTCACTGCTGCCTTCACATCATTCTTTTCTTGGTACGGCCAAAAAATGTGCTGCTGCTTAATCTGCAACAGCCAATGTGTGTGCAGGACTTGCCCACACACACAACGTGGGCTGAAGGAAGAGTCAGAGGAGATGACGAGTTCTTGCATAAAAGTAGATTCTGTGCGTTTTCCATTGCCTGCCTGTATTTCTTATGATTGGGCTGCAGCATATTCAACCAAAAATACATTTAAATAGCAAAGGCAGGATTTCGATTTCGATTTAAAAGTGGCATTCCACCATGTTTACACATGAAGTCCACTTTACTTATCACAAGTAATGCTAGCTTGTGATGAAGACGTTTGATGAAAAAGTTTTCATCAAATCTGAGAAAATAACAATGTCATCATGGTGATCTCAGCCCTGGGCTTTAAGGCCAAAAATGTTTGGCTGTGTTACAAAGTGAGCATGTTAAGTTTGTTAAGGGTGTAATGAAAGACGCTATTGAGTTGCATTATGGGAAATGTACGTATCAACCTTTTTGGAAATTGGTTTCAACAAAATGATTAATTGGAAGCGCAACTACATTTGTATCACTTATTATATTATGAATATTTTTCTTTGTTACGATTTTGTATATTTTTGCCTTTGGTGTGGAAAGTGATGGTGATGGTGTGGGACTTGCATTTGCTCCTGTTTATCCAGTCAGGCTGTTATTTTTGACATAAAGCAGCCTTGTCGGGAAAAATACAGTTCAGTCAGAATGTATTAGGAGTATGATTTGACCAGCTACACTCCAGTACACTGGATTTCAAATGTAACAAAACAGAAGCAAGGTTATAGTATAGGGTATGCTGTGTGTAGGACTTATTTCCCTTTTCACCCTCGGGGGGTTTGTATAAAAAGGGCTCCACATTTTACACAGCTAATCTGTTGTGGTTGTAAAGCCCATCACATGAAAGCTGTGAGTCGGCACTTTAACGCCACGGTCATTGTTAGATTTTAAATCAGACCCAAAACAAACAGAATACTTATGTTACTTACTTATGGGGCAACTTTGCCTGTCTGAATTAATGGTTGTAAAATATCCATCCATTATCAATCATCATGCATAATCATTCACCATGCACACAGAAAGTGTGTAGACCAAGTCCCCTCTTGCTGTGAGGTGACACCATGGAAATAAGCATCACTGAACAAATAATGGAGCTTAGCATATGTTCAATCAGCAAGACTAAATCTCTCTACACCAACGTCATCAGGCTCTACTTCCTACTCGTACATTTATCTCTGCTTTCTGTCTCATTTCTGTTCATAAAACCAACGAGAGCAACTTGCGCAGCAATGTCACTCTTCCCAATGCAGACCTGAAAGTTCTCGAGTCTGTTGCTGAACAACTGCGCTGCACCTAGAAAACCTCAATTAATTTGGGAGAAGCGGTTCAGGGGTGGCTCTGGGCTCCGGATCCACTGATACATTAATCCTAATATGTTCCTAGAGTGAGCAGACCAAATCCCCACAACAGCATAATAAACACATGAGGCCACTTTAAGCTCTCCAGCGTCTTGCAGAAAGAAAGCTTGTGATAAGACGGAAGCACTCTCTCGTCCTACAGCCACTGGGCAAAGAAAAAAAAAAAAAAAGAAAAAGAAGAAATGAGGGCTTGCAAGCACAAAGTGGCCTTGATTAAACAGCATTCAAATGTTTATTTTATTTTTTTATGCTTAAGGGTTTATTGTGTTTGTCTGAACATGCAGAATGTGAGTTATTTTCTAGTTATTTGTGCTTTATACGATAAAAAAAAAAAATACTTAATGACATTTACTGGGCTGTGTATACCCTATATTGCATATATTTATGATGTCTTAATTCAGAAAACATTTATAATGTGTGTGCACTGTAGGAAGAAAGAGGTGGCGGCCGGTAGTTCCCATGCGCATTGCTTCCTGCATGCCCATTGGTTTGTTTATTACTGGAGTTATTACTGGAGCATGTATGACATATGACAGATGCACTCATCAACATCAGCGAAGGAAGCGTGGGGAATTGATTAAGATCGCCTCGTCCCTGTGTTGCATATTAACAATAAATTATCCTTTTTTATATATTTTCTCACAGAATTCTGACTTTAGAACCCAATTTATTTTTTTCACACGTGGGTCTAATCCTCTTCCACCGTTTAGAGTATTATGAGTTTTTTGTTTTTGTTTTTTAGAAGAAACAATAAATGATTACACTGGGCTTGCAATATCCAAAAAATATAATTTCAGTTTCTATGTGCATTTTCCCTGGAATCCATTCAAACTCCCAAAAGTTGTGTGAGACTTACAATTAACACATTCTCAAATCAAATATTTTCTAAGATAAATTGCTTTTCCAACGTCAAATATTGCAATGCCCTACTTCCCTTCCACCCATCTGACTCTACACTTCACTAACAAAACCAGCCAGCATACTGTGTGAACAGAATTAAATTGTGGGCTACATGTAATCCACAAATAAACCCTGTAATAATGTTAAACGTGGCTATTACAAAACACAAAGCAAAGAAATGTCCTCAAAACTTGCAAAATCAAATGTCAGCCGCCATCCACTGAAGCATGCACAGATATTCTTTATGGGAATCACCAGCAAGCAGTTTGTTATGATGCTGCTGTTAAGAATCAATGAACAGTGGTAAATGAATTGAAAGACAAACATAAAAGAAGGAACAGGAACACTTACTGTATTGACAGTTTCTCCCCATGTACTCCCCGGGGCATTCGCAGGAGTAGTTGGCAACCAGATCTGTGCAAACGCCGCCGTTCTTGCATGGGTCCCTTTCACATTCGTTAATATCTGAAAGAAAAAAAGGTGCATTCATTTATTTGAAGCAGAAGCGTAGGCAATTAAAAAGACCTCATCCTCATTAGAATGCATTGGTTGGGAGCATATATTGAATTTTCTCTGTTTGTTACTTGATTGTGTCTGCCCATAGAAGCTCTCACAAAGACACTGGTTCCTTGAAACCAATAAATCAAATAGCTCCTCGGGAGACCGTTAACGCTAGAACACAGAACCCACTTTTGAAATGTTAAGAACAACTCACCTAGTGAGCTCTCTTTGCAGTTTAAATCATTAAGTTACGTTCCAGTGTACCATTCTGGCTCAATCCTACATTTATATGATAGGCTTGGTAAATCTCCTCAGTCTCTTTATTAAAGAATCACAGAAACAGATGAGCAGAACAGACTGTCAATATAGTAAATTGTCAGAATTATTGCCGTCCTCGCTCTGTAATTGCTCTCTAAAATAGCTCTTTTCTGATTGATTCATCCAAGCAATTACAGAAGGTGACAGACTCGAACCCATACGCACTCTGTTCTATCATAGGTAAAGTTAAGGGAAATGGGATTACGGGGAGGGAAGGAGGAAAAGAGGGACCTTTTTGAACAATTTTGAACACTTTCTAATGATTTCCAAAATTGCCCGTGGCTGCTGCAAGACTTTTAATCCTCTAAAACATACCGGGAGTCATCTGTGACTCGTAGGTACATTTTGGCTTTATGAATATGTAACTAGGCTTGAGATTCGGGAAGTTTAAGAAAGTGAAACATGATTAAAAGAAAGTCTTTCACGGTGCTTCATCTCCCTGAGATTTTATCTATAATATATTTATAATAGTCAGTTGGGAACATTTGTAATATCTCAAAATCTATCTTTTCTTTTTTCCTCTGTGAATGCCCTTTATGCACCGGAGAAATACAGTCATGGTCTTCACACAGTGTGGACACTGAGGTACTGTGCCTGGAAGCAGTGGCATATTTAATCTACAGCAAAGAAGAAAGAAATGGAGTGAAATAAGAGAGAGAGAGAGAGAGAGAGAGAGAGAGAGAGAGAGAGAGAGAGAGAGAGAGAGAGAGAGAGAGAGAGAGAGAGAGAGAGAGAGAGGATGATAAATGTTTTGTGATTCGCCCAAAAACCCATGGAGACAACTATATTTGGGTGAAACGATGTTTGATGAAATTGAGCTGTAAAACCTTGCGCAGGCTGAACTAGAAACACACATCAATTTTTGTTTTTATTTGCCTGGGATGCATCAGGAGACATTTTGCCCTTGTGTCTGTCTGGACATGCAGAATTCTCTCGACGTCTTGAATGCCATCCAACACTGTTGTTTTATGTATTTTGTTATGAGTGAGCACACAGCCAGCAGGCTCAAGACAAGACCTGATGTGACCTTTAATATAGCAGCAACATTCTGCTTCAGATACAGTCGATGATATAGGGAGCACTGCTCGTACGGCCATTTAGTGACACACAGGGGGTGATAAATCAAAAGTACAGCATTTGAAATAAACAGCAAAACTGTGATGTGATTCAACTTCTATTATGTGTTTTAGCACTTCATTCTTGGGGAACTATTAAGCAGCATAAAAGGGTTGATTTTCACAGTTGGCTGTAAAAACACATCAACACACGACTATGCTGGACACAAAAACACTCAAGCAAACAGAAAAGGTTCCACTCGTCTGTAATCATAGTAGAACGCATTAATTATAACAGAGAAAGGAAACGTGTTTACCCAATTATTTTGCCTGTGAAGATTCACACACACACTGCATTTATTCTTATAATAAAACATCACTTTGCAACTGATCTTCATTTTAATAGTTTAACAAGCCAGCTTGTGTAACGATTTCTACAGTGGACAGAGACAAAAAAAAAAAAAAAAAACTAGCCATATAATTTAATGCAATACAACACACAGGCTCTGCCATAATACTACTCAGTGAAGCTTATAATGTTTTATGTTGAAACCATGCCAGGATGATGCTGATTCAACTCAGACTGTATTTAGGGTCACATTGGGGTTACTTAGCCATGTTTTGACAACTTACTGCAAAATACAATTAGCCATGGTCACTTGCAACAGACTAAAGTTTGAGTTAGGTCACTATTATACAGTATTTACTGAAGGGTGGATACAGTGAATACCATTTTTAATTACAGGTGCATCTTTTATTATGACAATCCCAGATACAATAAATATACTGTATACTGTACTCTTCCATACATACAATATCTCCAAAAAACGTTGAATTTCAAAATAAATGTGCTCGGTCTCTCACCGGTCCACTGGAGTGTCTTACTCCCTGGCTTTGCTCCTCTACTGCGATCTAAAGAGCGTCTCAGTGGGACAATAATGAGAGCAATGACTGGTGCTGTGTGGCGGAAACGAGCACTGGCCGTGAGCGCTAAATTGGCTTCGGTGTTGTCCGGAGAGCAGGAAGCGGCGCGCGTTGGGAGGGGGGGTCATCTGTGCCCTCTCCGCTGGGCTGCACTGACCTCTGCAGCACCTGCTGCAGCTGGACCAACGCAGAGCCCAGTGGATCTGCTTTCCAGTTCATTCAACAGTAACGCTGTCGTGTCAAATCTTGCACAACGAAGGACGTCCATGTGCCATAAAGCTGAGGCAAAAATGATGACATTCCTTTTTTTTACCGTTGTATCTGAGTGTTAATACTTCTGCAGATGTTAGAGAGTAAGAGTCAAGAGAACATTAACTTTAGTTATACAACATCATTTCTGCAGTCACAGAACACATACTATATTTGTAATGCTGTAAGAAAGATAGAAAACAATGGCTGTATGCATGTTGCATCTATTCTACCAGTCGTTGTCCTTAAAAGATGATGCAAACATTTAATTTACAGAGTTGATTTATACTAAAATAAGCATTTTATGTTCAGCTAGACTTAATGATATATGCAGTAGCATCAGGAAGCCTAAATCGGCCCCAAAACAACAACATAAATCACACAAATGATTGGAATAAATGCCCGCTAATAGCTTGTAATCCTCTCACACTTGTAAAGCCCCCAAACTTAATTAGCAGAATGAGAGGTAATGTCCCAGCAGTATTGCCCCGGCATCTCATCCTCTTCCTTCATTAAATTACAGTCAGATGTTGGGTAAATCTGGATAATGCCTTCTTTTCCCTCTGCCAAGGCGTTGTAAGCCACACAATTGGAGGTTAGTCAAGACTTTGTTTTGATGTGGAGACGTTGCGTCGCATCTCTCCATCTGGACTCAGTTTAGCCATCATGCACAGTTTCCCCTGGGGGAGTGTCATCGTATCTTATCTGCTTTTATGTCACGGCACCAGTGAACCCACACATGTTTGGTAAGCAAGCACTTCCTCTCGACATCTCTGTCTAGGGGACGAGGAATAGTGACTCTTTGACCTCTCTGGTCAGTGATCGACAGGAATGAAGTGGACAACTGGTTGTTTATACCTGCCACATAATTAACCCCTGACCTTGAACACTCGTACTTCCTTGGAAGTAATCATCCGATTTTCTTTTTTTTTTTATAGCAGATAAGTTTCCCCCTGGGACGTGATTCATGGCCGTACACTGCAGATGTTGAGTTTGATACTGAACAAGAAGAGGTTTGCGATCCACAGACACATAGAATGAATTTATCAGGACTGAAAAACACACAGCAGATGATTTACATTACTCGGGTGCTGGTCAGGCAAGGAAGGGTGTAAATCATTAGCTTATAAGCTCTGTGATGGAGCACTTTACTAAGGAAAACAAAAATGTATGAGAACGTCACGTCTGAGTGAGGATGAAGATCAGCTAGAATATTTATGTGGGCTCCGCATCAAGGACAACATATACAACAGCACAAACCCAACAGCACACGGTGATTTAGTGACCACACAGATACGTCTAAGGGAGCACAACATTGCATATGATTCAATGTTTTGCACACGGCACGCTATACACAGACACTGTATTACCCCATGGGAATACAAACGCATGTTCAATAGTGGAGATTTTGATATGAATGGTGAATCTTGTGCTGTCTGATCTTTGTTAGTTTTGGTGCAACAGAGAACCGTCTCCAAAGGGCAGAGATACACGAGCTATCTCGTACAGCACAGAGTGAGGGCTTTATCACCAGTGTAAGTCAACTACACAGTTTTATTACATGTCATATTGAATCTCACCTCCTCCTTGTGTGTGCTTCACATTCTTTCTTTTTTTAATGATTGAATGTCCGCACAAGCTTCACCATTTACTGCAGCTGCAATACACACGCATGCTGCAAATGTTCCAGGCTGGATGTTCTCTAGTGCGGCTCAGAGCTGCATCTTCACATTTATATTAATATATATATATATATGGCCGATCAGCCTTGGATGTTGTGTTTGACAGGTGCCGGTGCAGTGAAATGTGTCCAGTCCACACTAAGACACGATCTGTCTCTCAAAGTTGAGTCAGAGATAGAAGATGGAACATGGAAGTGCCTGTCTCCACTGTCAATCTACGCTGTCAATCTGCCCTTGCATTACCCATGCCACTGATGTGACTATCGCCGCATATAAAATAGGTTTCCTATACAGGCTCTGATGAAGTCCCACAACCAGTTAAAAGAGATAATAATAACTGATGAATTATACGTGTTTTTACAGAGTTAAGTCTCAGCATGGTCCTCTCAGCAAGTAGCCAGACTCAGCATTAGCATTGATTTCATTGATCGTCCACATTGACATTAAACAAATTAGCTCATCTCACATGCAGGTTGGTTGTCACAGTGGTGCATGCTGCATGTTTCAGGGGATCTGACGATGTATGAACCTGCAAATTCAGGATTACGAAAAGTGTTGGAAGACACGCTTTTTGAAGCGGGATTAGCCCTCTGAGAAGTTATTCACAGCGGCACCCCAGAAGCCCTTGAAAAGGTATCTTGGGATGCATTGCAGAGAGGTTTGAGTATCTGTGAAGCAAAACACTCATCATTTTGAAGACATGCAGACCGGGGGGGGTTTCTGTCGAAGCTGTGGATGAGCAGAATGTGAAGAGCCCTCAGCTCAGAGGCAGAATGACTCTTTGAGGTAAGCCTTAAGTGTCATTTTAAGCCTGAATATGAAGCCTCCACTTAAACATCATCGAGGTACTTACTAGAATGTTTAAGACACATTCAAATAGCATGAGATGCAAAAAGAAAAGGGAGGCAGTCCACAGAGCGAGCACTGGCTTGATGTGGGCGAAATGAGGACAACAAAAAGTATTTTTTTTAATAATGACCATAAAGGAAACGTTAAGGGACCACAAATACCGCTAGAGGACATTGTCTGGGAACCATGTCTGCACCGATTCTTTTGCAAAAGGTTTGAGGTGCTGCAGGTGGCGCTACAGGAAAAATCAGAAGATCATGAAAGCTATTAGAATGGATCCTCTAGGTACCTTGGATTGATTTAATAAATGTTAAGGCAATCCATCCAATAATGTCAAAATAATGAATCAGATCATAAATGTCAAACTCATGGTCAGGGGATCATTAGAGTCCGCAAGACTTCCTCTGGGCAGAATGAAAATAAAGATATTTCAGTCTGGAGCATGGCTTCAGCGACTGTTCAAATAAAATACTGTCAAACTGTTACGACATTAAAGACAAGAACACTCCAATGCATGAGACAGAAAGACAAGTAGATGTTGAGGATTTAATAAGTTTAGTTTAAAACACAACTGAAGACACATTTGCATCAAAACCAAATATTCCAAATCATAAAAAGGGGATTTTTGATAAGGGTCAGATTCTGAATAACTTGCACAGTTTAATATTGATGGTGCTGCCATATTAAGATGCTTCAGTGGTTTCAACAGAGAGTCATTTCACACTGATATTATTATTTCATTTCCTTGCTGACCCTCTCTCTGATCTCTCCTTATCTGTGTAGAGGAGATTTCACTATCATCCCAATAATGGAAATTCCCACATCTTTTCTTCCACGCCGAGTCATGCTGACGATTAAACGAGAGGTGGAATAATTATCCATCTCTCTCGACATCTCGGCTGGGCACAAGTCAAAATAATATGTTATGGTTTGCCAACTGCACATTCTCATGATCGTCAACGTTAATTTCAAACGCACTGAACTCAGTCTGTGTTAAAACAACACTAATACTAATTTGACCACACACTGTATGTCCTGAATTAATGCAGCTCTGTGTAGTCAAGCTGAACATTTATCAATGTTTTGCTTTAGCTTAGAGAGCCAGCCAGAAGCCCTTGGCAGGGATGAGTCTAACTCTTTACCACCACCTGGGATTTGGAAATGCGTCTCTATTTATGCTTTGGCAGCCTGCCAAAAGGTTCATACTTACTGCAGAGGCTAGGAGGTGACAGCGAAGCTCAAGTGTCTGAGGGGGGCCTTACACAATTAGAGCCTGGTAAGAGCTCGTTCCCGACAACTCCTCCACAGGAAGCACAAACCAGGTGAATGGGCACTCGGGGACCGGGAACAAGGCAGGGGGAAAAGAAACCCACTAAACTGAACAAATACAGCCACGCTCTTTTGGGGGGTAAATTCTCATCTCATTATTTTCCTGCTGCGTTTCTTCTTGAAACACAAAGTACACATTTCCAAGGCTTTTGTTTCCCGTCATGTTCTCCTTTAATCTCAGCAAATTTGACAGAACGAAGAAGAACCTCTTCTGAAGCGCTTCAGCACATTCAATATTCTTTCAAACGTTCTGGCCTTTCCCTAGAAGACACAGGTCAGACCACTTTATACAGCTTCTGCTACCAGAAGGCCTCCTGTGTAGGTTTTAACAGCAACAACGCATTGTTAAATGCCTGTAATTTTGCTAGCAAAGCACCACCTTGCCCAACAAGAAAGGGCATCTTACTCAAACTATGTTTCTACAGCACTTTTTTTTTATTTGGCAGGTTTTGCAGTACTGAGTGCTTAATGGAGCCATATGGAAAAGGTGATGCATCACTTTTATATCATCCATGATGGGTCAGAGGACTGACGGATGAGGATGTGAGAGCTTGCATGAGGCCACCGCCGACAAGTTCAGGGCCAAGCACAGATGGATCCTGGTAAATAATGTCTGGTGCTATTCTTTGGATTCAATAAAGGGGGAAAAAAGGCAGTTTTGATCTGTCAAGTTCACGGCTCAATCTCAAAGGCTAAATAAAATATCCAGTGGTCAAAGTCGCTGGCACAGAAAAGGTCTCCCTAAACACCTTGAGTCCAGCTCATTTTCCAAAATGGCCTCTGACAGAGGTGAGACAGGGTCAGCTGCTCCATGATGGACAGAAAAGCAGCCAAAGACATTTGAAGCATCTTTGACCGGCTTCCTTCACTTTGTGGATGCATGCATAGCACACACACAAACACACACACACACACACACACCGAAAGAAAACAAAAACACATACAGTATATCGTCTATTGTACAGGCTCCCTGTACATTTTGATCGTTTGTTCACTGGATTAAATCCAAAGTGGCAGAAATTGTACTTCGGTTTTTACCGCCGCCAGGAGACTACTTTGCTGGAAGGAGAGCGTGCGGCGGCTCCAAGAGTCGGGCCGTTGGTTAGCAGAGCTGCAGCAACTGCATCCAGATACGCAACAGTAAGTTTGCTGATGCGGTGGGGAGTCGGGGACGTCTCCCGAGATCACTGCCTGAAGGTCCGTCTCCCCGGAGCTGCCACCCGCTCTCCTCACAGCGATGTAGTCTCCGGGTGTCGAGGAGGACAGAGCCAATATACGACTCCCTTTCTCCTTTCTGCCACTTTGGATTGAATCCAATAAACAAACTATCAAAGCGAACACAGACCATACAGCTCCTGGTAAGTGTCATAATAAACACAACACATACACTACTGTAGAGGATGACGCAACATGTCATAAACCCAACCCTCTCCATGTTAGCAGATGGAGAATTGGCCAAACTAGTCGGAAGCTACATTATCTTGAAATGCCTTGATAGCGCCCCTTTAAGCTTTTTTCAAGTCACCCAATACATCCTTCAAACAGAGGACATCTTGTTTCTACGATGATCATCAGAATAAGTACGAAGGGGAACTATTCATTAAAGACATGCCAAAAACAACATACTAGCTTCATTATTTTCCTGCTCAGATATATTAAAGAAAGCCATGTGCACAAATAAAAGGAGGATCTGACGTCATGTTTTTAAATAGAGTTGTGTTCAAGCTGTTTTACACACTAATGTGTATTTCTTCACACAAATAAAAGTAGAAGCATCAAAGTCAGACCAGATCATGTTTGAACTGCAACCGCCATAGAAAATAGGCACTCTGTTGTTTTCCTGTGACACAAACACTGGCTTTGAAGAAAGAGAGACCAAATGTGCAGTGAGCTAAAACAACGGGACCGCTGGCCCACAAGCATATCCATCTTTCCATTTTGATCTGCAGAATCTCCGCGGAGGCAAAACGAGAGTCTGCATACACACACTCTCATTGGCGTCTGGCAGTTTGGATCTGTGTGATTGTGGTTGCTTCTTTGGATGTTTGGTGAAATGCGGACCCTTCCCCAAGGCTTCTCCACAATCATCCCTTCCTGTAAACGGGGCCTCCTAGTAGCCACAGACTGGGCTTGGGTTGAATCGACTGAATGCGACTGTGTGAGAGGGTGTCTGGAAATGGCCTTGTCCCCCACACGGTGCTGCATCACAGTAATGGAGCAGTAGGGAGAGACTTGAGGCTGCCGCTGCTCACAATAGTTCTGAGGGCACTTCAGGTGGCGGTGCACATTTTTAGATCTGTGATACAACGATGACCTTGGGTAACTTTATCATGTGGATCTGCACTTACAAGATAAACAACTGGAGGTTTTTGGAAGAATTTCACAAACTACGACACTAAGAAATAAAAACACATCAGACACTAAATAAATACACTAAAATAAACACTGATATGTTATTAAGAGAGGACATTCATTTGAAATAATGCAATTCAAACACGTGTAGGTTTTTTACCCTTAGATGAAGAAGAAGATAAGCAGAGAGGTAGACGTTCTTAATTCTGGAATGGGCATAAATCATTATGAGAAAACAAACTGCTGTTAAAAGTTATTCATGCTGATTTATGCATTTAAAAATAAGGTGGTGTGCAGATTAGCATAATTTCAGTAAAACCTCCCAACTCTTGTAACCCAGAGGCTGTTAAAACCAGATTTATACCTAGCAGAACAGGCCACAGGCACTATGACTAAACTGATGCCTGTTTATTTTGAAAATGGGTTAACTTTCTGTGGACAAAATGCTTCTTCTGACTGTTTACCCTGGAAAAGTTTTTCTTTAACAAACTTTCTTTCACTAACTTATAGATGCTCTTAAATCAATCTTAATCCATTTAGCTAAGCCTGCCCCCAAAACTTCTTTTTTTTTTAAAACTCAGAGTGAAAATCTGCCCTAAAACAAAATTCAGCTATACTGCTCATATGATCTAAGACAGTTAGTGGATTTCTGTATATGGACAACTTTCCCCCAGAGCTATAAAGAAAATAGCACCAGCACATTGTGGAGCTCCATCGCTGGGATGGATGCGAGGCTGATATTGTGGATGCAGTGAAATTTGCAACATCATTTGCCGGAAATATGGAGCCACACTATGGACAGCAAACAAATACTCATTTAGAACAAATGTTTGAGATTCAACTATCAGAGGAGCTACTAAAGAACTGATCTTGATAAATGCTCCTAGATATAAATTTAACATTTAATTATTCTTTTTTGGGGTCATTGTTTAAAGCAAGTTAACAAACTGACGGACGTTTCTCTTAGTGACTGATATATCCCTGGTGAGATGATGTTATCAACGGCAAAGAAGGACAAAGAAAGGGCGTTTCCATGCTTTATCATGACCGTTGATTTTATCTGTGCAGCCTCACAGGAAGACAACTGGCTCAATCATGAGGAGAGAGAGCATGAAAGCCAAGCCCACCGTCTCTCTCCAGCCCCTCTGCTGTCCTCTCTCTGTGGCCTCCATGAGAGCTGTGGGAGATTTGTGGGCTAACAAGAGTTCCCTCCTTCCCTCCCTCCCTCCCCCAGCTATCACAACAAACTGAAGATCCGGCACTACAAAGTCACCTCCTGTGAGGCAGTGGCAGGTTTGAGAAGGGCAAGTCATTCCTTGCTTTAAGAAGGGCAGGTAAGCACTGTGTTGGTAACGTGGTGGATGTTGACGAGAGCAGAAGGGATGCTGGGAGAACCTGTCGGACCTCTGCCTCTGCCTTGTCCCTGACAAATAGAGTCTATTTGCAGTCAAATGTTTAACGGTTAAGATGTACATAACCACTGTCCTTCTGATACGCATTCACACTGCCTCGGGCTGCAGCGCCATTGTCTAAGATATCATCCTCACACAGCAAATTGAGCAAAACAAACAGATGCCAGCAGACAATGAGTCAGATCTCTATTTCTCTTGCTCACTATCCATAAAAACCCAAGTGGAGGAGTCCGTCTGGTGAAACATTAAGGAGGAATATGATAAACAAGAAAAGGAGAAATAACTGTAAAACACCTGCAAAGCTCACCTCACAGGTCACCAATGTACTCCTAAATGTGGGGCCAAAGAGGAAGCACAAAGCTAGTCCTTGTGGAGTCTCTTTCTTGTCCTTTGTGCTGGGGGGCCGCCATCAAAAATACTGTCTGATTGTCCTGTGGCAAGAAGCTGTGGAGGCAGCAGGGCTAATACTGCATGATGGCAACTGTCAATACATGATCAAATACTGGGCCACGCTTTAAAAAAAGATCCCACACAACCTACATTTAGTCTCAATCAATGCTGTGCTGCTGGTGTGTTTGAAAAAGAAAGGCAGAGACGCGCATTGATCAAAGGCCGAGACAGAATCGTCTCTATGGACTCGCAGGTCAAGAAAGGATGGAAAGAGATTTAGAAAGTCAACGCCAGTCATCTAAAAGACAATTTAGACAGCTTAGCATTGCTAATTCACCGTTTCTGCATAGACATCCAGCAGCCTGAACACATGAGCTCATCCTGTCTGGAAGCAGTTTGCAGTAAGCTGCACATATGTTCAGAGTCCTGAGTGGGAGCTTAAAGGTATAAGACAAAACCAACATCTTTGAAAGAGAGTAAAGGAGACGAAGCTGCAGAAAATTGTGATCAAGCCTCCCTGCTGAAAGATAAAAGAGGGCAACATGTCTGCATCTGCTCTGCCAACTTTCACAGGCATTATTTAGTTTTACTGCATCAAATTCAATTAAACTGTTGTTTTACTCCACCATGAGGTGGGCTTGTTACACAAGGTTGTTTATGGGGAGAAAGCACATTTCCGTTCAGATATAAAAAAAAAAACCCATCAGTTTATACAATTTATACTTCATTTGTCCTTGATGGGCTGATGTGACCTAAAAATGATCTGAAACCTCACGACGACTGAGGCGATCGGTCCCAATCTCCACACTGTGACAGGTCATTACATTGTTTGGCTACGCACCCAATAGTGCGGCACTTGTTCCTCCTGTCACCACGGAGACGTGGCGCCACACTACTGGAAGATGAAAGACTTTGTGATGATAAGGGCTCTAATGTAAAATCGGTGACATTAACGGGTGGTGGTGTTGGGAAAACTGTTTATGAAAACTACTTTCTAATGTTTTGTCTGTGTATAATTTCAAGAGTCAAAGCATAAATCAATGCTATGGGATACAGACTCTACTCAGCACGGGCGCATTAATAATGCAACGAGTTAAAGACACCTTTGTAGTTTAACATTTGAGCAATATTTTCTCAGACGGAGAGACGACCCTGTGAGATTTAACTGCATATAAAGCGGCTGAGTGAAATCAAACTTATGAAACATTCACTTTAAAGGCTGAAGTGACTGCACACCCTGCCAACACATGCAGCTGTGATTATCTGGCATCTGCCCGTGAGAGTCTCAACACCTCAAGTCGAGTCACTGAAGAGAGTGTTAGAAAAAAAAATTATAATAAAAAAAAGAAGAAGAAAAAAAACCCCAAACCCATCAACAACATTAAGCGCCTACAGTATCTGCCCATCAAAGAAGTCTGAAATAGCTCGTACTTATCCTCGCTGTCCATGTGTGACATCATTGCTGGCTGTGCTCCATAAAACAGGTCTAACAGGCAGGATATGTAGTGCATGTATTTAGGATAACGTTCAAAGGTGTGAAATTGGATTTGGCACTGACGGAGCAAGGAGATAATAAGAGCAACAGTAAAAAGCCGGGGCTGGCCCACATATGTACACAGTATATTATGTTATATCTGTGTGCTATATACAAAGCCAAACACTTATCTAGGCCAGGGCTGATTCAAAACACTGGATTTGAAAGGACATAAGATAAAGGGGAATCCTACAAAATGATTTAATCTTGACTTCCCCTGAATACTGTATGCTGAGTGAAAGGTTTGTTCCTCTAAGGATGTTTGGAAAGGATTCCAAGCATCCTGTTGCAACAGCTGTGAGCCTATTAACGAGAAGACGTAATTCACGTATTGATGAATTCATAGTATCGACAGATGCACTACCAAAAAAGTTGTGTACAAGTTTGAACTGCCAGCAGCAGGGAAATGGGTCCATCATTATCCAAGTCGCTACATATTCATCAAAATGATGCACACATTAAGATTGTTCAGCAGGCGCCTTGTTTTTGTGTTGCTTCTTCCTACAGAATTATCAGTCAGTGTTTTTCTTCTCATTTTTATCCTTTTTAGTAAGCTTGTCATCCATTAAAAGCCAACACCACCATGCCATAACAAAGCCAGCTAAGCTGTCATTCTACAGGAACAATTATGAATACGCCTTTATCATTTAATTGCAGGAATTATCCAGACGGTAGATTTGATTATTAACAAAATCCTCCCTCTCTCGCTCTCTCCCACTCTCTTCCATTCAACTGTAATGAAGGTGAGGGATCTTGGCAGACACAAATGTGTATTCAGCCCAAATCGAATCAGTTTCTCACCACCCTAAAGGCTTAATAGGAAGCATTAACTGAATTATGACATGAATGCTAGCCAGTTGCTCACAATTCTGGCTGAAGACAACCACAATGACAGGCTGCTGTTGATATAGAGACTGGCTCAATTTCCTTTAATTTTTTTGTTTTTGTTTTCATTAAATATGAAAAATGAAATGGTGTTGAAACAAATACAGAATGACTGACACTGACAACACCTTAACCTTGGTGTTATAAATGATGTGAGTAAGTATTACTTAATATCTCTCTTTTCTCTTCCGAAACCAAAAAGCATCCATCTCACCACAGTTTGTACCATGATACATTAAATCCATTACTTAGAAGAACACCTGCAATGAAATGAAGGACAACTGTGCTGCGCAGGCTAATGCAATGCTCAGCCAAGCACACACTCAGGCGGCGCAGCCACAGGACTCGGCCTATATATCAAAATGCAGGATTTAGCCAGGTTTACCACTTACAGATGAGGAGCTGTGTGCTGTTTCCGAATCCTGTCATCTCCCCGGAATACACAAGGTTTTTAAAGCAGCGTATTAATGTTTAGGATTTCATGCTAATCTTGTGTATTTGCACTGCTGGCAAGCTGATGTTGCTACAATCTGATACTTGCAACTCAATTGACACATTCATGATTTTTTTGGTAAGTGGTGCTGAAAGCAATATAACAGAAGCAAGCCTTGACACTGCTATGAAATCTACTTCAAAACTGCTGAGAACAGTAAAAAGTGAGGTGTCAGAAAGGGGGGGGGGGAGCAACCTTTTGAAATATTAAAAGAGCTCACTCTGGCAGCTTCTTGTTGCCATGTTAGCAAATCAAACAGCTCCGTTGTTTGGTGGAGTTTCAGGAGGAAGGATGGGGAGAGCTTTGCAACAGTAGAATCCACAGAAGTTGTTGGGAAAAGCTATGTTGCAGATTTCCTGATGCTTTGCTTTCTTTCCTTGTAAGACGCCTTCACTATCACACACTAGTAAATCACCAATTATATTGTGGTGCAGAGCCAGCAGGGCGCTCGCACAGTTGCAATGACACATCCGTGTGCGTGTCCATGTTTTTGCAGTTCCCGGCGTTGGTCAGACCCACCTTCGCTTGCACCTCACATTTCCGTTAGCGATTACGTCTGTGCCCAGTTTCTGGCCTTTGGAGGCTTACGGGTTCAGAAAGTCTGTTTAAAGATAAAACATAAATTGTTCTAGGCTCGAGAACAATGCCCCTGGTCTGATGTAAAGTATTATCTCCTCGGCAGCAAAAACCTTGTGACACTAACCTTTATTAAGAACAGGCTCGACAAAAGAAAGCCAGTTCAGCATTCCTTTTCTCCACCTAACCCACTATCATTTTGCTGAACTCGTCCTTTCAACAGCGATTTACTTCCTGTCAGCTGTTGGACATTTATTTGCTGCCCAAGGTCATTATTTGTGTTGGAAAAATCTGTGATCTCAAACAGACAGAATCTTACTTCATGGAAAAATGTAAAAGAAGACAGATTTTCCCCAAATCATATTAACGTTCATATTTATTATTTGTATCTTGCGAGCAAAGTGTTTCAAGGCCTTTTAGTCACGGCATTATGGAGAGAGTGGTTCAACTCACTGTGCTGGCAGTGAACTCCACTGAATCCTGGGGGACACTTGCACATGTAGCCGATGAAGGTGTCTCCCCTGTAGGTCTCGCTGATCTCACATGTCCCTCTGTTGTGGCACGGGTTTGGATGGCAAGGGCCTGAGTGGAGAAAAAAGAGCAAAATACTGTTGATATGATCTGTTTTGTGCCAATATTAAAACTGTGTTACAAACATTAGACATTCAGTTAGACATTAATAATGAGCTACATTTTTTTTTTCATTTACTGTGTATACAAGAACACAATGTTCTGATTCACTCTGGTGCAATACACTGTTTTTCAGAGTGTACTTGAATACAATGAGGATTGCCATGCCAACAGACAAATGATATATAAAAAAACAAAACACATTCAACCTTTGATTTAAACCAAACTCAACTAAAAACTTCCCTTTGGACACATTAACAGTGACGTTTGAATGAATAAATGACCCCGAGTTGGACCTTGTGAGACCGTGTACAAGTAAAAAAAAATGTGACAGGCAAAGCCGAGGTTGACAGCAGGGCCGGGGGGGGCTTGCAGTGACTGCTGCTGGTCTCTGTGGTTTGGAGGGCAGCCCAAGGCACAGCAGTCTAAACATCATTGAATATATCCCCTCCAGGCTGGCAGCACTTCGTCCTCACAGCACTAAGTGGAGAGGCAAGCTGCTAGGTAGACAACTGACACCTATATGCACAGAAAAGCATGCAGTGGGTTAACATTGTGCTTTTATGCAAAATTCCAAAGTTAATCAGATAACAGCCAAATAGTTTAGTTTTGGTATTTGCACCCCCAATGTGGCGAATTGTCAATAGTGCACTATTCCACAGAGCAAAACAGTATTTGCTTGAGTGACTGCATATGCTTTTCCTGCTCCGCTGGGCACGAGACACACGCAGGATAATTAATAAGTGACCTTCTGCCTTTGCTGCTTCTATTTATTCATCTTCTGCTGTTTCTTAACAGAAGGTGTAGCACAGTGGACAGTACAGTAACACGGCACACTCAGCTTTGATCTTTACCAGGAGATAAGTTTGCAACTAGAATTGTAAATTAATACATATTCACACATTTCTTTTTTTTTAAGTAAAAAAAAAAAAATCTGTATAAGATTGGTATGTACAACATATGCTGACGGTGTTTATTGGCAGCTTACTGGTGTGAACTCTACAAGACTGAGAAGTAAACAAACAACAAATAAAACAAAAGCATATGTCTTCTACTGCAAAAAAAGAAGTAAACTTTAAAAAAGGTAAATACTGGCCTACTTTGTGAGAGTTTCCATACGTCAGTTCAGCATTACTGACAATCAAAGGGTGCGTATGATGCACCCCGAACAAGAGAAAAGGCTCTCATGCACAAAACATTAATTTGCAAGGGAATTCACACCCGTAGTCACTAAGCACATGAATTCTTGCTGCGTGTGCGCACCCCATTCATCATTACCACTGCTTTTTCTTTCATATTTGGGTGTAGTGCACACTAGGGTAGCCTTGCAGCCGCTAGTGACTTCATGCTTACGGGAATTGGCAAACAAAAGGAATTCAATAAAAACAAAAACACAGCTGCTAATGATTAATACCTCAGTTGGAGCACATTCTGCTCTTTGAGTGTGTGTTGTTGTTTCTTTCAATTTATTCTCCTCATGATTTTTATCTCCTTGGGACCAATGGTGATAAGCACAGCTTTGAATTAAAGTCATCACGACCAAACCTATATGGAGCCGCAATATATTACTTAATTGGCAGCGCCCACAACACGGTGTCACATTACGGCCATCAGAAATACTCCTTGGTCTAACCTGCAGCGTGGGGCCAAATGTAAATGACGAGGCCTTGACGCAGGGTTATTGGTTTCATAACTCAAGGGCCTGCCAATAGCTGTCTCATCTTTTAAACATCGCGTTGTACGGCTGCCCCGAGTGCTGTCAAAACTTTGCGGTTTGAGATTGGATGGGAAAACTTTAATAGTCTACCGTTGGATGTTAATGCAAAAGTTCAGTTTAAAAAAAACAACCTTGTGAGAAATAAGTCGTGTGATAACTTGTGGTCGGTCTGAAACTTTGAAAAGTTTGCTGAGAGAAGAACGTGCAGAAGCAACACAAATTTGTCTCCATGAGCCATTAAGCTTCCCGTCTCTTACTTTTGTAGTCTTTCTAGTCATATCTGAGGGTTAACGGGCAAACAGTGCTTCGGCAGGTCTATTATTTTATATTAAGTGATAAGCATCTCAAATGAGAGGCCATAAAATTGACGATGTCAAGTAAACGGCTGCAGCTTTGGATTGTATATATAATTATCATCATCTCCTCAGCCATTACAGACCTGCCCTGACTCAGAAAATGTACAAATAAACACCACTGGCAAGCTTATTATTGTTCTCTGGTTGGAATTAGACGGCCTCTGGATATGAATCACAAACCAGTTAATCCTATCGAAGTCATGCCATTTCAAAGGCAGGACCTGTATCAGTAATAATGAGCCCGGTGGCTAATCAGTGTAACAGAGGGACGTATAATAGCTTTCACAAAGGCCCTGCTCTCTGGGGGAGGGGGTTGGGGGGGTGACAGGTTTCAGGGCTGTTCTGACGTGATGATCTATGGTCGCACCAAGGCGTCCTGACATCCTCTCTAATGGAGAGCATATAAAGCAGAAAAAAAGCTCAGACTGAGGCCGACAGTGAGAAATGGAAGAGATGCAGAGAGTGTGATCTGGGTGACAGCTGCTTTTGAATCTGAAATTGTATTTTTTTTAAGATATAAAAAGCTTGAAAAGATTACAAAAATCTATATTTTAACAAAGGTTGATTCACTGGTTGTGTGATTTATGGAGCTGGATGACAATTCTAAACCAAGAATAGAAGGTGGGAGAAACACTGTATAGTTTTATACCATCTGTGTTGAAAAAAGCTGGCATCTGATGGACTGCAACAACATTGTGAGTCAGGATCATGAGCACACACTCGGAAAATAAACAATCCAATCAGCATATTAGATGAAAAACAGTTCTGCTGAGATAATGCAGGCTAACCTTGTCAATAGGAAAAAAACACATCTTATTGCTTTCGCTAAAATCATGTCCTCGGTGCTTTGAGATATGGAAACCTCTTAAGACTGACTGTAAAAATAAACAAACATTTATGAATGTGTGGACTAAAAAGGCTGGTTCTTACTTCCTGACAAGATGAAATGTACACCATAGATTCTAGGCTTCCAGCTAACAGCGACACTTGTTTCCATTCATGTATTTCCATTTAAGAACGGCTTAATTAAGTGGTATTTCATGCTTTAAAGATACTAAAATTCACTGCAACAACTGAACATTTTCAGTAAAGCATGAATGCATAGGGGACTGACGTTCATGATGGAAGAGGCAAAAGGTGAGAGCGCACAAAACCGGAGATCACATCACATCTGAGAATAATAAAAACAAGCAACTTTTCCAGTAAAGGCAGGGAGGCGGACATTGTATGTCATCTGAGGAGATGTCGTCAGGCTGTCAGCAGTCACTCTCAGGTTGTGTGACGCATGTCTGGAGGAGACGCTGGCAGCCTTCTTGTGTGAATGTCAGCTGCTGCTCCGCTATAAAAACAAACGCTCGCTCTGTGATTGATGCGAGCCCGTGTTGCGGCCAGCAGGAGCACTGTGATTTCTTCTCTAGCTTTCAAAGAGAGTCCAATCCATCAGCTGTGAGAACCTGACCAATGGTTAAACACAGGAAAGCATGCTTTGTTTCCCTGCACATCAATCACACGGCCCTCACATTTTCAGGGTTAAAGCTACATATATGTGCTCCTACATCTCAGCTGACGGCTGTCACAAACAACCTTTCTTCAAATGCACAAACTAATTTTAGACTGCACCTTATAACCTCTCCCTATAAACATGATGTTGTTTACAACAATAAATGAAGCCAGGAGGTATAAAGACTTACTTTATTTCACAATACTGATATAGTTGACTATTAAATATGACAATGAATATTGAAATGCAGGGGAAAACAAAGAAGTCTTGCGGCTGCTACCTCTGTGGTGGGTGGGGTCATGAGGAGTTCAGAGTGAGCATCACTCACTGTTTGGTTCCAGGCATGGATTCTCCACCTGCCCCATCAATGTTAAATATCATCCCTTAACCCCACATTTTGTATAATTTAATAATTCCATGCAACCAATCATAAAAACTTCAAAGTAATATGCTTTGCTATTATATGCGATTGGTGGGTTTCTTGTCTGATCAGCTTTCCATAAGCGCCGGTCAAACAGCTGACTACCAGGTGTGTCTTACGATGAGTTTAAGTAGGGAGTGATAAATCTGCAGTCGGAGTAGTCCTGCATCAGAGCACAGAGCCGTTACGCACGACTCTTCACTGTGTTTACCTTCATTAAATCTCCTAACGACACCTGGCTGCTACGCTAGAGCATAAAAACCTCTACACACATCACACTGGCTGGCGATTACTCAATATTATGCCTTTTTTTAATGAAGGAGACACTAGGACCCATAATAGCCTCTTTCCCAACTTCATTTTTAGCAGAGGTATATCACATCCTTAAAACACGCTGAACTAAATACACCGTTCCGTAACATTAATTCATAGATATGTGACCATGTACGAATTGAGAGATATAGAATTATTGCTCTCTGTTTCACCAAATTAATTAATGTATTATTGTACCGGTAAATACCTGATGGGAGCTCCATCTGTCTCTGCGGCGATGTGTGTCATTGTCGTGATGCTCTGAACCAACCAGACATATCCGGAGGTAGATTACCGCTTTAGCGAGCCGTCGTTATCACGTTTAACTGTGATTGGCACAGCTGTTCCAGAGCCACGAGACCAGAGATGTGTCTGGCTGACAGAGTATTCAGGTGTGGAGTTTATAAATAGAGGCGCAAAAAGGGAGAGTGTAACCCAAAACTATTAATAGCTTTTCATATAGTGTGGGCTAAAACACAATTTTCCTTTACACTAATTCACAACTGTGCATGTTTACTAGCAGGTTGGCAAATGTGTTGAAATGTGTAAGAATTGATATCAGTGTATATGATGGAATAGAAGCATGAAAATGTGCCAGAGGAAACACATTTGGGCTTTTACTGGCTGACTACTCCTCCTTGTGGAAAGCCACTTGATTACTGTTCTCAGCCCGCCTGCACTCGCTGGGGTGTAGCTCTAGATGAAAACACAAAACTGTTGTAACTTACAGCTAACCCTCATATAACACTGGGCATTGGTGGCAATCCAGCATCTCTTACTGCGGCCCCATTGGAAGCAGTGTAGAGTCGGGGCTGCCGTTGCTTGATGCAGATTCCTGCAGTAAAGTGGGTCAGTTTGTGGGGCCAGCTGACCGTTTACAGCAGCAGTGGAGGACTCTAATACTCCCGTTAAACCCAAAGAAGCATCTGCACTCGTCATGGCCGTGCTCAACCAAGAGACACGCCCCCCATCACACCCACTACCGCCATTGAAAAACCTTCACTCCAGAGACATTCACTAGATAATTTAACTGGCTGACTGCAAAACGACTGACTGCAGCTCTGAATTCATACACTATCCATAGTAGAGTTATCAAGCCGTCCCATCAGCCACCTTGTTAACCTTTTATGGAATCTTTAAAAAACCACACATTCTACCTGCCTCATGAGATTTACATTTACATGGAAGCTCTTCGGCTCCGAATGTGCAGCCAGCCACATCACAGAGAAATCTGACATGGCCTAATTGTGTCAAATCTATTTCAACCCCAGCCTCTCTCTGTATGATGGCTTCACTGGTTCACAGGCTCATGGTCACTGCTCCCATCCTTCACCTCGACTGATGAAAGTTGGCACCGCACCACCAATATTACATCAGTGCTCTCAGCGTGAGCTGCCCCACGTTCCTGCTTTTAGTGCAGCCCTTGGCCTCCTGTTCTCCCGTGTCCTTGCCACTTTGCCGTTTCAGATCATCAGCGTTTGACAATGTCAGACAAATGCACGCGGAGTCGAAAGAAGTACGATTCTCACGGAAACCAAATGGCTTGTAATATGTCAAATGGATGTCCAAATGGAGAGGTCACGCTGAAGATCACCACCGTTGTAGGAAGATGAGGAGAAAGGCAGACGTGGAGGTTTGTCTCGTCGGAGACTAAATGCCATGAAAATGTCAGAGTGGCGTCCCCGCCTCCTGAAGGTTTCCTCTAAAAAGGCATTTTCTGATTCTAATGTTTGTGAACAATGCCAAATTGTATATGGCAGCAGAACGTAGCTGTAACCTAATTTCATTTTAAAACTATCAGACGGAGGCTGGCTCCATCCTGTTCAATAGAGGACTACTGTTTTCTTTATCCACTTAACCTTTATGCTCAGTTATGCCTCTGGAGGTCTCAGTGACCTGATGCAACCACGAGCTTGTGCATTAATAGTATTAGTTGTGATGTTATCTGTATTTGCGGACGGTGCATGGAAACCGGAGGCGATCCCTCGTGGATCCCTCTCGAGGAGCCGCACCCTGAATACCACAGAGACACAGTCTCTGTACACAGTACATGATCTCTCTCTTCCTTTATGTCTTTTATTGTCATACAGACAGAAATTCATTTTATACTGAAGACATTGTCTTGCACATGATGCGGTCGTTTGCTGGCGCTGGAAGCCACGGAAAACATTTGAGCATGTGTCGATCTGAGAGGACAGATGTTGAAGAGGAACATTTTTCTTAATGTGGATGTTTGAGTGTCTGCTGACACATAATGAAGATGCCCATTAAAATCATTTCCTGTTCATAAAAAGGGACGGGGAAAAAAGTGCAAATTATTTTCAGATGCTCATTTAACACATTAACTTGCCAGTTCAAATGTAACAAAATATATTAAAAAAAATCAAATTGGTAATTATGTCACAAAGTAATATGCAACATTAAAATCACAGTCTCCCATTTGCCATAAAACTCAATAAAAAGGTGAGTGAGGAGGCCGAGTGTTTACTACATCGATTATTGTTATTTCTCTGTGGGATGTTTTGCAGCAAAAAAAGGGGAAAAGACACAGTGAAGGTCCTCATTTCTATTTTCGTTGTTATTAAGACGTTTCCATTTAGTGTGGTATTTGAAACAGATGAACAGAGTGGAAGTAAAGAAAGAATCCAACCTCGTAGCTAAAACGCAGCCAATTTCTTCAGGTTATTATTCCATTGGGGCGGAGGACAAAATGAAATCCAGAATTCTCTCATATTTAGCGCACTAAGCAGAATTCCTCTCTCTCATCCTCAGACTTCGATTTAATAGGAGCTTCAGATGGCGGGCAGATAGTGGGCCAGTGTTCACAGACTGCACTAAAATACAATCAGCATGATGGCATTGACGCAGAGACAGAGACGCTCACAGGAGCTGAAGGAATACGGCCAAACGTGCTAAAGATCGTCCTCTTTAAGTTTGCAGACACAAGGCCGTGGATGTGTGGATTTAAAATACGAGGGCTGTGAAATAGCAGCTGATATGCTAATTTCTTCAAACCTGTCACTAGTAATTTGGCCTTCCACATCGCCCCGTCCTATTTTCTCTCCAAGTCCAGTTCCAGGTCAGTGGTCACAAGTCGCACATAATTCGGGTCACTTTCAGATCTGATCATTATTTCTTGTGCTATTTGCTGCATTCTTCTCTGTCAACTGAACTGTGTACTGTACATAAGAAGAAAAAAAAACGGTTAGGAAAGAGTTTATAAAAATATTTACTACAGTTATTCCAACAGTAGCGTTTATTTATGCCGATAATTCAATAAAAGTAGAGGCGACATGTTTTTGTTATGTGCTCTCTTTCTGTCATAAAGAGGAATTATGTGTTCTGACTTATGTGAAATAGTTGACATTAAAATGAGCATTTCAGTCATTTACTTTTGTGTCAAATTAAACAAATGTCTTGTAATATTCTATTTTCTTTTAATTGAAAGTGTGTATTCAGATTATGGATATCGGTGTGTTCATGTCTTCTCTAAATACATCATCCTTGTTTTAACCCGTTTGATCCCAAACAAAGCAGCAGATATTAATATTGATGAAAGAAACGTAGATGCTGAGGGTACACTTAGAAGTAGGAAGTTTGTATTCAGACGCGGTACTTCCTCAGGATGTGAAGTGACATTTTAATTACATCACTGATGAAGATAAATCAGGTTCTTGTTTACTGTTGTCCTCTGTGGTCTTGCTTTTGTAATAAAACTTGTCACACTAGTTCTTTCAATAATGAGAAGCACTTCTAATGAATACCAAATATAGTCTCGGAGGAAGATGTTATTAAAAAGAAGTTTCTGTATGAGAATTCACAGATATTTGCTCCTTATTATAAACACTAAGATAAACACTTTATAGCACATTATAAACACTAAGAGCAGCACAAAATGCTCCTCAGATAATGGATCCAATGCACTGCACAGTCAGACTGATGCTAATGGAACGCATTTAAAAATGCATTGCATTGTACTTGAGATAAAAAAAAAAGACATTTTGAGATCGTTGGAATTGCTGTATATTAATGCTACTCTTAAGTTAATGGATTGTAAAGTAAGGAGTGATTTTCAAAAGCAGCCCAAGAAATTCAAGAAAATGCTCAGGTATTCAAAAAGGCAATCAAGATGAAGCAATCACAGGCCTGAAAACAATCTCATAGCCGCACCAGACAAAGACGAGCTATTTGGCACGAGGCGCGCTATTAGAGAAGGTTTGAATAGTCCCGCCTTATGAACTGAACTACCAAAACGATATATTAATGAGTGCTGCTAACCGGGCACGATCACTGAGCTCATACAGGAACCAGTCAATGGTAGGAAAGGGGGCTTCGCCAAGATTTAGAAAGTGAAAGGGCTCTCTCTCTCACACACACACCCACACACAGAAATCATGTTACCAAGCATAAAAATGTCCCACCTGCTGAAGTTGGTTCCTCACCATCTGCTGCTGTTGAGACACAGAGGAGGGAGAGAAGGAGGAGGGGGAGAAAGAAAAAGAGCTTTATCCACTATGCCACCTTGTATTCAGTGCTTCTGCTGCATACAAACACTGCCAATTCAACTACATGGTATCTACGTGAAGTAACACTTCACGTGCAATCCAAGGGATCTGCATAAAGCCAGACACACCTGCTACCTGTAGGGTCCAACATCCTGCCAAGACAACTGTGAAGCGGCACTGTGTCACCGCCCATCCCCCATTCATACACTTCTACAACGCTGCGTCCTGATCGGTGGCCTTTGACTAATATGTGCTCATCATTCTGGACCAGTGTAGGATTAGCCCCTGTGACATACATACGTGTTTACTGCATCCCTGGCCCCTAAGCCCCCAGTCCCGCTCCACGGCTGAGATTTGGCCTGTCTGCCATCGTGACTAACCCTCCCATCTCCATCACTTAAAATTGCTTCCAAAAATGTGCCTGATAGCTGGACACAGCTACACAGGCAAAGGATGGAGGGCTTCAGATGCATGGGATCCATTTTGGCGGGGAAGATCAGAGATATGTTACAGGATGAACCGATTTCCCTTGGCTGGGTTTGCTGGATGGATGGATAAATAAATGTATTGGGATTTGGTGCTCTGGTATATATCAGTGGCTAATGATACTGCCTACCAATGAGCATGCTACCTTAATTAAAGTATGATTCAATGTCATGTACATGTTTTCATCCGCAGCGTTGCATACTAATGAGGTATTAGCATATGGAGAGGGTTAATGCCACATAGATCATGAGGCAGACGGGGATACAGTTATGGAAGCCAGTATTTCATGTAGCTGTAAATGCATTCAAATGCATCTTAGAGAACTAATCAAGTCTCATTTCAAATCATAACACAGAGTCGCATGCAGAGAGATTTTTCTCCTCTCCACAAACCAAACATCACTGCTCCGCCAGTCCGCATTCCCTGTGGTGTGTTTGGATGTGGAAATAAAATCACTTCACAAAGTGCTCTCAGAGGGTTATTAAAAACTTTTATATTGCCAATCTAATTTAATGCAGTACCTTATTTCTGGGGGGTCGGCATGCACTGTATCTACTGAACGTTGAGCAAGACAAGCTGAGCTGACTGTTGTGACAAACAAAGGACACCGCTGGAACAAATTATTTCAACTCAGACAGCAGCCGTGAATTCCTCAGCAGCTGCGAACCCAAAAGGGGAAAACGGACTCACTGAGACATCACTGTGAAAAACAGACAGAATTAAAGAGTGACCGCAGCATTTAACACTTCTTTAACTGGGAGACAAAGCTAGAATTGAAGTCACGAGGAGCCAAAGTCAAGCACTTTCCCAACCTCTCATCTGTCTGGCAGCAGATGCTCCCCTTTGTGTTTTCCTTCGCACACGGGCCAATGTAATCCCAACACCGAGCACATTCCACGCTTCACTAACCGCGGTTTCCTTTCTGCCATTTCTTCCCCTCTTACCGTAGGGGTCAAGACACACACATGCAGGTCCACAGACACATATTGTAAAGTATGAACACACAATTACTTTAACAAAGCACGAGGAAAAACACGCCTTCGAGTGCAGACGGCCATTCACTCCCACACACAAACATTCACTCCCACACACACATGCCGAGAAGACGTATACAAAGGATGGTTTCGTTTGTGTGTGTTGTGTGCGGATGTGGTGAATCATAGGATTGCCTGAAAATACTCTGCGATGGTTGTACCCCACACTGAGCTGGCGAATGTAAGCCTCCAGTTGTTGGTGCTCCCGAAAAGATGAGTCGAAACTCCCCATGAGTTGCATCACAAGAGTTATTTTCAATGGAATCCCGCATCCTGCCTTTAGCACCCGAGATGATTGTGATTGGTTTAAAGGAACACCCCCCCCCCCCACATACCAGAATGATAATGTGTGGAGCCAGACATCCCTGTAGTGCTGACACTCCACTGTGGAGATAGGTCTGACAACGCGAGACTAATTGTTGTCTGACAAGAGAAAATGTACTTCCCATTTAATGAAGAAGATGAGGAGAATGTTGGCCTCATGCTTAAATGGTGAAACAGCACAGTTGTCACCTGTGAATGCCACGATGACACACACACTGCAGACACGACTTCACATCATCTAAGTGTGACGTACAGGAAAATCAGGGCCACTAACCTCGATGAGACTCTTTAATGGACAAATGTTTACACCTTCTGTATGATGTACTTTCCTCTCTGAGAAGCAAAGGCAGAGATAATGTAGAAGAAGCTCTTAAGGAGGAAGTCAGGACAGGTCGTTGGGTTAACAAGGTATGTGATTGGCTTATGTGAGCATGATGGCAATACAGTCAATATTGATTTTTCTTGACCGTGATGTTTTTTTCCTCATCTTAACCAATAACTACTATTATCCAGGTCTTATATAGAGCAACATAACTAGGAGAGAAGGAACATAAAGACAGTTATATTCATTTCCTGGCAACACATGCCTTTATTTGAGCTTCGGCATGTTTCTGCTCATAAAATCCGGCAAATATACATCTTTCAATTTCCCTTCCCATAAAGGTGGTCATTAAAGCAAAACAAGCATATTTCCCACAGCAGAAGGGCTATAAACAGATCTATAGTGATTCTTAAAACAATCATGATTTACCACTCGGGTGTGCTCGCTCCATACTGTATCTCAAAAAGCACTGTGATATAAACACTGAGCCCTCAGTTCAGTTTGATGTCTATCATCAAAAAGTGGTGAAAATCAAACCCGTCCACACATTTGAGCTGTAAGCATACAAACATATCATTTTCTCCATCGTTTAGGAAGAAAACTATTCAACCTACAAATGAGTTTATAAAACCAACTCAACGTGTTAGAAGATTATTTTTCTTACAGTAGTGCACATGTGCCAAGACTGTAAGACAATATTTACTATAATATCATTAAGATAGATTGACGGACAGATCAATACATATATATTATTCCATTTTGTACAACCGCTGCTGTACTTATACATTTGTAAAACATGGAGGGTTCTGGAGATGACTCATTTAAATAGTCCCTCCTCCTTCCCAGGAGAAGGTCCTCTCTGTTGCATGATGAGCCGCCATCATGGGACATATTAGTTTAATCTGACTGACAGCCGGGAGGCAGTAATAACTATCCATAATCTAAATGGCAACCAGCCAGCCAGCCTGTCCAGCATCGGGCTGCTGTGACCTCAAGGTGTTCCTTGGAGATAGATTGGGCGCTGCACAGGACGAAACCAGTAGAAAACCCATGCAAAACACACATATATAGGAGGAGGGTACGTATGCATGTATGACAACACACATGTCGAGGTGTTCACCTGTATAGATGTCACTCCTTTCATTCATCATTAGCAGCAGTTTTGACACGTGTGTGGCTGACTGACCATGCCCTTCAACAGCAATGACCGATTTAACACGTGCACACACACATACACACACACACACACGGTGCAAATTACATGAAATCAAAAACACAATATAGCCTGCATTTTAAAAACAAATAGATTGACCAATAGCATCTGAACTGCTTTTGTTCCCTAATACTGATGTTTTGCATCTGCAGTGGGGTTGTTTCCTGGCATTAACCTCTGGGTCTGAGAAGAGAAGCCAACGTTGAAATGCTTTAAACATGCATTCGTGCTAATGGCCATCAGGGGGAAACTCCTCCTGGTTGCAAAAAGAAGTCTGATGGTATAGAAGTCTGAGAGAAAATGACCCTACTACTCATTTGATTAATTACCTAAACGCATGGATGCACACATAAGTTTATGGCCTCAATGGCTAGCTTCAAGTCTTCTTTAATACATCATGATGTCCATTTAGTAAATGATGATCCCATTTAGAGTGAAATAGACGATAAAGCAGGGTATGCTCCAGGGCTGGGCTACCTTGTGATTGACAGGTCACTACCACGCCGTTGTCTGGTCTGAGAGCTGCCAATATTTTTACTCCTTCACAGTTCATCATAGTTTATTAGAACATGTTTGGTTAAAAAAACTATAACTAAGCTCTTCCCTCTCATGTCAATTCTGGTTGTATAAAAAAAAAAAAAAAACAAGATAAAAAGAAAGAACAAGATGTCAACAACCAAAATGTCAAACTGGAGGCTGCAAAACTAAAGAGTGCCGGGTTAGAAGTGAAATCTGTCTTAACATAAACACCTCCATTTATTCAAGGTGGTTCAGCACATATTTGCTTAAGTAGTTTCTAATATTCTTAATCTAATTATATCTTAATTCTAATATTTTTAATTTCATTAAAATAATAACATGGGCTTCAATACATTTGCATTATCAATGATTTTGAGATTTATAGAGTCGATAGTCGATATAATATATTTGTATTAGGTGGGTCACACTAGCTGTATATAAACTATTGGTACAAAGCAAAAAAAGTGAACAACACTTTTATTTTCTTGTTAAAGGACATTCAAAATAAAGTCCGTCATCTGGTCTGTGGTTGTGTTCAGTTGTATTTTCTTTAATGCAGTCATCTTAAATTCCAAGAAGCAAAAGCACTACTTAAATCTGTGACAGCTGTGAGATTCCTAGCACATAATGTCGGTGTAAGTGATTTTACAGGCAGAAAATCTAGACAGCGAGTGTCTTCTTCTCTCTCAATATCACTTGAGGCGACAAAAAGGTTTGATAGCACACTTGTTACCTGACTAAAACACCTGTATGACTGGGAGGCTGACGATGAGGTGCAGTAGGTAGTTTGAACATTGGGAGGAGCAAAGTGAGCATCGTTTAGGTAAAATACAATTCATGCATATGTGAGATTTAAGTCTGGGTAATGCAAAATTAATCGTTTCCGATCTTGTCACGCCACAGAAAAATGTGTTATTAAGCACCAAAACAAATGTGAATTTAAAAAATTGGCAGGTATGTAAATTAGGCTCCAAATGCATGAAAATGAGCTATATTCCTATAGCCCTGAAACAATGGGGGTGTTTCTGCTGAAGGCTCTAATGATGTACATTTACAGTACATCATATTGGCCATTTCACTGCTGCAGGCTACTTTTGCAGAATGAGCTCTATGGGCAGAGAATGGGCACCAGAGGCTCCGGCTAACTTACACTTACACTGTAGCTTTATGCTAACTTGAATGGGGATAAAATGATTCAATCATATGTTCTTCTAGACTTTCCAAATGTTATTGAACCATTGAATTGAGTCATTTTGTCGGGATTGTGTTATTCAAAAGCATGGTTCCACCATTTAATAGCTGCAAAACTACAGCACCGGAGTAGTCCAGGCTATGGCAGGGCGGGACACGGTCCATCAGCCCACAGATGCCAAAACATCCTAAATTCAAAAATGGTGAATGGTCCAACTCCATAACTCTGTCCTATATAAATCAGTGTTTTCAGGGATTGTTTCCTAAAATGTACAATATGTACAAAATCTGATTCTACCTCACACAGACTTTAACATTGTGAGAGAGAAAATGTGTCTAATTTAAAGAAAATCATAGTCCATTGGATGAAAATTGATGGTTTATACATTTAGATTGTTTCGAGTGGGAGGAGGATGCATGAAACATTTTCTGCACTTTTTCCAGTGATGTTTCCTTAGCATTAGCTAACCCCACAACCCCGTAAGGCATCATAATAAAGATGGAAATGTTGTTTTGATATATACACATTGGTCTAGGTGAGAGGTCAACATAATGATCGCAATAATTGCAATTATGATAGCAATCCATAAAAATGATGTGGGAGTCAGCGAAGTCGTTGTGTTTGATGCCACTGACCCGTGGGATGTTTTGCATAATGGAAAGCCAGTGGAGGACCTTTGTTTCCATGTTATGCTTATTACAATAACAAGCTTTTTTGAGTGTTACATATTTTATGAGTTGTTTTTGCCTCGACTTTACATATGAAGATTGTACTAAAAGTCAAATCACTCATGGTTAAGATCTAATGTGCTAACATGGTCCAAGTTAGCAGGTTATACTGTAACTGCTACACCTCTTTGTATTGGTTATATTGCCAAACATTAGTGATTAGCTGGGATGGAACAACTGAAAACCCCAACCATGATGGCCAGGCAGCATTCGGAGTGAGATCTGACACGATGGCTCTATAAAGCTTATCACTCTTACCTTCACGGCCAGTCGGCCCTCGACAAAGTCAAAAACAATCGGGGTAATGGATCGTATACCCATTTAGCAGTGTAGCATTAAGAGTGACAGTCAGCTGTCACTGCTAATGCTGTCGGTCCAGACACCACTAGCTGGGCCTGACAAATCCTGTTTGCGCCTGTCAAGTGTTTCATGTTATGAATCTCAAGTAGTAAAACTTTTGTTGGACTTTTCATGTTTCTCCCCTGCGTGTGGCAGTGAACAAACCCGTTTAATTTGCCACAGGACTGCGTTTAATTACTGCATGACTCAAGTCGCTGCTTAAAAGGTTCCATGTGTTTTCAGCCATAAATGAGCTGCATTATCACAATCAACTTGCCAGGCAGCGGCAGAATAAGACTGACATAAATTGTTACATACGCGTTGAAGTGCTAATTCTAGGTAAGAGTGTATTAATGTAACAATATAGCATATTAATGTTAGTGACACAATTTAGCAAACCAGCATTTACACTCACACTTAGTTTTAATGGCACTCACATTAATTGATCAGCATATTTGGAAAAGCAGACCGGGCTGGTGGCGGGGGTGTTTTGTTTGTTTGTTTGTTTGTTAACAGACCTCAGTCCAACTGGAAAGAAACTGTCAGAATATGTATCATCTCATTTTCGCTTTTTCTGACAGAAAAGAAAAAGTCTAAAGTGGTCCACCACAAATGAGGATTTAGTTAGCTTTGCTGTGGCACAATCTGTGCACATGTGCTGCATTAGCACTACAGATATCACCTTTCCTTGTACCCCCACCCACACACACACACATACTCACACACACACACACACACACACACACGCTGACTCTCCGCACACCAGCAGATGCTCATTGCACATCTATCTCCCACATAACATCACCCTTAAAAGTGTTTGTTCCATCACAGCAGTGCTTATTAACATTAAATCATCTTGCTATGGAGTGGGTGGCTAACTGCGAAAATGACTCGCATACACAATACCCACAATAATTAGAGAGGCATTGTTGATGTTCTAATGACAAGGAAGTGCAGCAGCGCATCCCTTTCTATGAACCGGAGTCTCTTTAAGGAACTAACCCATCCATCCTCATGTTACCTTTTTGTGCTCCATTAACGGACGGCTCTTTGACATGTGCTTTGGGAGGAAAAGGAAAAAAAGCCTACCACTCTCCAGGATGAGAGCAGGGATTGTTCCTTCCCCCGAGGAAGGCTTTACATGCCATTAAACCTCTTTCAAGTAAATAACCATCGATCAAGGTAGGAATATTGGGAAAAACAGGGCTGCACAATATAAAACAAGGACATCTTATTAAAATTCTGACCTACACTAGAACTGTGACATGATTTACATTGTGTAACATTTGTGCTTTATAGCTGTTTTTTTCACTGCTTTAACAGTTTTTTTTATTATGGGAACGCACAGCAGTGATGAGCAATGACATGTTTCGAAATTCAAGTTCATAAAATTTTAAAATTGGCAGTAGTACAGTCAGTACAATCCCAACCCATCTTTAATGCTGCAAACGGCATGCAGATGAAATATACATGGACAAGTGAGCCCTCTCTTTTCAATAAATACATTTGCCAAATGTAACATTTAGAATATATGAAACTATCATAGTTGTCTCTGTTACTGCAGGCCGTCAGAGTTGTGTCTCTTGACATGTTTTGCTAGTAGATAAATATGAAATAAAACTGGAAAGGGAAACTGTGAATCTTTGTTAGCAAGGGGCCTTTCCCACCTGACTGTTATCAGTTTTTTTTATTATTATTATTATTATTATTATTATTATTATTATTATTATTATTATTATTATTATTTATAATAATAACTTGTTTGACTTTGCAGTTTGATAGAAAACCAAATGAACCGTGGTCTGATTTAAAGTGGTGGTCTCAGTCTCAGTCAAACTGAAACATGGTACAATTCTTATTGTGAAAACATGAATCTGATGGTCCAGACTTTTGGACCAAATACAGGAATCTCTGGCATAAATGGGAAAATGAAAGGAAAAAAAGAGTCAAGAGGATGTTCACTCAAACAGAGCATTAAATTGCAATCCTAGGCATAAAATATAGGAAACAGATGGATCAGGTTGTCAACAGGGAAGTGTGTTTGTAATGTGGTCAGTACAGAGCGCAGACATAGCCATGGCATGATTCATACTGTGTTTCTGACACGCAATCAATACATTGTTTTTTAGGTCTGCTCTTAAGTGTCTGTGCAAAACCAATTGTCAGCAAAATAATACAGTTCTCAATAGTGCCATGGTTTTATTGATTGTCCTCAGCTTATAGGAGGATACCTCCGGAATACAGACACGGACACAGTTGACAGCTTTTACTGACAATTGCCGATAAAATTCAATCCCTAATGCTGGTAATTGAAGTTGTGCACAAATGCCGAGATTTGATGGATTCCTCAGGCCATCCAGTCGGATAACAAAGCTATTCATTTACAGATTGTGAAGTCTCGCTATTCTTCCAGAAATGATTCCAAACTGAATAACTGTTGTTGCACTGTTTAATGAGCACAAACCAGATGCCCTGGCAAAGAGGCTGTTATGCATGGCGGTGCAGCAAGTGTTCTTTTTCAGCAGACACTGCTTCTGAGTCGTTTTTTTTCTATATTATTTTGTGCTTTGTGTCCTACTGTGCAAGAAAAAGAAAATAGATCTTACTGCTAAAACATCTACGGTGGATGTCTTCAACCTCACACTTAACTGTCAAGTTAAAAATGATCGCAGGGGAAAGTTGCTACGACTACGTGAATTGAATGTATTGTTTTTGTAAAAAAAAAAGAAATACTTAAATTCCACTTCACTTACAATATAAACATCATGGTCAGATCAAAATCCCAGCTTCTTTGGTTTCATTTGGCTATAAAAACAGAAAATAAAACATATAACAACACTGTGTGCACCTTTACAGAGAAGGCCCCTTTCCCAAATGGAATGTATATTTATTTGATCTGTGTATCCAAATGAATAATGCAAGTAGGGATTATAACTGCAACAGTGCAGGATGAAAAATGGAGGAGGGAGTCGAGGAAGAAGAAAGGGAGGAAGCAGAAACAGCAGACACAAGCAGCACAAGCCAAGAGGAAGGAGCCTCGATACGAGACAACGTGCCTCCATCTTAAAGGAACAGTTCACGTCAAAATGAGAATGCTGTCATTATTACCTTAAGCCCCATGTATGTAATCCACCAAAGTGTGTACGACCAACAGACCAGAGCAAATGAGTGCCCTGACCCCATTATGTTGCATGAGCTTTAAATGGGGTTATATGAGGTATTTATGTATACAGTGTGTAAACTAGATGGCAGAGACACAGCCAGAAATACTGACATGGAAGTTAAGCCATGTACTGATGTATAATAATATGTTAGCAACCTTAAAGAAAGCATGACCTCTGTTCTTTACGGTTTTCACTGATATGGAGGGTTTTCATTGAATGTATTTTTCCCAGAATGTAAAACAGATACTTTATGGCAACTCTCATGATATTATACCAAACTTAGACAATCATAACTCCAGCTTTAATATGTGTGGCACAAAAAGCTGATGCATGGGCTTTGGATGCACTTAAACTCAAACACCTACCAGAGCTGCCATCTGTTTAAGAGGATTTACTTCTCACTAGTACTTGACACCTACAGTATGATGCACAGTACTGGGGATAAATTAAAACTACCTTTTTAATTATATTTCTTTCATCAATAGTTTAATGCCAGTGCTGATATGGGTCACACAGCTTTCATGTACTTTATTTCTTAAGTGCACTTCAAATTATTTTCTAGTAAAAACAACTAGAAGGTTAACTGAAGGTCGTTTGTAGACCATAGTTTTTGAAAAAAAAAGCAAGCACTGTTTGAAGGTCATCTTGAATACACGATGCCCTACTTTATATTCAACTAAAGTGTCTCTAAAGATGGCTCATGCACATGTTCTGCGGAAAAAAGAAGAACAAGTAACGGGGAATCACATCACTAAGTCAGCACAACTGGCATGAATAATATGAGAACAGCTGACAGCGTTCATGGAAACGCTCGTGCTTCAGGGAGAGAGCGCAGCATTGGGATGATTACACTTTGTGATGAGTTAAAACGTTACCACAACGCCCCTACTATATGTACGCACATATTTATACTGCTACAATACCTCATATCCAATAGCACTTTTCTTAAGTTGAAATAGAGCTGCTGAAACAAAGGGACCCAGCAATCCACACCGAGTGGTCTCTTCTTCCGCCGTGTATCCGGTAGTTCACCAAATTACAAAGAAGCCAAACTTGAAAGAATGAACTGGATCTTTGTTTCCTTGCCAAGTATGTATCTGAAGCATAATTTGTTCACATCAAAGACGAGAGGCGAAAAACCCTGACTCATTCCACTGTATTCCACATTGTTAGTGTAGAACGGGAGGAGGGGTGAATCTCTCACTCCTCCTAATTGGATGTAATAGCCAGAGGGAATAAGCTTGCAGTGGCCTGAAGGAGGGGAACACGAGAAGAGAGAGGAGATGTTGTTGAAAATGCTTCCATGGAAGAGGAGAGAGACAGACGGTGTGGTCCGACGAAGCTTAACATGCTGAGAAACAATAAAGATAAATAATGTACATGCAGGAATGTGGACTGGAATTAAAAGGCGACAGATGAGACTGTGGAGAGACACCGAGACAAGTGATTCCAATCAAGTCCAGATCTAATGGTTTGGTCAAATCAGCATTTAGGGACATTTCTCTGCTATGGAATTTTCACCATCACTAATGTTGTTCATCTGTGCAGCTCTGTGGAGAGTTGAGCTTTGACATGTGAATTTGAGTCATTGACTTATTGGTGCCAACAGGCAACGCTGACCTTTGAGGCACCAACGAGTCCAAAGCGCAAGAAACTAGAAATATTGCCGTGTAGATTCACCCAATTGTATTAAACAATACAACGTCGGGAGTATAGGCAGCTTCACAAAAGAGATGTGGCATGTTTTGCATCATGAAACAGTATCGGATGTTAAAAGTTCTCTTGATCAGTTAGCTTGGCTTTGGAATGAGCCAGGCTAACTGCTTCCCCCAGCGTCTTTATGCTAAGCTACGCTATCGCCTGCTTGCAACAGCTTCATCTTTGCATTACAAACATAAGAGTGGCATCTTCTATCTTCTTCGTCGATCTTTAAGCAAGAAAGCAATTAAGATCATTTACCAAAATGTATTTTCTTACTTGAACTCACTACTTATATTAAATGTATTATATATCACCATATAATATATTTATTGTTTGTGTATTTTTCTTATATAGCAAATGGGTCTACAAACTAAATTGTGTTGTGCAAATCCTACAATGGCAATAAAAACCTTGAGTACATTTTCCCTTCCTGTTCTGAGAAGGCACTAATAAAGACTGATATACGTGGTATGGCATACATATGTGATGAAAGACCTTTTTTAAATGTTATTCCTCTCTTTTTGAGCATGAAAGAATCTTTTGTTCCAACATCATTATGGCTCCCACCACCATACAATATGATGTCAGCCTAACCAAAACCTACAGCAGTCATGGAGTCGACCCCCATAACAAAAATGCTGTGTTCGAGCTTTGGTCACTGTGAGGTTTGTGGCTTCAGCCAACATAATATCATCTCAAAGGCTTGCGCGCACACACACACACACACACACACACAAAGTCCTCTCTTTGGAGTCCTTGACTCAAAATCAACTCATGTTGCCAAAAAAACCTCCAACCAGAGCACTCAAGGAAGTGGGAATCTTTCTTCCCAGCCAGATGTATCCTTCCCTCTTCGGTCTGGGTAAGCCCAAACCACTTTCTCTGAGAAATGCTTTTGATCGATTCAGAACACCTCCACTGCTCCTCTGACTTCATACCGGGAGAAAACCAAATTTACTTTTCAAACAGCTGATATATTCCCACAGGGGTCACACATTCCAGATAAGACCGCCGAGGCTGCAGTCAACAGTGTGGTTAAGACCTAAACTGTGCTCAGAGAAAGAAAGACCTGCTTGTACGGAGGGCATTAACAAGTACAAACAAACAAAAATGCCAAGCAAGCTTCTTTCTTTTCTTTAGTGTAAAGGTCTCCATCCTTGTTAGGAATAAGCTGGTCCCCCATTCTGCCCTTCTATTGCTGTCATTACTGTGCATCCTGCCTCAGCCATCTCTAAGCCCTGCCGAGGTGCACAGAGGGCTTTAGTGTGAGGATAAGATCGATACCTCTCCTCATCATGGGCCAGGGGCAGCAATAATGCACTCAGCCCAGTGTCTTGAGGGTTCACCGGATTCTGTAGCAACCTGGGACCAAGGACTCGAGCTACCCTCAAGTGAAACCGTTGCCCGTGTACAGTCATGAACCATGAAGTAGAAGTATAGAATAAAAATGTGCAATGTCTCCAAAACTATGGTGACATTATAAATGTGTGGATCTTAAGATATTAAAATGGATATCAAGGATTACATGAGGTGATTGAAAGGGATATTATGCCATGCTGCCATTATAAATCACTATACTACATGATCAGATGTTGTTGCACCATCCATTTTAAATGCATGGTTAATAATTCCCTGCTTGATTACGCCCGTTTTATGAATCATGTAGAGAATTTGCAAACTTCCGCACCCAACCAAGCAGGTCAAAGCCTGCAGACCCAACTCATGAAACTGTACTGAGCAGCTTTCTTTCATATACTGCAAAGATCTTCATTCATGTGATGGTCTTGGCAGGTTAAAACGACTCACTCTGAAGCAAGTTAAGTGCTGGGGGTATTTATTTTAAGTTTACTATCCCTTTAGGTCAATAGTATTAAATTAATAATGATTATGACACTATAATCTATATTGTTATATGCTAATTTATGCATTATAAAGTTTCACAGGATGAGGAATGACCCCTCTAATCTTCAACATAACTGTAGCCATCCCAAACTATGAAATTATACATAACATAAATGTGAGACAAGCTTTACACATGCATGAAAATGCTAATACAATTATGTACTACTGTGTTTATCTTTCCTGCTTGATCCCATGGTGACCTAAAATAAATCACCAAAACAAATGGTGTGTCTGAATCTGTTTGTTGTAAATCACAGACCGACAGCGGAGCATAATATCAAGGCCCTGTGATGGATTGTGTTAATTAACATAATTCATATACATCCTGAAGAATGTCACTTTGGAATTGACATTCAATTTGAAATGGTTACAGTTTTCACATCACTGCTGCAGAGTATACGGAACAGTTTTTTTTCTTCTTTTTTTGTATTCTTCGTATTACAGACGTTTAGCAGCATTGAGTTGGACTATCAGAACAATAAAAAACATGAGCATGTGCAAATCTATGTGGAACAAATCAGTTTCCTACCGTAAATAGGATAAATATTGTCAGACTATTAACGATTTCATTGTCCTGTGCTTGTATATACTTATATTTATATCTGTACATAGTACAATTGTTTGTTTATCATTATTCATTTGGTATTCTGCACTCTTGCCCCAGGGGCTTGTCCTTCCTCCCTCTTCCTCCTCTTCCTCCTCCTCATCTGGTTTCTGCTGCCTGAGATATTCACTTAGCAAGTCATCACTTGGGGCCATCATCCTGATGTACTCCTGGATCTTGGTCGTTTCATCCTGGACAGTGGCTCTGATGCTCACTAGTCCTCGGCATCCCTCCTTCCTCTTAGTGTACAATCTCAGAGAGTGTTGAGCTTGAGGTGAAACCCTTTATATCAGGCTACTATCTCTTGCTTTGGCCAGGTTTTTATACCAGCGAGGTATCTGATGACCGGCAGCGAGTACATGTTTCTGGTTCTGATCTTGTTCTTTGCATTCAGCTGACTTTTCAAGACTTGCCTTACTCTGAGTAGGTATTTGGCTGTGACTTTCTTGTGGCCTCTTCATGTATATTCTGTTCTGAATTGTTCTTCAGTCAAAGTTTCTGAGAAAACACGCCCGTAACTGAACAGGAGCTACGGTAGGACTTCCTCCTTACATCCACTGGACAGCTGAGCTCATGGCTCAATTCAGGTTGGCACCATGCCTCTCTCCCTTCTATCTGCCCCTCCCTCCCCCCACCCCTCTCGTTTCTCTGCACGCTCATTACATATGCCCTAGTTTGCTCGTGAGCCAGAAGAGCCTTGCTAGCCTCATTACAAACTTGGAAACATCCCATCTTTTGTACCTTTTTTTCTCTCTCTGGGACAAGATCTCCCACATTCATCCTTGTATCCTAGAAGTGGCATAAAACGATTCATCAAAGATGTATAAAGAAGTGGAGCTCACGTCTCATCTGAATCTTCACAGTAACTGCTGAAGACGAAGGTGTCTGATTGAAAGTGCTTGTGCACATTAACAGGCGAGTAAAGGAAAGAAATGGGCGAGCGGGGAAAGGCATTTTACTTGAAAACTGTGTCACTAATTCAAAGGATGCATGCATATTCAACAGCACATGAAGGCATGTGTGTGACCCTGTTCATTAAATGTTTACCTCATTAGCTCTCTTGTCGGCTTCGTGTTTTCCATGTGACATTTTGGAAGAGAGGGAAATGATACCACACAAATACACCCTCGGATTTAGAAAGTCACAAAGGACGCACTGGTAAGGCAAATTCATATGTTTTGTCTGTTTGCGTGAGTGTGAAAGACAGTGGGACACACAGCCGGTTGTACTGTTATTTCACTTGGCTGTTCTGTATTAAATACACAGAGGTGGAATGGAGAGTGTTTCTGTCACTGAGCCTTCAGCAGAGTGAAGCTGTGTTAAGCGCCACGCCTCTTTTTCTCCCACAATACTACGTGCTGTTTGAATTCACACGCTGGGGCGGCATTTATTATTTGTCTCAGTGTGAAAAAGCAATGCATTTCTTTACACTAGTATTGGAGAATATCAGTTAGGAAGAGGGCTACGGATGGCTTCAAAGAACCCATCAGAAGTCTGATAAAGCCAGGAGAGGCATTTCATTCTGTCATATTTTCACATTATTAATACATGTTTCTTGGCATTGAAGGAAACATTTCAGAAAATATCCACTAACACTCACAATGACAACAAGACTTCATGCAACAGTGGAACAGCTGGCTCCAGCCGCATATTGAGCAGACAAATATGAGAATGTTATCGATCGTCTCTTCTAAAATGCAATTTCACACATAGCACACCATGTTCCACAATGCACTGGGCCACTTCTCACCGCACAGCAAGTCTCTCATACAGAACATTGCTATGGCACATTTGGGTAAGGTCGTACTGGCAATTTAAACGAAAGATATTACAAGGGGCGCTCCATGTGCTGTTGCTCTATTCCACCACACGCGTGTTAGAAGTGCATAAAGAAGTAGTTACAAAATAGCATCTGATCCACTCATCACACACCCGCTGGCCTAAGCTGGGCATTGTGTGCACTGGAAAGGGCAGGCCTTGACAAATTCAATTGCTTCATCCTGCTTACTCCTTGGTCAGTGAGTTTCATGTAGCAGCCACTATTTCCTCAAACAGCCACAGTGTTGAGCGAGACAAGGCTCAGCCTACAGTAGCTTTATGAGTGATGATCTACAGTCACGGTCGATTACTGGACATCAAAACCTTATGCTGAAGCGACTTTTCAGAGATCATTTTGTGTCTCGTTGAATTGACAGTCTTCTGTAAATAAGGTAGCTGATGTATAGCTGAACAACGGCTTCAAACACAGAGGCATCAGACACAAACAGGCGAGCTGCGTGGGCCCCGGAGGACTGGCTGATTGCCATGGCATCTGCTAAAGGGGATCCTTTCAATCAGCATTTGCTCTTTTGCTTTTTAAAAAACACAAACCACCATGACACAAATCACAATAGGCCTTTTCTATAAATCCTACGATGTGTGCATAAATGACCGTTCCTGACCATATTTACTGCCATTTCCGTCCACTCACACCTTATATATCTTAATACTTAAATCAGCCATTTCAGCGGACATACCTTTAAAAAATGCATATGTATTTATGTATTGTTTATATATATATATGTATATATATATATGTACGATGGCATTTTAAAATACATTCAGGCCCCCTCATGTGGCTCAAAGGTGTACTGCAGATTATAAATGTCAAAAGAATTCAGCAACATTTTTTGGGGCGATGCACATAAAATCTCCTGCAACATAAAATCTCCTGCAACTCACCCGTGGCTTCTGACCCCGTCTTCGGGAATGACTGCCTTAAATAAACAAATGAAGAAGCAGCCATGTAATTAGCACATGGGCCATAATAAACACACACAAGGCCAACACAATACACAGTGCTGGTAAGAGCTATGAAAACGTTTTATTCATTACATCAAGCCAAATCTTTGCCCGGCTGCAGCAGCTACCTTGGAACCGCGGTTTGATGTGTTATAATTATAACTTGGAGAGGGAGAGAGAGAGAGAGAGAGAGAGAGAGAGAGAGAGAGAGAGAGAGAGAGAGAGAGAGAGAGAGAGAGAGGAGCTATCTAACAAAGACCCCTCTTTAATGCTTTGAACCTGGTTAAAAATACGCTCTGTGATTTAAACTTTTGAACCACTAATTTAACTTGTCACACTCTTCACAGCTTCAACACCAGATACAGTACAAGAGTTACCAAAATAGTGTTCACAATGTACTTCAGCATGGCTGCATCTGCAGTGGAGCACACCTACCTAGAACAGCTGAGGCAGGTAAGAAAAGATCACACTTATAAATATTTCATACCTCAAACAGTGGTGAATTATACAGAGACCACACTGTGGAACGACCTGGTTTCGAAGCGAAACAGGAGACGACGCTCAGCGTGGTGGATGGTGTCGGTGGAATTAGTTTGGATGTTCAAACACGGAGACAAAAACAAAGATTGAGCACTATTTCATTAAGTGAGCGTTTAAAGAAATGCTGTGTGCAGTTCATGGACTGAACTTAAGTGGTCCTTTTCAACTCAGTTTGACAGTAAATGACAAGCTGAAGACAGTGGAGGAGTTAAATAATCTTTCAAAGTCACTGCTCGGTTTTATTGCATTAAAGCATTCTGTCCTCCCTTTCCTTCTACTTTCTCATATTAAAAAAATCAAAGTATAATAATGAATTGATGGCTTAGGTGGTAATGTATACTTAATTGCTATCTTATTTGACAGACGGTGAGACTGTGTGTCTATCTATGGTGGCTCTGTAGCAGACGGTGTGTGCAGGGCGAACCGGGCCTGACGCCCCAGGCTGCCGACTCCCGAGTGTAGACGTTAATGACCCACACAGAGAGCGTTGTATGGGGGCAACGCCATCACACCTGCAGCAACCTTTTTAGTGCGTGCCACGCGTTCAGGAGTTGGATCTTATCACCACTGTGTCTGCTTTGGCTTGTGGGCTTTGCTGTCCGTGGAGAGGAATCTTTCAGGAAAAACAAACCCATTGTAGTCGTATTAAATTAAATGTGCACCAAGAGGCATTATTATCTTTTAATAAGGTGATATAATATGATGTAATAAATCCACCTCATTCGTTTAACTGATGTCCTTGTAAATCTGATCTGACAGAACCTACAGAAAGGACAACAGCAACTGAACTCATGTCAAAGAAGCTTAATAGCAGAAAAATCTCGTCAGTTTCATTTGAGTGACTAAAGACTGCTTGTTGCACACACACCACTAAAAAGAGCAACCGAATCATCAGCTCCATACTTAGATAACATTTACCAAAATGTTTCCACTCTTGCATTTTGTGTCAATGAACTTTTCTAAAAGGCTTTACTTTGAAGTTTGGAGGTGAGTGGTTGCTGTTCATTGAACATCACATTAAAGGCTGGTCCTGGCTGTCAGCGCTTCCCCCTGCCTGCACACATAGAGTAATACCCTTAAAACATGTATATAAATACAAATATATAAAAATGATAGTTTGGAGCAGAAAAGTGTTGGCAGCTGATGAATCAGATGATATCCCTCCCCCACGAGAAAAAAACAAAAACCCCCAAGAATCTTTGACTCGATTACAGAATGTACAAACTGCTGAACTGAACATCTAAGTCAAAGTCATAAAAACCTAAATAAATGAATCTGGATATTATCACGAGGAGGATCTAAAGTGTGCGATTTAATTTCATGAATGGATAGTTACACGGCTGGATTATTTGGAAGGGAGAACTTTAGATTGCTAAGTAAGTTAAAGCAACATTTGAATGATTTATTTCCGTGCCTGTCTGCCTGTCTGGTATCGTGGACAGGAGCTGATAGTGTTGGGTGACATTGTGGGGCCATTAAACTGAAAGGGGGTCAGATACGATACCAACATATCAGCTGTTCAACGGGAACACAACACTTGATCTTTCTAACCCTAGTGCTGAAAAGACTGAAGGTTTGGGGAGTTTTTATGGAGTGGAGATTTCCTTTCTGAAACAATTAAAAAATATCTCTGATGCATCTGACATTGAAAGCCATAATTCAAAGTATGCATTCATGGCTGGAGTGTACTCACTACAAGCAGCCCATTAATCGGCCGAACCGATTCATCAGTCAACCTCTGACATACACTTCATGCCACAACCTCAAAACCCTCTTCTGAAAAAGCACTTGGCACTAGTCCAGGGAGGTTTCTTCATATCAGAGTGGAAAAATGTGTTGTCAGTTGAAATGGATGAACAGACAACATACCAAAAACATTTTTTAAACATTACTTTTACCCTCTTCTCATTCTCTATCACTCAGCTAACACCCCCTTGTTGGCATTCAGCACAATTTAGTGTCGAGCAGGCTGGCTGACATGATAAATAAAGGGGTGTTGTTTTTGTTTTTCTGGCAAATGAGTGAAGTATGGAGGCACACGCTGTGCTAAAGAGCCCGGATTGTTGCCGAGACTTTGGTGTGATGACATTTCTGGGTTACCTCTCCCAGCATGGAGCGCGCACACACACACACACACACACACACACACAAAAAACAACAAAAACAACAATAAAACTACTCTACATCATCAGCACAGGTATTGGCATAATCAAATATACGTTAAGATGCTGTAAACTGCAGAGCTGATGAGTCTGGGAATAAGATGAAACGCACAAACAAATCCTAAAACACGTCTATATCTACATTTCACGAGTGAAGGGAAAAAAGGAGAAAATCAGAATGATGGATGGATGGAAAGAGAACAGCAAAGATGGAGGGCAACATGAAGAGATTTCAACATCATTGTTAAGCAGTCACTACTGTTTAGTTCATTGGGATGAACGTGCAGATTTGAGCTCCTGTGGGACTCTACATGCATGCAAAGGAAGAAAACGGTTACTGATACAGGTTACCTTCTGGGCCTGGTGTGTAAACTATAACATGGCGGCTCATGATTTAATTTTGTGCTTCTATAATGAGAATAATAACCCACATCTCCTCCGGGCTTGTTGGAAGTAAGAACCTAAGCCACCTGCAGACATCTGATCTCAAATAAGTAGATTGGGCTTATTGCAAATGCAGTGGCGCTCCAGAGCCCGATAGAGAGACTTCATCTGACCAAAGCAAAGCTCATTGATTTAACCCCTCAATCTGTTTTTGACTAACGCAGGATTAACTTCAATCTGCAGCAACTAAAGCGTGCTTCTCGGATACACACAAGCACAAAGGTTGCATTGGGTATATTTGAAAGTTCCTCCCTTTACAAACCTGGAAAAACTCCATGAATGACAAGCATAAATACATTATATCTTCACATATAGCAGCAGCAGCAGCAGCAGCACTCTACGCATCATTCATTCGTCCAACAAGCTTTAATCTCTGAAAGTCTGAAAGATGACATCCCATTTTTAATCCCACTGTTTTAGCGTGTGGAGCTCAAACAGGCTGAAACTGCTCACACCTCCTCAGATTTTCAGACTGTTGGAGTTCTGCACTGAATCCCAAATAATGTATTCTGCTTATCGATCTGCCGGGGAAAGGTGGACTCTTTCACTCACGGCCAGCGACCATAATGAATTGCTGATGCTGTTCTGACACTCTCCTGACAGAAACAGGGAGGGTCCAGAGCGATCGGTATCCAGCCTCGCTAAAATATGAAGGCTGTGCTCGAAACTCGTGTGAGGAATGCAATGAAAATCCACCCTGATGCTTGTCAGTGGTGGGCAAGTCACTTTCAATATGTCATTTATAACATATTGCTAGTTACTTTCATTTCATTTACTTTACTTTAATCAGCAGATGACAAACACGGCACATAACCATGGTCTGGGTCTTTTCTGTAGGTGTTGACAAATAGCCTAATCTATACATACACTGCACCGCTACGTTCACAAATATAATGATACTCCTAACGTCCTCCTAACTCTTTCTCTCTGTTGACAACACACCGACACTCGCTAGCATTTAGCACATAACCTCCCCACTTCCTTGAACCCTGATTAATTCCATAAAGTGGTCTGCTACACATTTTAGTTTGGAAAACATCTCAAAAATACAGAATTGGGCCCGACTTGCAACACACCGGAGGAAGCCACGCGGAGAGAGATGACATTTGTCCCGGCCCATTTCATGCACGAGCAAAAGAAGCAGAGTGAGGAGAAGGAATACAGGAACAACACACGTCGACAATGATTTGGACTGTTTCTCAGATTAGTGCAGCTTCAGAGTCCAAGTCAGACTGTGTGGGTGTTGGTTGAATTTAAGCTAATTGCATCCCGACCAACTCAAATGCTATTTTCGAGAAAACTATAAAGCTTCATTAGAACGAAGCCTATCACGACTTATTGCAATAAGCATTATGAATAACTGCAGTGTTAACATTTTATTGAAAATCTACCCACGTTTGCATGTGAAATCATTGAGTGTAGCTAGTTATTACTTGCCTTTATATTAAACTATAGCAGACACTGATTAAAAAAAAAGAGGCTGTACCCATTTCAAGTTAACAATTATTTGTCTTCAGAAGAATTTAGGGCCAACTGTACCATCAAATTACATGAATTACTTCAGGGGCAATGTGTTCTGTCTGGATGCCTTTGGATGTTTTTCTTTCTTCATATACTTCTTTTTAGGAAAGTGGTGAGCCTCAGGAAAATCCCAAACAATATGTTAGAGTGAATTTCAAACCAGAAATCACATGACTTTAATCCATCCAATGTTTTTTTTGCCACTCAGACACACACACACACACACACACACACACACACACTGCAGTGTGGGCCTTCTCCAAACGATGAGTCATTAATCGTGACCCAGTGGGATTACTTAAAACCAGCGTGTGGTCTTCTGAATGTTCAGACTATGAAAAGATGTGCTGCCGCATGCTCTTAGCTGGAGAAGTGAAGTAGGCCTACACTCACCATGAAATGACACTACAAACGAAGACATTCATATCATCTCTTGACTGTTTCAGCAGGCCTTTTTATTTATTTTTCTGGCACAGGCACAGTCTGAATTTTGACAGTGGCATTAATCAAAATAATGTTACATGCTGCTTTTAGAAAATGTTAGTCCTTCAGCATGTCTGGGAAAAATTCAAATCAAGGTTTCCACAGTGTTTTGGATTGTCTGTTACTTTCTTACCGCTGAAAGGCATTTGTATTAGTCTTTTACACTGTTCCCTTTCAGCGTTGACGTATGAATGCAGAGGTGATATGCATTAAGTCGGTCTGAAATTCTCGACGTGGGCCTAAAGCACAGAACGTCGCCAACACCAATATGTTGGTTGAGTGAGGCATTTAGGATTAGTCGGGGGAAACACAATCGTCTCGGTCTGAGAGTGCGTTAGCTCAAACTACTTATTTTACCATCGTGCTTCACGTTCCGATCTTAAAGTTCTTCAGTAAGCAGCACTTGCTCAGCGTGTGTCCTTGCATCCTCTGTAACCGTCCCTCCGGTGTCCTCCCATTAAGTCAAGCATGAAGTGTAGGCAAGACTACAGCAGAGACAAATTGCTCCATATTCATTAACTTGTCAGCATAGGAGGCAGATGATCTTTATTAATGGGATTAAAAAACGAGGATTAGCCCAATCGGGTTCCACAAAAAATTAAGATAGTAGCCAACGAGCAGCAGGAGATGGTTTTGTGTAAAGATTGATTCCTACGTTCAGATCACCCATGTCTAATTCCCTTTTGGTCAGTCAATCTGTGTGTGTGTGTGTGCGTGTGTGCGTGTGTGTGTGTGTGTGTGTGTGTGTGTGTGTGTGTGTGTGTGTGTGGTCCAATGAATTGCTTTCATTCCTCTGCTTATCATGGCTGCTGATCTGACAGAGGTCTGACCTCTCTCCACTGATTGAAGACTGTGCCATTTAAAACCAGAGTGAAGGGCACTGTAGAGGGACGTTGCTAGTCATTGTTATTAAAAGTCACCTATACATCCGCCACAACCTTCAATGGCCAGCAGCCAGTAAACGTAATGAGTTTTTTAGATAGATCACTATCATCTGCATCCATTTAAGGAGAATACATTCCCAGCTGTTTGCAAACATAAGCCTGGTTTATTTCCTGCACAGGGGCAGGCAGGCAACAGAACAGTATTTAACTCAAAGTAAACCAACGGCAATTCAACAATTATCTTACATTACCTCCAAGGGTATGAACAGATTTTTTGAAAAGAAAAGGCCAATACAATGGCTGCAATATTTTTACTTTATAATACTTTTATTCAGATTATTTATTTATTCATTTATTTGACCAAAATCCCCAAATAAACTCTAGAGTTTACAATCAGAAATGACAAAGAAAAGTATCAAATCATCACATCTGAGAAAATTAAGTCCAAAAATGTTTGGAAAATGTGTTTAATCAATTATCAAAATATAGTTGATTGATGTTCTGTTGTTTGACTTATTTCATCAAGTCATTGCTGCAGCAATGTGTTTACAACTCTGAGGTTATATATTTGCAGTGGTCAATGCATCATAACTCATGGAAATTATAGCCCACTGTGCATATAGTGCAGTAAAATAATGCATCTGAGGAAAATGTAAGTGGGTTAGTCTGTCCTGCTGGAGTTGCTCCATGTCCTCGTAATGTCTCAGCAGTATCACGTTACATCCATCCAACTCGTTTCACGCTTCTATTGTTTATCCAAATGTACCAGAGCGAGGAAGTAGCCTTTCAGTCTCCTCCTCAAGTTTTAAACTGACCGATATCTATCTCTGTGAGCGCGACGGGAGGCTGATCGGGCCGATCTCAGCCCACAATCATTCTAGAAGCATCAGTGCATTGTGTCGTCAACTGTGTTAAAGCGAGGCAAGACTGAGTGAAATGAACTGTGACCGTCGGTATTAACACTTATCATGATTCACCAATAGCAGACAACCACATCGCCCCTCCAGATGGCGGTCCATTTGCTTAAAAGGCTCTAATTGTGCAGCTATTATAACAAGACCGATATTAAAATGGCGATGCATAAACTTAAACAAAACTGACTCTACACGAGCACAAAAGCATCTTACAGACAGAGGGCCTGCTGGTGCAGTCATGTGCTTTGTCCAGGCTGGATCCCAAACAATGCGTGAGAGTCAGCACCAGTAACCAACCAGAGGAAATGATGTATTGCACCCTGACTTGGAACAATGCAGCCTGTTTTACCTGAAGGCGAACGTTTCTACCCCATCAATTTGTTTCAGTGGACGGAGGCACCCTGTGACATCCTCAATAGAGTGTTAGCAGCTGTCTCCGAAGACACCTGCTACCTTTCAGCAGCCACAAAAGGTAAGTATAACGTAGCAGTTGTATGAGGCAAAAAAAAATTTACAATAGCCATGGACACAATGCATTCTTTATTATGGGGGAGTCTGAATGCTGCTGGACCTTTGGAGCCCTGTCCAGCCCGAAAGTCCAGAGCAGTTATGTTGCTAAAATAGCTGCCAGTGTAACCAAGGATGGTTGTTCTGTGCTCACACACACTTCAAATACTGTTAACACCTTCCATCCACCCCCCGTTCCTCTCTCAAACCAGCAACTTGCTCTGAATGAGGTTACTGCTGCACTTGGTTAGGAAACAGATGGACAAAAATCCCTTTACAATACCACAAATCTAACAGGGATGTGATTAATTGAGGGACGTGTTCAGGGTGTATTTTTAACTAACTGAGCCTTGAAACAAGTCGACCCACAGCACCACAGCTCCCCGCGTTTCCTCTGTATCCATTATGCCAGCCTACCAGGGAGTATTATGTCTTGCAGCGGCTGATTCTGAGTTGACACTGCGAAGGCTTAGGGAGCCTTAGAAACTCTGCTTAAGGCACACTCCCGGTGTAGAGACTGACGCCTGTCTGACATGTGCGACTCCCGAGGCGAGCGTGTTGCTAAATGAATAGAGACAGGACGGATGGCATGACCCACTTCCAGAAGGGCTACGCTGCTTTCTTTACACAAATCCCACAGGTACTGTTCTGCTCTGTTTCTTGGAAAATATACAGCGAGCAAAAGCTTTAATGTCCCTAACGGAAGGGCAAAGGAGATGTAAAATCATTTAAATGCGAGGTCAGGTGAATATAAAAAGCTTGCACCAATTCCCTCTCTACATAAAGCAGTCTGACAGTTTTTTTTTTTTTTTGGCACGAGTGGACATTAGACCATCTCCTGGAGTCATCCTAGTCAATAATGGTGCCATGATGCATCTAACAGGCAAAAAAGGCTCTCAAGAATATCTCCTCTGTATTATAGCATCTGGGTCTATCTGAAGCACACATTTCAGAAACAGATTTCCATGTATATTTTTTTTTTTCAATGCAGTTTGTTAAAGAAGAAAAAGTGACGTAATTTCTGTCTAAACCGAAGATGGCTTTATCTGGACGCTTTATCCTCTGGAAGCATCGCGGAAGACGCGAAGCAAACAGCGGGAAATCACCACGGAGAGGGCGCGCAGAATGAACGGAGAAGTGCACATTTCTATGTAGAATGTGCGCGCCTGGTGCACGCGTATAGAGACATTACGCACGGATAACACACTGATCCATCCGTTTGATCCACTCAAACAAGTGTCCTTAAAACGCAAGTAAACCAATTAAGCAACGAGTCGTGCACAGATTACAAGCGAGAGTTTCCTGTGGTCAAACCGCGCTGAAATGCTGTTCCCCGCAAACAATACAGGCTCTCCAAAAACGCACATTACATGCTGCCCAGCTGGGCTTTTTAAATAGGCTAATCGGATTTACGCGGTCGCCCCCCCATTGTGTAAAGATGCTCCGATCAGCTGCTGGTCAGTTTTTGGGGGTACTCCCACGCTAAGGGCTCGTCGTGTAAAATGTTAAGGACAGCCAGTCACTTTCCCCCACTTACCGTCCAAATGCTGCGGGACAGCAGCGCCCAGACACAGGGCGATGGAAAGGAGAAGCGGTCCCATCCTCTCACAATAAAACAGGTCTGACTTCCAAGGGTACGGAGGAGGAGGAGTGGAGAAAAATAAATCACGGAGCAATAACCAAAAGTTGTCCCTTCCCTTCGCTCTCGCCGGGCTGAAGGATTGCCCTGTGAGCTGTTGCTATATACGTCCTCTCAGGTAAAGTCCTCCTCTGAGCAAGTGTCGCCTCCACCTGGGTTGTTTTCGTGCAGGAGCAAGTGAAGTGTGCGCGGCCGGTCCAGCCTCTGCTGCTGCCTTCCCCGCTCCTACCGCAGTGGTGCGATGTAGTGGAGAGAGCGGCGTGCGCGCTCAGTGCTCCCGGACAACAGCCGCCAAGTCTCCCGGAGCAACGCGCGTCAAGCGTTCCGGACCAGACCTCCAAAATAAACCGGACCATTCCTTAAATTTGAATCAAGATCTGCTGCATTGGATTACTAGTAATGTAAAGAAGGATTAGGCTCATACATAATGTTTTATAGGCACAATTTAATCTCATTTTCACTCTGTTTACTACTTAAATTGCACTGTTTTTAGCTATGAGATGGTGTTTCACTATATAGCCGATGCAATGCATTGTTTAATGAATGAAACGAACAAAAGAATTGGCTTTTATTTTGAAGGTCCAAGTGCCTGGCATCCGGGCTAGGCGGTGCGTATCGACGCAGCTTCAAGGACAGTCCGTTTGGCTCACCGGGGGATGTTCACTTCGCGGTCGGTCAGAGTAAACCAACCGGGGCGCCCTCCCTCCTCCCGAGCAGCACTTCTAAAGAGTCTGCCGGGGTTTGGACTTTAAATTGTGTATAATCACTTCTCCTTTGCCTTTCCTTAACCTCTATTTTCACTCCACCACCTTTTTAAGCCCGGGGAAGTTAAAGGTGTTTCCAGTAGGCTCTACCTTCCCTCTGAAAAGTGTTTTATGGTGCACATTTTTTCTCAGCAGTTCCACCCAAAAGGTTCAATGAGTTCATTATGTGAAGTCTTATAATAGTACAACGAGCTGCTTAAAAAATATTCTTCCCATGTCTTTGAATCTGCATTGAGTTGAAGACAGATGTAAGACGTATGTGATGCTCGCTGAAACACAGTGTAACAACTATGCAAGGAACTTGATATCAAAGGTAAATGCCCATAATGCAACATGCTTATCGTGACATCAAACAAATGACATCATAATGGCCTGCACCTTGTTGTTCCCCCCAGTTGTAAAGTCACTCCAGCTACACAGTGATTGAAACATGATCTGATAATCTGACTCAAAAGGCTGATTTTAATGACCAGCCTCAGATTGTATCCATCCCTCTATTCAGGCGCCACTGCCGAGGCCCTGATGAAACTAGAATCTAAACTGCTATCTCACAGAGCGCTGGCATTTTCAAAATTAGATTATTGTGCACACCGGTGGGCACCACACTGATTCATGTGCCACGTGTGATATTTCAGCCGCCACTGATTGGATTTTGATGAAACTTCGGGTTAAATAAATGTGACAATTGCACTTTGGCGATTTCAAATTTACACTGATTAACCCACGGTGGGGAACTGTAATTACAGGTGAAATTGAGTGCTATTTCTCCACTTTGTATTTCTGCATATTTCCTGTCCTCCATGTTACCTAAGTATAATATTTGATGGCATTAATAGGAGTTTGAAGTGTTCGCTGTGTTGGGGCTCCGGTTTCCTCTTAGGACATGCATTTTCTGATTTGATGTTCTCCGGTGACTCAGGTGACATTTACTGTAACTCAGTAATTAGTTGCTAGTGAGAAAGCATCACTTTTAAAGTGACATCATCCTGTTTAAAACCATAGTTTCTTGTTGGTTTAGAATTTTCCAAAACTGAAAAAAAGAGCAGGGCAGTGCTCAGACTGTGAGCTGATGTCATCACCCAACATCCTAGTTATCAGTGTGACCTTGAGGTTTTTCCGAGCCCTTCGTCATGAATCATGAAAGAAGTGTCTCATGGTTTTATCTAGATAGAGACTTAACTGTGCACTTGGTCAAGAAATATAAATCATATGAAGTTGGAAAGTGTCTGCTATCATCTTAATGAGACGACGCCCCACATTCCTATGATCACAGCACCTCCCACTATTTCAAAAACATGGTTTTGACTATGTCTGGAGTTGGGAAGGAAGTTACTCAGATAAACACAATAGCCTTTTTTTTATCTGTTCCTTTAACTAGCTAGTGTGCAGGACAGTAAAGTCCTCATTAGGCTTCGGTTCCATGTGTACCAGAGAGAGAGAGAGAGAGAGAGAGAGAGAGATAGAGATAGAGAGAGAATCAAACAACTGATGATCAGAGAGGATTCACGGAGGCTAGCTGGTAAAGCTGTACACTAAATAAAGGCCCCTTGACCTCCTCCCAATCTCCGCTGCCAGCCTACACACTGAACACGACTGCTGCAACTGTATTCCGTAAATCCCCCACACTAGTATATCTAAACCTCGCAACACAGCCAGTCCTTCTTCCAACTCAACTCTCCTCGTCTCCTTTGCCCTTGTCGAGCGGCTGAGCCCAGACCAGCGAATCCTCTCCAGCTCACATCCATCCTCATTTAGGCCACAGGGACCCATTTAAGATGAGCAACGGGCTGGAAAACACAGTGACCTTCTCATATTTTACTCATTTACTGCTGTTTTCATTTCAGCCGCTAAAAAAACGGTGGCTGTGTTTTTTTTTATTTTTTTTATTTCCAGCAAAAGTTACAGAGTTTGAGAGGAGTGGCGACTATTTATATCTCAGCGATAATCCACACCTTGAAGGGCAACAAGATTTTATCCTTTCATACAAGTGGAAAGGGGGGGGGGGGGGGGGGGGGGTGGACAACATTTAGGATGCCAAAGTAATCTGAAATTGAAACTTAATGGATGAAGAGTCTATGAATTCAGACTGAGAATATACCATTGGCACGAGGCTTTATTATCTACCGTGCCCTCAGCGTTTTCATAACCACAATTTTAATGAGGTTAACCTCTTTAAAACAGTGGATAAGGGGCTAATCACTTTTTTCTTCCTTGCCTGTCTGTGTTTCTATCAGTGTGCTCCCTCTCCTTTCTCATTCTCTCCGTCTCTCACAGGGGGGAAAAAGAGCTTTTTTTTTTCATATCAACTCGCTGCCTCTCTCATCTCCCATGTCTCCAGGTTCTCGCACTCTCCTTCCCAATCAGACTGCTTGAGTCGTGTTCAAGGCCTCCCTCCTTCTCTCTGCACTCGCCACAAAGAGAGTCTAACAAAGGCCTAAGGCACAGAAAGAGAGAACGGGAGACGGCGAAGGGAAAGAGAGGGTGGTGAGAAGGGTGGTGGTGATGGTGATGGTGTGGGAGGGCAGGCACAGAGCAGGATGGAAACAGCGAGATAGTAAAAGAGATGGATGAAGAAAGTGGGAGAGACAGAGAGCGAGGGGCAGATTGAGACAGTAAGGAAAGCAAGCAACACTAAATTAGATGCTCTTGGAGAAGAGACAGTGAATTAATTCCAAAGAGAATATTGCATTGTATCTTCTCTTGCCTTCTTCTTTCAGCACTGGGACACAAGAGCGGAGTTATGTGTTCCCCCAGCAGGCTTCTCTATTCCTCTCCCCTCTCTTCTGTAAATCCCAGTCCGTTGATACCACTGGCACCAGCTCACACTTTCCCCCTCTCTTTTGTCATTCTGCTTATTATTAGACGCTTTTCGTGCAGCCATTTTAATGAACCCACTTCTAACTTTACAAATGCAAGGGGAAATTAGATTGTGATTGAGCTATGCTTGTGATGTTCAATGTGAAACAGAATAACACAGATTACACTTTAAAAGTAGAGGGTATGTTAATCTCTTCACTCCGACAACTATCAAGATACTGAATTCACACCAAAAGTATTCCTTTTTTTGTACAATGCCACCCATCACTTTTAGTTTTCCAAAGTGAATGAACCAAGATGCATTGCTTAGTAAGTCACATTTTCCATAACCAGCCCCCACTGTGTGACCATAATAACGACGGTCTGCCACTGTGCACCCAGTCCCATCTGTTTCCACTGCAAAAACGTCCAAGGCAGCAATCTGGTGGTTCCCTGAAACACTGGCCTGAGCCCCCGTCCACCACAAACCTGCATTTCTTATTTAAACTACGGTTGAGAATCATAATATTTGGCTGGGTTTGCTGAGTAGTCAGCTATGCTCCGCTGACGTTCCCCTCTACAGTGTTTTTGTCAGTTTGTGCTGAATGCATAATAGAGTGATGCAGCATATCAGCTTCTACTGAATGATTGACATGAGCTTTCACCCTATTCTAAACTTTCTAAACTTCGTATAGCTGTTTAATTAGCCGGGAATTTAGCCTCTGAGTCTCGTTATAATTAAACATCTGTCAGAGCTGACCTAACAAGCAGGGTGCAAGTAATCCTATACATCACCGTTGCTAAGTCTTTAATTCAGTACACTATCAGTCAGCGTCTAAAAATAAGTTAATTTCAGGGAGGCATCATCGGGATAGCTGATGATACAAATAACACCAAATTCAAGATGCAAATACAAATGTTTGAAACAATCAAATCCTTTTAACATAACTGCTCAAGAGGACTTAAAAGCTGTTATTGTAAGACTGAAAGTTCTGGTTGAGCTTTAAACAGCTTTTAAACACAGACAGCTTTGTTGATTCAGATTTTCAGGTTTCGGTTTGGATAAAGGTTTGTCTTGACACGTTCAGATTTTATCCACATTATTTGACTTCTGGGATCAAGGACTACATTTTACAGCCTACAAGTAAAAGATGTTATTTTTTCTGTCGCATTGAGCAAATATAGTCTTCCTCACTGGTTGATGGCTGGGTCTTACTGGAGGAACAAATGCAGAGATTACACTCGACCCTTCACTGAGGACTTCACTTCAAAGCCTGTGTAAGTGCATGCTGCAATCACGACACATACAACTGCCACCGCTGTTATACTTTGATACAAACATATAAAAGAAACAATGGTGAAGACACAGATGCACGGTAACACCGAGGATTGTCTCTTTAAGTCTGCGAGTTTGATGTTCTTCCCCGAGAACGCCGCAACTCATTTTCCACACCACAATGCCACATATCCACATAAGCAATTGGCTTAGAAGGACTATATTTCTTGTGGAAAGATCAATACGCCGTTCCCCTGCATGAGACAGCAGGATTTATAATGTAACAATGTGAGTTATGCGGAAGTCCTCCCATCCCCCCTCCTCCAACACTCTGTTGGTCATCAAAGACTTGAGTAAACACAGGACGCCCACCACCACGCCATCATCTATTATTTCATCCTGTTGCTCATCCGTAGTTTTTATCAGAAAAACGGCCACTAAAAAGATTTAACGTCGGCCAAGAGGAGTCTTCGCCGATTAAAAGTGTGACCTTGTTGTGTGGGATGAGTTAATTACAACTTAGGGTTGATTTGATTAGCGTTTTAATCAATCAACTGTTCCATCGCTGGCTGACTGATCAAATCAGCAACCAGGGTATACTGAGCGTTTTGGCACTGCTCTGATCTGCATCTTCCCAGAGAGGTATACTGTAGATGTATAGGAAATAGGAGGCAGAGTGAGTGATGCACATTTAACATAGCAGTATGTGTATTTGAGCGGAAAGCGAGTTTGTAGATAACATGTCTTTATTTTCTGGAGGAGAAATGTGGGTATTCCTGAACGGTATCCTTTCTGACAAGAGTGATTAAAGGCATTTCTTCCAGTATCAGCCATGATGATGAATCTTGTTTGAAGTTTGTTTTTCAGCAATGAGCTGCTGGCCCCTGTTTGCCCTCGCCGCACTAACCGCAGTCGAGACAAACATCTTCCAATCAATTCAGCTTAAACCAGAAATACCTGGAGAAAACTCGAGTCACACAACACGAGGGCTGGGCTTTGGTTTGGGTTTTCCTCACGTAACGTTTGCTGTAAAGCCTGCGTCTAGAGACACATGTGACTCCAACTCTTTGAAGAGCGAGGGCACATTTTAAGTCCAAGCAATAGAATAAATCAAGGGAATTGTTGGTCCGCGCCACAATTGCCAGAACGTAAATCGTATCAGTGGTAGCATGTGAGGAATAATGGTGAGGGGAATCAGGTAAGGAGACATCATGCTTCAGTGAACTGCTTATAAAACCATTTGACGGGGCCACTTTAGGCCCCGTTCCATTGGAGCCGTAGTATTTACTGACACCCACAGGCTCTTGTATTTTATCAAGCAGCGCTCAATCGCTGAATGTGCATTTTGTTTGTTGATTACCTGTGTGTGTGTGTGTGTGTGCATTATATACTTGTGATTGTGTGTGTTTGTGTAGTATTTAAAGTGTCATAAAAAGCAAAGAGACATTCTGTTTTATGGCAGTCTGTCTAGAGTACTAAAACAATTGTTAAGTACTGTGAAGGATGCCCAAACTGTCTGTTTCATCACCACGGTTAACTGCTTCAACTGTCCACTTAAAGTTCATTAACGTATGTAACGTACAAACTCATCTTGCACCAAAAATGCGACAAAGACACAAACGCATCAAAGGTCCCCGGGGGCCATACCACACCAGGAATATTCTGTTATTATTGTTATTATATAAATATTTGCTTTAAAATGTTGAATTAAGCATCAGGATAAACTCACCCTCATATTAATGCAGTGGTACTGCTGCAAAAGCAATAAAAAGAGGAGATCACTTCAGGGCATTTACAAAAACAGCAAAAAATAGTCAAGAGAGTTCAGATAGGTCCAAAATGTAAAAAAATTAAAGTGGTTTGCATCCACTATGAAATAAAGTTCACCAAACAAAGCAAACAAAAATATGCACAATAACTGTACTTTCTAATGTTTGTACATTCTAATTCTGTCTATATTTCTACTTTTTGGCGTGTACTGGAGCCTCACGCACTCTTTTCCCTCCTGCTCTCCCAGAGTGCCAATGTCAGTAACGTTATATAAGTGATATTTAGAATGGCAAGTACTCTAATGATAGACCACATGGATACAAAGTTAACACCTTACATTACATCCTTACTGTGTTCGCTAGTACTACGATCAAGTTGTAGCTGATAATGCAGTCCCGAATTACAGCGTCTAGCCACCCTACGCCGTTCCTTCTGTTTGCACTGTTAGCTGCTAGCTTCCAGCTCAGACGTCACTGTGTGTGGAGGGAACCAACCCCGGCCAACGTTGACTGAATCATAGATATGCAGTGAATTCCATTTAGTGTATAATAATAGTAGTTCTGTAACACAGTATGGCTTATTAAATGTGCTGCATTCCAAATTTTACTTCAAGTGAAGAGGTATATTTTTTATATTGTCATATTTTTGTCAAATCTGAATTTAAATTGGAAGGTAAATGTACTCCTGAGTCCTTTCATCTGAAGTAGAAGCAGTATACAGTAGAGCTAAGTTATTTTGGAGTACAATGAGCTAGAATAGTAACATGATTCCATATTTTTTATTCTATAAAAAATCTATAGCTGGGGCCCTTTTAGTTTGGGGCCCCAGGCCATTGCCTATCTTTCTAACACTGAAGTCTGCTCCGGGTGTTTTTTCCCCTGAACCAGGGTGTATTTCACTGGTGTTTCTGACTGTGAGGAGTCACGACTTGGGTGTATGACGCAAATATGTCATGACAGATGTATTGCTCAGGACCAAAGGAAGCGCGGTATCATGTGATGTTGTTGTCAAGAAAGCAGCGGCACCACAGGCCAAGCATTCGGCCCGGTCTGACCGAGGTTCTCAAAGAGCTTTTTCATATTGTTCTCAAAGTAGGAATTCACAGATGCCAAAGCCAACAACGATGAAAAGACTCTGTAGTTGGCCTAGAATAAATAAAATACCTGGGTTAGATCTGCGGAACATGAGTCATTGATTTGAAGTGATATTTTAAACTGTTGACTCAAAGAGCCCCTGAGGGCTCATAAAGCTGTTTTTCACCCCGAGTCCAGACACAGACACAATGATGCATTGAAGCCAAAGCACATGCAGCCACTCTGTGGGTGGAAGAGAAGGAGATGAGAGGCAGAGAAACACGAGCTGACACTTTACATCAAGTTTACATTTGTAGAGCAAACAACAGCATGTCAGTAAGAGTCTGCTTACTCACATGTGACAACTTTCCTTTTTAAGTCCATTCATTGGATAATTAAAGGGAGATGTTGGCTGTAATGGCAGCAGATGTTACGGATTGCTTCATGTCAGCACTGCAATTTTATTGTTATTCAAGTGTTATGCTTAGTTCAACTAGTCTTACAAACATTTAAGCAACTCAACAAATTCAATTACTTGACAATGTTGTATGTGTTAATTGTCATGAGATCACTTATGTTGTGATATGATATGATATATATAAATAAAATTGACTGGTGTAGAATTGACTTATTTACAATATTACTGTGCAAAGCGTCAATATCATAAAAAGAAAGCTGATGACAAGTGTTTGGTAAAGTAAAACAGACGGGGCAGAAAAAAGAAAGGAGCAGGGAACATAAAAGGTTATTTCCTCTTGTGAGGTACATCCAAACTAAAGAGCTCATTTGTAATGGAAACAAGTGTATGAGTGTGTTCAGTAATCCGATGACCTTGTATTAGTATGCTACAGAAACATCCCTTTAACCGCTGGTGCTAGAGAACATTGCCACGGAGACCAGCATCCTTGAAAAGCTGTCTTCTCATGACAGGTAATCAACCACAACAGAACTACTTTGTTTGTATTTACTTTTCAAATGTCGCCAAACGGAAATTGTAAAACACTTTTGGTTAAAAAACGATCAAAAAATGTAAGACCCTGACATTATGCACTCTGTAGATGTATTCATAAAGACAGTGGGAAGGTAGATGTTAAAGATTAATCCCTGCATCAGTATTGACTGCCTTGGCAAAAACTATTAAATGATCAATAAGTTAAGCGGAGCTAGGATGGCCACTGACATGAGTATCATTGGTCCCTGGGTTACGATCGATATATTGACCCGTGTGGTGATACTGCCCCCCCTTTTCTCACCGTACTCTTCCACCAGCACATGGTCTCAGGCTGAATGTTGTAATACTATAATATGATAGCTGTCGGGAAATGTTTGTGTCCATTCCCACCATATAAGAACCCACTGCAATATGTAAATAATTCAGACGTTATGAAAGGGATTGACTTGGCTGCGCCTGTGTCAGGCACTGAGAAACTCTCTGCTAGGCAAAGGAAGATTTTCAATGTTCTCATCGCTCGCTTTACAAAACAGTACACTTGACATTTTTCCATTCCTATTCAAGAGCCATCTTTGAGCAGCACAAACCTCCCAAAATGTGTTTTCTTCTCCCCTTAGAGATCTGGAGAACAGCTGGGAACGGAGGACGCTGCAGGCTAATTAGCACACTGTTGGTGGAAGTGAAGCCAGTGATACTAAATATGCTTTTCCTATAGGAGAAAAGGAGTTGTTTCAGCCAATCACGAGATGTTTGAAAGTCTCATGATTTGATATCTATATCTATATACAGAATATTGAAGGTATTCCATCAGCATAGCTCAGGCTCAGCAAGTAATAGGTCTTCAATACCACCACCCACGTATAGGTCTCCATGGAAAACATGTGTGTTAGAGGGCACAGAGGAGATAAACAGACAAATGCATAGCGGTAGTTTTATTTTGCATCTGTACTACTGTTAATTACACATGTGGGTTAGTTTTTCACCATATGGTTGATATTTACACTTGTTTTATCTGGAAAACACACACACACACACACACACACACACACACACATACATGCGTATTGTGTACAGGCAGTGAATCTTTTGGAATCAGGGAGAGAAATAAGGTGCTTTGATCTGAATCTGACATCAAGAGAACGTCTATCAAACCGCGGCCTAGATAATAAACTCAGTTATAAAGTGGCAGTGGTTCAGTAAAAACGAACACTCAAAGTGTCTAATTATATGACAAGCCCACATAGAAATGGTACAATTTTAGTCATTATTGTCAAGTGCCTTCTCTTCCTTTTTTTTCTCGTTGTGAGTGAATTATTTCTCATTTTCATTGCGACATGGATTTTGTACACCACATCAGAAAGCTGAGCCACTGGGTTTCAGGAGAGATTGGAATTCAACTTTGTACTTTGGAATCCACTCACTTCTTGCATACAAAAATGAAACACAATTGACTATTAAAAACAGGTGAAGAGCGTCCAAGAGTGTCCAAGTGTGGGCCTCGGGTTACAACAGTCAGGGCCTTTTCTGGAAGCCAAGAGTCTGATTGATTGATTGATTGATTGATTGATCAAATCTGAGACCTTTCTGGAGCACACATCCAGGCCAAGACCCAAGAATGCAATTTGATTTTATTCATTTCGGCAAACACCACCAGCACCAAAGTCAAGTGAGTTCAGCCTCTTTCCCAATTGCAGAATACCATACAGTGCAGCACCAGTGAGAGGAGAGGTCTTGTGAGGTTTTCTCTTCCGGTCTCAGTAAAGGACTGAGCATCTAACACTGTGTTCGCTTTCCTGTTTTACAAGTTATTGATGATTTTAATACAATGATCTGTGTTTTTATGATCCTTTTTGGGTTTTGTGCTTTAGGGCCAGCTGGAAAAAAGAAAATTTAGCCTCATTAATCGCATGTTCAGTGAAACTAGAACAAAAACACGTGTTACATAATTTACATGGGGTACAGCAAACACACAATGTATGTGCATGCAGCTAAACTATGCAGGCTCCACATGTTTCACCCTTGTTTTCTCACGCCACGCTCACAGCATCCACATCCCAAACAGTGTGCAGGTCAATTCAACCATCTGAGGGATTGCAGCTGTTTTCCCATTCAAGTGTGAATAAACTTGCTTTTGGGAATTTGCATTGTTCTTTTATTTTCTTCTTGGTGTCAGACTTGGAGCGTGTGAGTGGGTGAGCATGTGTGTGCATTTAAGTGTGCAATGATACACTTAAGATAAGGAGAAGGAGAGATGTACTCATACGTATGTCTATAGGGTGTGGTTGAAAAGGAAGGCACACGGAGGATCATCTGTCACAAGGCCATGCAGCCTTTTCCAATTAGAATAAAAACTGAAGAGAAAAACTGTAAATGGAGTAAAAGGTGATGACAACCATGGATTGCACAGCACTTGTGTGTGCATGCCAGAGACCCAGAGATGAGTGTACAGCAGTCAAAATCTCCACAGCTTTTTATTTATTTACTTTAGGGAAAATTAATTCTCTGTTGAATACACAGCGTCTCCCTGTCAACACAACTGATGAGTAACCGTTCTGTTTAGCTGTCGCCTCTGAACCGCTCCTTTGAATGCTCTGCGTTTTCTCTGAAGTAAAGCACATTTTTCAAACCTTGCCAATAAGTCAGATTCTTGTTTATTGAATCCCACCTTCTCATTTTCGCCGGTGTAGATTTCTGTTTGACTGATCTTCTGCCTCCCATGCCAACCACGCACTATGCAAAAATGAACAAGTCTCGTACCGCAGACACTCGCTCTCCCTCGTTTCCTGTCAGTGTGTCTGTCACGGTCTCTCTTTTAAGTGTTTCTCCTTTTTTTTCCCCAAGAATCGTCTCTCAGGAGATATCTGCATCTCTTAGAGGTCACAGTGAGAGTCGCGTCTCATAGCTTCCGCCAACTAGACCACAAGGTCACACTGGAAATCTGTATAATCCAATAAAAACTTCAGTTCATCAGAGATAAAATAAAATAAAATGAATAGTTGCATTGAAAGACAGTGTCGAAAGTTCACTTGCTTTCTTTTGTTTGACTGATGTTTTCCCCATGGCTTTAAAAGGAGAGGATGAATAATGAACGGCTCTTGAGGTAGTTTAGGTTATTCCTGACAGGAGTATCTTGTGTTTTTCTGTCAAAATAACAAGATTAATGTGAAATGAACCCAAATAGTATTACACGGTTCTGCTCAGCCTCTTCAATCATTAAAACCATTATGTTAACAACCACTTGCCTTCATTTTGTAATGGTAATTGCAGAGTGTAACTCATAAACAGCTTTTCACCTGCTAAGAGTAGCAAATACTCGTATTTTTATTACATTATCATATTAAAAGTAAATTACTTTGATCAGTTACAATCAAATTAAAGTGAAACCTAAACCTCAACTGTCAGAATGCTGGGAGTTGGGCGTGCCTGAAAGAGAGACTTCAAGACAAGTGGAAATCATGACAAGTGGTAACAATACGTCTTTAGACCAAATTATTACTGTGGTCGGAAATTCCAATGGTAGAAAAACAATGAAAGGCTCCTGCCCAGGCAATGTCTACATTCCACAGTGAAAAGACTGTAGTTAGGTTTATGCCACCTATTTTCCACAGTGTCATTGTCAGTCGGAGCTGAATCATACAAGTTTAAAAACATTTACGTTAGACAGCATCTGCTTGATGCTAGCAGCTTGAGCGACACAGCTAACTAGGGATGGGTAAAAATATCGATTCAGCAATGCATTGCGATTCTTTTCCCCGCAATTCAATATCGATTCAGCAATCTTCTGAATCAATTCAAGCCCGTGGCCAGTGGGGGCGCTGTGACCAACACCCTCGTGTGATTCGCGCTGTACGGACGGGGGCCGCACTAGACCAAACCATTACAATGTGGCGACCGGAGTGAGTATAGCGTTCACACCGGCCGCGGAAGCGCCGCGAATAGGCGCGTAGCGGAGCCCGATTCCTTTCAGCGCCCTTGTTAAAGGAGTCATCACCAGGAAATCGCAATTTCTCTTGTTAAAACATGCATATCTGTGTTTGACCTCAGTTGAAACTTGCCTGAAAGGCTGGAGTTTGAAAGTGGCGCCGTTTTTTCGCTTCTGCTCTTTTTCCGAACAGGAATAGCACACAAGGGTGTGCATTCCTAAAGCACGAGATTTTGATTCTGCGCCTACGGTGACGTCACCGTGGAGGCTACTTGCATAAGCCCACCCCTCTTTCACCACCCAACCCCGCCCCGTCCGCTACCTGAAATCGCCTGAATTCCGTAAGGTTCGTCATTTAGTGTGTGCGCCATGACAGGGGGCTGTTTATGTTTTGGAGTCTGCATGCAGGCAAGCCCCCCCGGCTCTCTCCTTCCTGCGGCGAATCAACGCGCGCCTCATTACATATTATACAATGCACATCCGGACCAGTCAAAACCTCGCGCGTAATCTCGCGTGATAAAATCGCGGTACGAAAAAGGGTCAGAACAAGCTCAATGTTTGATTAAAATTTTTTTTTTTTTTTCTAATAAGTTTTACGAATTGATCCAAAGCGATCCAAGGGGGGCTGGATACGTATAAAACCAGGTTATGACTCCTTTAAGCGATAGTGTCGTTCACACCAGACACGGAGCGCCGCGAATAGGCGCGGCCGTCCCGCGCCGTGAAACGATCGTTTCGGCGTCTGCTCTATTTTTTGCGCGTGCCTCGAGCGAACGCGTCAATTCTGGCAGTAAATCACACAAAGAAACACGAGACAATCGGGCCAATTTTCAAAATAAAAGCAATTTTCAAAATAAAATACCGCGATTGACAAATGCGATCATAGTTGTGTATCTCAACTCGCACTGGGAAACAGGAAGAGAAAATACATTTAATAAATGTGAAGAGTAGATAAACAAATATGTGCATTTCAACGGTATATCTGCACTACTACTGTCTACTGTCTCTATAGCTCCCGCGGCCGGTGTGAACCCGTTACATGCACTGTAGTTCAGTGTTTAAGCAGTGTCCTGTTTTATCATGCTATGAGTTAAACCACGGCTGTTCATAAGGCATGAATCGTGAGAATCGAATCGTGAGATTCTAAACAACACCCAGCCCTACAGCTAACAGAACACGATCGGATTGCCGGTGGTCAAGTTGTTGGTCAAGACTCAAAGAAGACAGTGGAGAGCAACCAGCAGCATAAACTGGACGTATGAGAGCAGAATATAACTGACTTTGCCATTAAACTTTACTTTAATTAATATACTACTTTGTGAAATGTCCGTTTCTCTCTGTTCTATCAGGCTACATTCCCAGAGGGTTGAACCGGCTGTGATTCAGGTAGTTTAGATTACTTTATCCATTTCAGTCATTTTCAATTCATATTCCATTCAATAAATAGACGCCTGAAGTAGACCTACTCTTTTATATTAATCCTCGGATGCAGTTGGTATGCAGAGTAGAAGCCCCCACAGGTCTTTAACAGAAATATGGATGCAGACTAACGCCTGTGTCTCAGTTTATCCTTGTAATTTCAATACACATAGATATGTTTAATATATGATCTTCAATCTGCTCGACCTTAATTTTCTTTGTGAAAAACTCCTTTAACCTTTAATGTCTTTGTTTTCCATTTGTTCTAACGTGCTGTGGAATTGGAAGAATGGCTGACTCACATTTATTTTGGCCTTCGTATAATAAAGGTACACGTTGAGGTTTACCAAATCTCTTACTGCAATGCAAGTTTATGAAAAGTATTTATGTTGTTATGAAGTTAATTATAATCAACTCTGGTTACAATTCCCTGTCATATAAATTGGATTTTGATTGTTCTAGTGTTTGTGATGGCTGTTGTCATTCAACTGATGATGTTTTATTCAGTGTTTAGCACTTTAATTGTGTAGTTAATATTGATGTTATATAATCTAACTGCGTCTGACAGCTGAAGCTGATTGCCATCACTCTCCTTCACCTTTCACACCTAATCGTGACATCATGATGCATCATGTTGACTTATTAATTACCGTTACATATCTTGACATTCATTAATGATCAATTATTAAATGGGCTAAAAGGCAATAACGCCACAGCTCCATTTGAGCAGCTCTCACCGGCGTGAATGAGGCGTCGTGTCTGAGCACCTCGTTCATTGTATAATACATTCATGTACGCCCTTCAATCCAAAGCCACCATCGGATCTGGCGGCACACCGCTTCAAGAACGCTCGTCAAGGAGTGAAGAGGTACTCGTGCCTGAGTGCCACTTTCAACCCTGGGAACGTGTGCTTCGCTGCCCACTTCACCCTCACCACAGGCGGGCTCGTCTCCCAGTGGCTGGCGTGCATGATGTCACGTCACCACTGAGCATGTTGGAACGTCCCCTCCACAGTCACCGGCAGCAGTCTCATTTTTTATATTTTTTTATTTAAGTTTATTTGTCAAGGGACAGTGTGCATCACTACATTGATAATTCAGAAAATAAAAATATGTGCTCACTTTTCTTTCGTTAAAAAAATTAATTTCCATATGTAGTCCCCAAAAAAAGCAGACACAACAAAATACAAACACTCCATAGGTAGACAAAAAAAAAAATAACGACTAACACCCTATGCACAAAACTATATATAAACTAAATATAAAATCACTAAGTTTTATTTACTATGAAAAGGTATCCTACATGATACATAAGGCATCCTATACAATTAAACTCATGGTACACAACAGTATTTATGTGGAATACATAATGCAATTGACTATATACAATGCTCACCCTATAGAATACATCACTCCTTTCTGTAGCAAAGACAAATCTGAAAAGAGTCCAGGCATCCCAGGGGATTCTAGTTTAGTACCACTTATCATTATTTATTTCTGTCAAAGTTAATGCACTGTGCAAAAGAAATAATAATAATGATTGCATCGGTATCTGGCTGGGTGCCAATCGTGACTTTTGGGGCTTTGTGGCTACTGTACACGCATTAAAGGGACCTTCTTGGCCTAAATTAAGACTCTGCACTTAGTCTCATCCTGTGAGCTTGTTGGGGAAAGACAGCCTGAGAGCAAGCGCTGCTTCAGAGGCTTAACTCTGGGGCAATAAAGCCCCTTTGACAGAACGCGTCAGAATAGCAAAGACACTTGCTATGAACCTAATTAGGAGGTAAACAATGCCATGGTGTAAGGAGGGGAAAGAACGCTTATTTCAAAGTCACAAATACAAGCTTGTATACTATTGTCAAATCAGATATAACAGGCAAAGTCGGGAGACGACCTGACTGTATCTTCATTTTAATATAGTAAAGGAATGCATCATTTATTAATAGAATATATTTTGCTTTGTATTTCAAGCATACATTGTTGTGACCAATTCAGTTTTTTCAAGGTCATCTCGTGATTTTTAACAACAGCTGGTGTGTGATAGATGTTTTTTTTTGTATTCTGATAATGATGGTATTTTTAAACCTTAAAATGTAGGAAAATGATGGATAATGTTTTATTTATCCATCTTTAATGTGCAAACATCAGACATATGCAGTAATCTCAGAGACCACTGATCCTCCATGATATTCAGGAAGCAGTGATTATACATACACAGGGTTTTTTCCTCTCCAGCCAGAATATGTTGTATGCCCTTGCAGTATCCTGCCTTTGCATACATGCGTGGGGGTTGTTGACTAACGGGAGAGAACGCCCGCCGTGTGTCTATTTGTCTATAGGACTTCATTCCTGCTCGGCACAATGCTAAATGGACTGTGGAAGCATGTGTTATCCTGATTGTGCTGCAATCAGGAAGGCTGACATACTAACTTGACATGTGGTTTGGCTCTGTGTTGGGGTTTGGGGGATTTATTTGCAATGCTGTGTGCATGTTAGACTGCTTGCACATGATGAGAGCTTTTGAGATTTGAACCGTGGTTATTGTTATGGCGAGGAAGGAAGATGTCTGAGAGCCTCGCCACAATGTGGGTGCTGCAAACCACGATTATTGTACACCTCGACCGCTGTTCTGAAAGTTCAAATTTATTGAAATGTGGTTCAATAATTTAAAAGTGGATCTGGATACGATTTGCCGGGAACCGCACCCCTGCAGTCCCAGCCTTGCCAACATGTAATTACAGCATGTAGGTGTAATATTACTGGACCTTCACACAGCATGGAGCTGGAAGCTGCGAGCTGATGTGACATGCTCAGAACACAAACTGTAATTAGTATGCTGTGTCAAACGAAAGTTAAAGTACTTAAAGTAAAGACCAGTGTGTTGTATCTCAGAAATAATGTAGCACAAACTCTCAGTGGGTGTAAATCAAGCAAATGGTCTCCGTTATTATTTACAGGCGGTGGAATTGTAGAACTCGTTGACCGATAAACACCACCTTGCTGCACGGGGACGACAAATAAACTATATTATTATGCGAGACCTTGAAGACGTCAACATGGCATTGTTCCTGGGCGCCTTTTCACTGCACATTGCAACTCTCCTATCTACGAACACTGTGTTTTTGTCTGTGTTCTCTTTTCTCACTCCGGGGACAGCATGTGAACAACACAAAAAAACTGGTTCGCGGGTGTCAGGAGGGTTGTTGTTGCTGGTGTTCCATTGTCCCTGTATGCATGCATGTGTGTGTGTGTGTGTGTGTGTGCGTGGGTGTGTGTGTGTCTGTGCGTGCACCAATTTACATTCATGAGAGGCAGAGTGAGACAAAGCATGAAAAAAGCTGCGTGCTGTGCACGAGTGTGTGTCCTTCTGTCTGTTAATTACAGTGTGTGTGTGTGTGTGTGTGTGTGTGTGTGTGTGTGTGTGTGTGTGTGTGTGTGTGTGTGTGTGTGTGTGCGCGAACCATGACCTATGACTGTGCAGGGGTTAGACTGGATGCAGAAGTGCCACGATTTTCAAATATTCTGCTCCCCATGGTTAACCAATGGGGCTGTTGACACAGGACACGCCAGCCGAAGCTCCACAGCCAGCTTGTGATCTCCAGTGATAGTTTCAGTGTCTGGTCTATTTTCTCTACATGCCGCGATCAAAGCTGCCAACAAAACACACTAAAAAATATACTCCGAACGATAGAAATGACGTATCATATATGATCTCATTCTGATAAATGATCATTTACGCATCCCAGACTTTTTGACTTTCCACCTCTTTGTCCCTGCTGTTCTCCCAGAGTTTGAATGTCCCCTCCCACATAATTTTTAACTTTCCAAAACTCTCCTATATGTATATTGATTGGAAATAGCAGAGTGTCACTGCGGTCTGCCATTGTGGTATTTACATACGACATACGACACGGAGCTCTACAGAAAACAGCAGAGAAGCAGAAAAACGGTCGCAGAGAAAAGCCCATCTAGAGTGACCAGCCAGGCCACTGCTCACGTGACAGTTGACCTAGCGCTGCACTTCTCCCAGGATGGATGTCCACAGTGATTGGCCTCTGCTGCTCCATGTTTTATCACAATCCAGTTAATGTTTCTGTGGAGACTGGGCTCCAGTATAATGTATGTGACTATTTTAGTACCCACACTGTAAACCACTGTAACTTCTTCCCCCTTCAGCTTCAGGATGAGCAACAGTGGCTGTTCAAAGCTGCCCTTATGGAGCAGGTCTATACTGCTACTCATCTCACTCGCTATACACTTTTTATTTTCTTTCTCAGTGTCGATGTTATCAATGCCCTGCAGCACAAAATGAAAACTAACATTGCCTCTTGCAAACATATCACTGTGTCCCTCAAACACACCAGTGTGCTGTATAATCCAGCACATCAGGCAAAGCCAAAATGCTGAGTCCAACAAACCTGCTTTCTGCAAACTGCGCTGCCTCCCCTTTGTCTTTTCTGCTTACTCGTACACTTTATCTGCATGCAATATTTACTCAAGACGCGGGCCTTCACCAAACACACAAGAAGTTGCTGGCCTCTTGCTTCTGATTCCTCCATCTGCTGCGGGATCTGGGCTTGATTAATATTGCTTGTCCATTGAAGGACCTATCCATAAAGTTGTCTTTGATGATAAATGGGAGCTGTGTAAACAGGAGATGTGGGATATGTAAATGACTCTGTCTTTGGTGTGCTGCTTGGTCCCCAGTCAGATATCACATGGGAGGGTTCTCCTTGTCTTGGATACAGAAGAGAGGGAGGTTGATATGAAAGGGGTTCCTGGGGGCTTGTGCTCATGCAAGCGCATGTTACAGAGGGAATTAGCTCTCCAACTGATGCAGGCAGTTGTTTTATCAAAGGCGAATGCAAAATTAAACCCAATATACGACGACTGAATCATTGATGTCTTCCATTAGAAGCAGTGAGCTCTTATATTTGTATGGAAGGGTCGACTTTAGGATCTCCTTCCTGATTTTGTCATTTACACAGATTGGGAAGTTCTTGAAGCAGGAAGGAATGAATGATCATAATGAGTCGATTTAGGATTCCTTCAGATTCATAGCGAATGGTGCAAAGAGATATCAAAGGCTGAGCGGCCGCCGGTGGAATTACAAATAGTCACAATGAACTTTTCAACTTGTTAGTGAGTTCTCTGCATCACAGTGTATACCAAGTTATATCAGGCTGGATATGATTTATGCATTTCCATTTTTGTTTACTACTCATTCTCTATGATATAAAATATGAACCTTCAAAACGTTGGAGTTGAAATCAGCGAAACGATAGCAGGCTTACACCATTTCAGAAATATCTGGTTCTTTGAGGCCTTAAGTGAATTTAGTTGGTGTTTGTAATAATAATAATAATAATAATAATAATAACAGAGTTAATTTGCACAGCACACTTAAAAACCTCAAACAAAACCTCAAGGTGCTTCACATGCATTCAAAATAAAAATGATGCAGTAAAGAGACCAAGACCACTTTAAAAGCTATCTGGATGCAACTCATCGGTTCAATTCATCATCGCCTCAAGGTTGTTTGTGTTTTCCTCCGTTGTTCAGCTACCTTCTATCACAGTATCACTCTTGTCAAGCACATCCGTTTTATTCACAACACAACTTGGCTGACCCTCATCAAACCCTGAAGAGAGACGGCATCAGATAGTGTTCAGAGCATCCGGCATGTATCCCACAGCTCCCCCCCCGCCTCCACCCCCCACCACCCCATGGAGACACTTCCTGACCTACTGATTTCTGAAGGGATATTTACAGGATTTCACAACCCACCGCGGCCAGGACGTATTCCTCAGGATATGAGAGTAAGTTTATCTGTCGGGTTGGCACTGAGTAAAGGCATTGATTATTTGCACAGTGTCATACGACCGGGATGAAAGGAGTGCAGATGGTGGAATGGGCCAAGTTCATTAAACTAACAGAGGGGGGTGGGGCTGTTGGTCATGCTTGCAAATGTGTAACGCACTTTAATTCCTGCATGTTAAACGTGATTATCAATTCTGGTATTCTGTGAGCAAAGAAAACTGCACTGGGGAACGGTGCCTAATTAGGAATTCACATCTAAGGTGATTGAAATTCTATCCGGTGCGTGATCAGATACACTACACACATTATTGCAACACTTCTGTTTTTTTTAATAGGATGTAGCACTGGCGAAATGATGTGAATGATAAAAAATAAAGAGAAAAGGGAATTCATGAAATCTGAGGGCATTTTTATGGTTCAGAGTAACAGGAACATCCGCGCAGTTGTCTAAAGTACTGGAATAATTTGGCTCAGAAAGTAACACTAGTGAGTTTGGCTACTTTGGAATAAGCGCTCTATGTTCTCTGGCCAGAAGAGAGTCACACATTATTTCTAGGAGGCCATCTTGCCAGAGGGCTTGTATTTATTCCTCTATTTGATAGCTGTGTAATACTTGGAGGAGTCTGAAGAAACATAAACCACTAAGCCTTTGAAACTTCCTCGCTCCTTCGCTGATGAAGTGATGCGCTCACCTCCCTCTCTTATTAAGATGTGAACAGATTTATCATGACCACCTCACAGGGTCACATCCAGACCGCTACCAGTAAATCAACTGAGACTGCGTTCAACACTAAGTGGGTGTGTTGTGCATAAAGAGAGAGAGAGAAACAGAATATAGCTACAGCAGAGACTGACTGTACGAACATCAAACACATCATGAAAATGGGAGATGTCTATGATGTGTGGATGTTTGCTTATTTATGATTTATTCATGCTCTTCCTCTGGCTTAATATGCCAAAGGCGTTGGCTATCTCCAGGCAGGAGAGGAAGTTCTGTCAGTTAGCAAGCGAAATTGGAGAAGTGATCACCTACTAGCTGCCTCTGAGGGGAAAATCACCAATGTTGGTGCACACACTCACTACACTACACTACACTACACTACATACAACACACAACGACTCCTATGTTGTTGACTGCAGAAGATCATATTCTAAACAGGACAGGCTGCATTATTGCAGTGATGTGCTTGATAGTTCTCTTTTCAAAATAGATGTATTTTCTGACCAACTTTGCAGGAAATTATTCTGTGTAAGAATAAACCACTTCAATGTCAACGTCAAGGATGAATTTGAACCAAAAAAAGCAATGAATTAACAAAAATATGTGCAGAATTGTGGGCTGCACGGTGGTATAGTGGGTAGCACTCGCGCTTCACAGCAAGAGCGTCCCGGGTTCGATTCCCAGGTCGGCCCGGGTTCCTTCTGTGTGGAGTTTGCATGTTCTCCCCGTGTAAGCGTGGGTTCTCTCCGGGTTCTCCGGCTTCCTCCCACAGTCCAAAGACTTGCAGGATGGGAATAGGTTCATTGGTGACTCTAAATTGCCCGTAGGTGTGAATGTGAGAGTGAATGGTTGTTTGCCTCTATATGTCGGCCCTGCGATAGACTGGTTACCTGTCCAGGGTGTACCCTGCCTTCGCTCAATGACAGCTGGGATCGGCTCCAGCCCCCCGTGACCCTGAATACAGGATAAGCGGTAGACAATGGATGGATGGATGTGCAGAATTGTGTCTCATATGTGGCACGAGAGATACGTAACAATGTAAATACAGTATTCCCAGGTATAGGGCAATTTTCATATGGCCTATTGAATAAAAATTTGGATAAAAACATATATTTGTATTTTAAGTGGTGTAACAAACAACAGCAGGCACATACTAGAGCATACAAACTGATCAAACAGCAGGTGCTAAACATGCAACTAATCTCCCTGACGAATGACATTTAGTTTTAATGCTGCAAAAAATCCCACAACACACTAACTAAACAACTTTCGCCATGCAGATCTCTTCTGCCCCGTTTGTGGCTCGAAGCTCTGCCATCTGTGAGTCTTGAAAGTACTTTGGTGGAACATTCATAAGTGGGAATCAAGTCTCCAATGGCTTGGTACTCTGCCATGACCATGGACATTGGCAGGGAAGTAGCCGAACACTGCTTGATTGAATGATGATTGGCTCAAGCAGCAGCAGCAGCAGTGTGAGAAAAATGAAAACTCTTATCATGACTAAACAGACAAAACTGTATGGAGATGATAAATCTCACAAATGTGTGCCTAAACAATCCTTTCATTGTTTCACCAGTAAATCTTAGATTATATTACAGAAAATTAATTCATACAATACACTAGAGTTCCTCAGCCAGAATGAATTAACCATAATTAGGTGAATGACTGATGTGATACATTCTTGGGCAACGTTTCCTTACAGTAAAGCAGCATAAAGGATCCTGCCTAATACCTCCAAATATATACTCTAGATAATTATTCAAAGGAGAGAGTATACAGTTGGGGTTGAAAATCCATAAAACTCAATTTATGAGCCACAAATTAAATATATAAATCACTCAAAACATGTGGTCTTTTAATTTAATTATGGTTTGTCTTTGAGTGAGAGCATCCCACAAGCCGTGGGCTGCAAAGTATGCAAACAAAACACAAAGCACAACAAATAAGATAAGAAAACAAAGATAATCTGCCACGTTATTTGATTTGCACATGCTTGCCGAAAAGTACAAGACTGATCAGATCGTCACGAATCATCATCCCGAGCTGAAGGCTTCTTCCCACTCAGAACTGCCATTAATATTGCATGCTACACTTTTACAGCAGCCTATTTGTCATGTGTCATGAAACTGCAGACACTGTCACATTTATAAAAAAAATCTGCAATGCCAGAGAGGCAACACACACTAAACCAGAGATAGCTGCTTATATGCCTGCAAGATGAGATCCATTCAACTGACCTGTCATCTGGTTTTGTATTTGCTTAGCATACAGCAAGATTTGTAACATTTAATGTGCTAAATGATTATTCCATTATGTATTTTTGAATAGCTGCTCTACTCAACTGATTTGGATGGGACGATGATCTGATTTGAAAAAAAAAAATGTTCTCTTTTGCTTGGTTTATAGTTTTTTTTCTCTTTTTACTTTTTCACAACATGCGCGCCACCGAAGCAAGCCCTACCATTAAACATGATAGAGAACAATTTAAACACATTAGGCTGTCGCTGTTGTCAACCAACCCACAATGTGGATTACCTGTTGTCGTACCTGGAAAATGGAGGAGACAAAGGAAGCAAGGGTCCTAGTGAGGCAGCAAGTCTCCAGTCATTCATCAACGTTATGATTTTAAAGGAGACTTGGCTCAACCCCTCAATCTATTCAGCCATTATTCCAGAGGGACTCTCCATTCACCACCAAGACCCGACAATAACACCGGGGAAGAGCAGGGGAGGGGGGGGGTCTGCTACATGATCAACAACAAGCGCTGCTCAGATGTGGAGATCATTTCTACGGGCTGTTCTCCAAATCGAGAGCACCTTATGATCGGAGGAGCGTTGTTATTATTTCCAGAGGGAGTTACCATCAGTCATCCTCACAGAAGAGTACATTCCACCACACTCTGACATCCAAGCACTGGACGACCTGTATGGAGTTATCGACAGGGCAGAGACCTCGGAGCCAGAGGCTGTTTTTATTAACAACATCAAATTGATGAAAGTCCTGCCGAGATAGCATCAACACATTGGCTACGCCCGGCGGTAACACGCCTCACAGTGTTTATACCGCTCTCCAGGAAGTATATAAGGCCCTCCCTCAGGTAGACCAGCTTATGTTTCAGTTGGGCTTCTGCCTGCCGAAATTCAAACCGGACTCAGCGGTGATGTAGACCAATCAGACTTGATGCTGTAGTGAGTACGTTTCAGGAATTGTATCAATGGCAAATGATTATACAGACATGTATAAGCCCAGGGTTAATGGGGAAGTCCAGTCTGACTAGCAGGGCTCTAACAGCACATGTGATCTGGACTAAGTACCATTGCAGACTACAAGAGGAGAAGCAGCAGTGCTGAGGTAATGTCTGCTTCCTCCCTCCAGCCTACAGAGAGGAGGTCCGAGCCCTGACATCTGGGATAACAACCTCCATCTCAACGTAGGGCTCAGCTCCATTTTTGAAAAGGTCTAAATATAATACAAGAAGCATGGTATTGACTTTCATACTTGCTGAGGATATGTACTATATATCTGAGTATCATCTTGGGAGATCAGCTCTAGAGAACATCTATTGCGCAAACAACATTAATGCATTGACAGTGGTGGGGTTTTCTTTCAGAATATTATTCCTCTTCATCACCTCACTATACAAGTCTTTTTGTTGACAATTCAAGCTTCAGAACAATTATATTATATACGTTATAAATAACATATGAAAACATTCCATAGAGACACCGCGACCCTAATGCAGCATTGTATGTCGCATGCTTCCTCAAAGTCACTTCAAAGCAGACCGACTTCATGCAGGTGAGTGACTTAGTGAGTGAACAAATGCATGTACCAAATGCATCATGAAATCCTCTCATTTTTTCAAAAAGAAACCAACAATATATAAAATAACTATTGGAAAAAAGCCATAGAAAGAGAGGCGCATAGATATAAATATCTATGGACATATGTTGCAATGCCCTTATATGAGCAAAATGTGTAGGCAGTAAGAGCTATTTTACATTATATACATTACAGAAAAGGTACAAAAGGTAAAAAGGTACACTGTAAGCCAACTGGATCAATCTTATGTATGCTTAATGCATACGTATGAACGCTTATACACACACACACACACACACACACAGGAAAAGAGAGTGTCAAAGGAGAACTTCCTTCTATTCTCATTATGAGCGTCAACTGCTCAACCTTCACCAGAAACAGACCTGAGTCATGTAGAGCTGCAGTCCTGTTCCATCAGGAGAAGCACAGTCAAGCACGTTGCAGCAAACTTCACTTCGCTGTTATTGTTTAATGAGAGATGAGGACAAAAGTCAAACTGTGATGATTTTCATTTTTATTGAAACAAAATCTGCTACAAAGTGTGCAATAATCACATTAAACAAATTACACTGAGCCCATTAAAACTAATTTGCTCACATTTAAGCCTACAAACACATTAATGAATAAATAAATAGACTCCAGCCTATGCCAACATATTAAAAAGAGATACCCAGCTCTGTTGTCTATTGCTCTCCTGCACTCCTGAGTCTCAGTATCTGGGACAATGCCACTCCCACACACACACACACACACACACACACACACACACACACACACACACACAGTACTATCCGAGAATAAATTGTAATAATTCATGTTGATACCTTTTTTGATACAACAATGTGGTAAATCTCAGAAAAAGCGAGAGAAAAGAGAAAGAGGGACTGAATATAACACATATTTCATAACAGGCCAAATAAATCCTGTACAAATCTGTTACCAACTACTTTTCCAAACTTCTAATGTACTTTATATCATTAAAGGAAATGGATCTTCATTTTGAAGTGTACGTTCTCCCCAGGCCGTCTTCCCGCATGGGGTTCAAATGAGAATGAGTAGATTGTATGATCATAAACCAAAGAGACAATCAGCATAAATGCGACGCACGCAGCGATGGCATTACACTGGCACCTGGGCTTGTTTATTGCAAAACACCTGAAATACTTTAAAATGGAGATTGAATTCTTTCCCCCGGAGATTTTTGATGAAAGGATCAAAGCTGAAAATCGAAGTGCTTATCAAATAGACGGCACTGCTGGCAGCAGCTACTGAAGTGAGATTTGGGATGACCTCATATATTCCCAAGGCTCAACACTTGGCTGGAAATGAGAGATGATGATAGATTGGGCAGATGGGCATGGAGACTGGGAGCCGCAGTGACACAGGGTTACAAAGCAAAGCTAATATCACCAGAAAAAGCCATAAGCGAGACGGAAATGGACTCCGTTTTGAGATGGAAGAAAAAAAAGTGAGAAAAAGAGGCAGAAAGAAAGAGATTCCTGAATCTTTTATCGATGTCAATGGCTCATACTTCATTTGTCTGATAGCAAAATGTGGGCATTAGAGAAAAAGTGATAGAAGCAGACTGTGACTAATATGGTTGCATATCCGAAACATTTTTGTGAGTGTTCGAGTTAAAATTTCACATGGTCGCATTCATGGGAGTGCATGATAATCCCATCCCTGCTCAAAAGTCAACTTGACAGGCGAGCGAGTGTGAGGGCAGAGCTCCTGCTCGTCACAGCCGCATGCTTGTGGGATCACATTTGTACACGCGGAGCAGAAACGCTCCATCACCGAATGGTTTTCCGCTCGTGGATGCTGCCCTGCGTGCTCGTATCACGTGCACGTGCCTGGTTTTTATGTGCACTTAACTCAGACGCCACTGATGATGAAGGCAGGAAGAGACAGACTGAGCCAGTGTCATTGATTAATATCACGCTGTCGTCAGTGGTGGAAGAATTACAGCCGTCTAAAAATACTCCATTAGAAGTCAGTTCAAATGTTTCAAAAGTACTTTGCAACAAAACTCCTTTAAAATTGTTTGTAGGCTGTTGTTTTTTTTATAAAATATAGATTATTCTTTATTTTATCATAAATTAAAAATTTTATTTTATAGTTTATCAATTTGGAGCCAATATACGTTCTATACTACTGCCTAGTAGTTGTACAGTACTTCAGCTAATGTGTTCTTCTAAATGAAAAAAGTAACCTCTGCTACTACCCCAACAGTAGTAAAGCTGTAAGACAACTTTATTGCAGTAAAAAGTACAATAATTAGCAGCAGGGTACCAAAATACTCAGTAAAGTACAAATGTTTCAAAATGTTACTAGTATGTTCTGTAACTGTGCTCGTTACATAATAAGGTTGGGACCAAATCATTTAGATAGTTCGGAGCCCTGGTTGGAAGAAATATGTGTAATGACTTTTGTGCTAATGGGGGATACTTAAGATAATCATTAAATGGGAATATAACTGAAATAAAACCCAAATGTTTGATGTACGTGGCATGTATAAGTAAAGATTTGAAGGCGATTAGTAACCAGGACGTCCAATGAAAGTTCAAATGTAAGTGTCTGTGCTAAAACACTTAGATAATCTTGAAAGTCATTTAGATTTTTCATTGATTTCCTGAGTCGGAACTTACAGAATTGTAAATTCAGCACATCTTTAATTCTATCAATCAGAAAGTAATGGTCTCAAGGGAATGCTCCGTAAGCTGCACCAGAGAGAGCTGGACTGGCAACGCTGTCAAAAAAGAAATCTATAGCAGGATTTTCTGCATCTGCTGGTCTACACTGCAGCCATATATTTCTTCAAGGGCAACGCCAAAAGTAGCAACAACACAGAAAACGATAGCCAGCGGTCGCGTTTGCACTCCATCATCTCTAATGCCTTTTCACAATCGCCCACAATTCATCTGACATTATTTCTGCTTGTTGATGAGACTCTGTGGCATCCCTGTCATGCTTTTCATATCACCGGGTGAAAAGGGACATTGTCACCCTGGAAAAAAAAAGAAGTCCCATCAGGACAGGAATTCATCATGCAGCGGAAGAATCGCATCTAATAAAAGAACTAGCAGGAGATTTAACGTATGGGGAGCGATTTGTGTTTACAATCCATTATCTCGACTCCCCTTGCATGTACCACAGCAAGATACTAAAATGCTATTGTAATGAAAATATGGGTAAAATCCATTATGAATACCCACCACTGAAGTTTTACTTTAGTTCATTTCTTCATTAAGTGGGGGCTGCTCAAGGAAATTCGATATGAGACAACCGGCTAAAACAAAAGACAATAAAACAAGACGTATACACACTCGCACTTACAATTATGAGCACACATACCGGAGGAAATTGCCAGTTTAATTTAAATTCTGATATATATTTGTTTCAATATATACAAAATGAAATTGATAGATTGGACATAATTTACTGTTTACATAAACATATTGTATTTTTTTTTTCAGATTCACTTCATTCTTTAATTGAAAACGACTATATTGTAATGACTCGCACACACTCTCTCTCTCACACACACACACACACACACACACAGACACAAAGTGAGTAGCGAGGGCTTAGAGAAATAAAAGGCTCTAGACATTTTCCGTAAACAATATTATCCCGCCCTTGAGCAGTGGCATTATTCCATTGAAAGCATACACTTTATATGTAAATGCCAGAAGTGATGATTATGTTATTCTAATCAAAATAGCCCTTTTAATATTTTATAAGTTGTGGGTGGAAGGCAGAAAACAAACTGCGGCTGTGGCACTCAACCTTAATGCCTGCTGTGACTGCAAACTCCAGCCTCTGTTTGTTGCAGAGGTGTTGAGAAAAGGCTATAAGCCATTTTTGATGCGACTTTTTCTGGCTCGCGATAAGTAACGTTTACACTCTCCTAAATTAGCATGTTTATTGCTTGCTGTTGCCCTGCCATGCCTGTTTGCATATCAAGTCCGTAGCCCGTACGCCCTCCTTCTGTTTGGTTTGAAGTCGTGGGATTGTTAGGTACACATTAAGTGGAACTATCCCTGCTGAAACACTGAGCTTCCCATTATGCAATATCTTCTCACATATTGCCTGTACTCCTTTGGCCTCATTACAACACTTTTAGAATCTTACAAAAAAGAATGTGTGACTAACTATGTTTAGATTCATACCTGAATTAACTGATTTTGTGTTTTTTTCCCACATTGTGTCTGAACAATAAGCTGTAAACACAACATCGGCATGTTGCCACCTTAGTAAGTTCTTATTGGAAACCTGTTAGCAAAATAGATACACTGTTACCAATACTGATATCTGGATTATGGAAATAATTATTTTGCAAAGTTAAGAGAGTGATTTGAAGTCAAGCCTAATGTTCCACAAAACAGGTTGACCCCAGTCACTTTCACACAGCTTATGAACCAAACTCTGGTATCGGTACTTGGTTTTGGCTGATACCAAAAGCTCAGGTATTGGCGTCGGCACTAGTTAGGATTCATACAGAGTTTTTGGACTCCACCAAATCCTGAGGTGGAGGACTATCTGGCTTGTCAGCAGCTAAACGCTCCTCTCTGACAAATAGATCAAGCTGTGAGATGGAACCCAAACAATAAAGCTGTGTGCCTGAAAACCAAAATAGTGAGTTGATAAATGCTAAAACACCCAATTACAGTGGAGAAGCGCCTCTCTCTCTCTCTCTCTCTCTCTCTCTCTCTCTCTCTCTCTCTCTCTCTCTCTCTCTCTGTGTGTATGTGTTATTAATAACAATGCATCAAATGACTATGTGTAGAGACAGTTTGACCTGTATTTGGCCTTCGGTCATCAAAGTGTCTGTTCTCCATGTTCTGTGCTCTGCTGCAATGCTGTTCTCTGCATGTGTTAGTGAGTATGAGACGGAGCGGGAGTTAAAGATGCTGCCGGGTCCCCCAGGTATGAGAAATTAGGTCACGTTATATGCAGAAATGAGAGAGATTTCTGTGTACAATATCCTTTGGTAATTTATGCAGGTTTTCAGGGTCTCTCTCCCCACTGACTTGGGTGTTCTATCTGAAGATCTTCTTTTTTCCCCCAGCTCCACACGCCTGAAACAAATTAGTCCTTGAGTTTATTTTTGGCATAGCTGTGATACAGTTAATAAGAACAGAGGAACAATGCTTTCTCACAGCTACTGTAAGGTTGAAGATCCTGAGACAACGCTGCATTATACATCAGATATCACACTGTTACTAACAAATAACACCCCGACAGTGACAGTATTCTTTTTTGTTAACTCAAATCTTTCACTCGGGGGACCACTGGCACAAAGTCAGCACTGCTCGCTGCTGGGAAGCAGGTAATGGCTTTGACGGGGCGCAGGAAATAGCCATCCAAAAAATTGGGAGGAAAAAGTACGAAAATGGAACAAACACAAATCATAATTTGTCTGCAGGACAGAAAGAAAAACAATTTTTATACAAAGTTAGAAATGTGAGAGCTACAGATCCAGTAACATCAATAAAATATCTATATTTAGTTATCTAACCCAGCCATGTGTAATTATTCACTAAAACAAAGCTATCGCTATCATGCGTCTGTGAAAGAAACGAATATGCCTTGAAACAACTTCCAAGAAAACGGAATAAGGTTTTGTATTTGTCCTCATTTTCACAGCACGAAAAATAATGTGTGCACTGCAAATGAAATGACAGAATCCCGTGTGCTTACTGAATAAAGGGAAACATTAGGATCCATTTGTCTGGGGGCTTTTAAAGCAAAGTGAAAACATGGAGCTGTCCTCAACCAAAAAGTTCTCTGCAAAGAATCACAAAAGCACCACTTAAATCATGTGTTTACCAGAGATGTGCTCATAAGTTCCCTATAAATAAGTAATTCAGCATGAAAAAGCAGAAAAATTCAATTCAATTCGACTTGTCTCTGTCAACTGAGACCAGGACGACAGAGAAGTTGACGAATCGACGGAGACAGATTTTTGAATAAAAAGTGACTTCCCCCGAAGGCCCTGGATTTGCTTCCAAACAGTGTTTATTGGGTAATGTGTTTGAGAAATCATATAGTGCAACTTACTTACGGCTCCATATTCAGCCTGTCTGAGGAATCAGATATAAATCAAAGAAGCTCTGAACTTTTCATTTCACTCACTGAGCAGAAGAATAGCGATCCATTAAAACTGCCTCAGATGAATTTAACATGGTTGGAACAGATTAAAATTGATTTGGCCTCGACAGAAATTGGAAAAAAGGTAGAAAAGAGAAAATGAAGGATTGTTTGTTGTCATATCACCACAATGGGAGCCCTCAGTCTTGACACAGGAACGATTTTATTTTATTTTTTTCCACCAATTGTAAAACTACTGAGAATAGTATTTTTCTTACAAGATGATCCAGGTAAACTATGATGACTTATTTATTTATTTTCTTTCTTTTCTTTTTTGGGTGATTTCAGTCATGAAGAGGATAAAAAAAAGGTGATGAAAAATTGTGCAACTATGCAGCTATGAAAAATCAAAGCACATATGAATAATTTAGGTCCATCCCCTTCCTTGAACCACACATCACTGAAATCCATGGAGTATCGTTTGAGATGTCGCACTCATAAACACATAACCTCCACAGCGGAAAAGTGTTCATTTGGAAAGGTGTCCATTTCTAACGGCGTCTGAGGTTCTCACAGTCACAAGAAGATGTTGGAGGCATACAGAGCAACCACATCAGAAGAGTAAAGCTCAGCTTCCCCGTCTGGGACATTCGGAGAATGGAAAGCAAAGTCAACGGTCAGGCAGCCAGGCAGATCCAATTTCAAGTTTCATAATGGACCGACTCCCTCAATAGTTTTGGTCGCTTTGCCAGATCACTATCACACAACAAAGAACTGCCATATTGATACTACTGTTTTATATCTCCTGTGGTCAAAGCAACTTTGTGCTCCAATATTGTCAGGAGGTGTTTTGACCCATAATGCAGGCGACAGCTACGGCTCATAACTTCACATCAGAGCACTTCACCGCCGTCTGCCCTCGAGTGAACCCGATTGTAGATTCCCTCAGTGGTCGAACCGGGGTGGTGTTGATCATAGTGCTGCAGAGAACCATGCATTTCAAGCACCCGTTAGTCAGCTATAGAATATAAACTCAATGTGTAGTTGAGGGAATGGAGTAGGAAAAAAGGAGGTCGAAAAAAGAAATGCATCAACATATTGCTGAGTATGCTAAAAAGAATCCCATCAACTGTGAAGCTGTCGGGAATGGCTTACACACACACACACACACACACACACACACACACACACACACACACACGCGCACACACGCACACACACTCAGGAATATTCACCACTCATTAAGGCAAGCTATTGTTGATGCCTTTTCCGGCTGGTATAGTCGTGTTTACCTGCAGCTGTTATGTAACCAGGCAGTCTGAATGCATCAGTGAGTTCTACAGCAGGATGTAAGACTTACACCTCCACGTTAAGAGATGTGGAAAATCCATAAGAAGTGGTCTCCGGTGTTGTGTTGTCATGACTGGTCTGTTGCTGCATTGCTTAAAATCCCAAATATGAACTCAGGATATTGTGGTTTTGGTCATTTCTCCATTATAGTTGACTGATGCTTATAATCTTTTTTTTTTTTTTGGTTTAAATAAATTTAACTTATTATCCCAGAGTGACTCCGTCTCTCTCTCTGTGTGTCTCTCTGTCTTCCTCCCTGCTGAGGTGAGCAAAGTGGCTTAGATGTGGTGACAGGGAGCGGTTCTTAGTGCAGCTGTGCAGATGCAGGGGCAGCTCAAAGAAGCTTATGCACTTTTAAGGTTAGCGATAATACTTTTACAGTGAGACAGAACCCTTGAGATGTGAACGCTGGCTGGTAGCAGCATAAGTACCTCACTGGTAATCCTGCTCTAGTTTGTTTCTATATGGATGGGTTACTATGGCACCCATGTCTATAATGCATTATGAACAAACGTATAATACATAATACTCTTCCTATAGCACTATAATTGTATATGTTAGTCAGTAATAATTATAAAACCATGTTAATATTCATAATACTGTATGCAAATGATTATAACACATCATGGAGTATATTGTAATGAAATATGGTCAAATTAATAATAAATGGTCACAGTTTTTTTTTCAGGGATCATATTGTATTATAATGCCCATGCTTGTAACATTTATCATGCATGTTATTGTAAGTTACTCTATTGTAAGTGGTCATTGTTTGCTGGAAGTAAAGTCAAAATGTAATTCAGAGCAAACAATCAGAGCAAACAATGACCATTTAGAGTAATTTATAATCAGCTTACAATGTATCATAAAAGTGATTATAATGTATTATAGAAGGAGTGTGTTACAACTATGGCAATTATAATACACTATGATCCTTGTAAAAGAAAACATTGCCAGTGAGAGAGTCAAGTATTATGATAATTGACCTTATAAGTCACTATAAAATGGTTAATGTATTATGATAATTGTTATAAAATACATACTATTATATATACTGTGCTATAAGCAGATTATTAACACATCATAAGTATGTTATAATGCATCAAAGACATCATAGAAACACATAACTCCAATGGAAGGCCTCCTCTCCCTGTGATATACAATCCCAGGTCTCAGATCAGGAGGGCAGGCGACGATGCTCCCTGTGTAATGCATACCCAGGACCACAACGGCCATTAACCCTGAAACATATATTTCAGCTGCAGATTGCATGATAAAACGGAGATTTATGACACCATATTAGTTATGTATGAGATAGTGTTTGTATGTTACATCAACTACAACTCGCGTACCAGTTCCGAGGACTTACTTACCGTAGATGTACTACTACTACACCATTACTCAACCCCCTCAGGCAAAACGTGTGTTGCAAGCCACCCAGCCCCGAAATTGCTCATGATCTTTCACCACCGCAGAAAGCACAGAAAAGAAATATCCACAGCTGCATGACTTATTTCCAGAGCTTCAGTATGTGATACATTGTTGTATTCCTGCCCTAATGCATTGGCAGTAGTTGTATTTGAGACTGCCACCACAAAGGTAGCATGTTCTAATACAATGATCCACCAGGAAACTTAAAAGAATGTTTTTCTGATGGAATTTCTAGTGACGCTGTCATGGCAGTATTTCTTTTAAACAATGCCTTGAAAGTGAAGAAATACAAGGCCTTATGGTATAAGCATTTAGTGAGGAATCCTTGGGGGATAAAGAAAAGGATAGTTGGCCAGTTAATTTATCACTTGCAGAATTCCTGGAGGTCTTAAGGAGCCTTTTTAAATCATCTTTCCGATTCTGGTGATGGATGGGCACCGGGGCCCCTACGGTTAAACCTCGGTGCTTTGGGAGTGGTTGTACGTTACGAAATGTGATTTTAACCAATTCACGTGAGAAATGGCCCGCTGCTCGTAATCTTTCCTTCCTCCCCAGTGCATTGACAAGATAAGATTTTCTCTGCAAGTGCATAGCAGAAGACAGAAGAAGGTCGAGGGTGACTTTACATGTGGAATGCACCCAGATCTCCTTTTTACTGGTTATTTGGAGGGTCCTGTTCTTCATTTTCTGTTTTTTGTGCTCATTAGTGTGACATAACTTGTTTCGTCTTTCAGCTCTTAGGTGAATTATCCCTTTATAATCATAAAAACTTAATTAACTCCACAAAAAATATGTAATTTCAAAACTTCTCTTAGTGTAATTAAAAGTCTGAGGTTTTCAGTGGTGCCAGAAGTGTTCCACTGTCTGTGCCAAACCTGGGTGATTATAGCACTTCAGTGACTTATTCCAGAAAATGTTTGGTTTGTTTGGCTTTTCATTGAATTGAGCTAAAATTAGCAACACAGCCACACAAATGTGACTGCTGTAGATTCCTCATGTTGTTTAACGAATCTCACGAGTGTATTCATTTTTTTCCACTGTTGTCATACTTTTTTTTTTAAATAGAAAAACACGTAACACTTTGCAGAGCATATGATTTCATGTAAATGAGATGAAGACCATCACGCTTTGATGAAGCAGAGACTTACAGATTTAAAATTCTGTTAATTCTATTCATTTAGCGAAGCTGAAATTTGTTGGAGCAGCCGGGACAAACAGCACAGTGAATGTTTGTTGATTTGCAGGTGATCGATGTGTAGACCTACTGCTGTAACATAGTATGGCAAATGTCACAAGTGAAAGAAAATGTTATGTCAAGCGAAAAATGCAAAAGACAAGAAAAGACTATGATGTTGATTTTTTATTTTATTTTTATTTTCTATTTTTTTTTATTTTATTTTTTTTTATTATTTTTCTTTCTTTTCCCCCCTGTGGGTAATGGGGGCGGGACTAGATAAGCCTCGGCTTCTCCCGCTTTCCCTTTCGGCCATGTGTATTCATTTTTACTGTGTGAGCAAGATGTGTGATGATGATTTAACGGACATGCCCGAAATAAACAAATAAATTAATTAAACGTGGCAACATTTGACATTTTTTGGCATTTGACATCTACAAAATTCAAATACAGCTGTCGTTTAAATTACATTTTGATGGCTATAATCCATCACGCTATCGCAGGTTCAACAGGATCTCCAGGGCATATTTCTCAGTCAAAACAATAAAACTCTCACTTTATTCTTTATATTTACTGTATTTGACATTATTGCATGAATGCCACTGCAGTCACCGCTCAATAGCAATCCACATTCACCTCAATAAAATGATTTCATGTATGTTACTCAAATACATTTTCATGTATTCATACATGTTAATGCTGTATGAACTAATTATACTGTGTCACCACTTGACATTTGATGTTAAATGCACTTCAATGACTTGTCAACTAGGAGTGAAAAGTATGTGGAGAAATTACAGTGGTTTCATCCCGGCCTGATGTAACAGCCACACAGTAATGTTGACTGACACCTGGAAGGAGCCCAATATGACGGCAGGTCTGTTGCAGTCGGCCACTGAGCAGCTTTACTTCAGAAGATGGAGGTTAAGTGTGCTGCTCAAGGGTATCTCTGGGGTAGCTGCTGAGCCTGAATTATTCACACACACAAAAATCACATTTTCAAACCAGATCGTGTATTTAAAACACAGTCGCATGGTTAGAAAAACGCTGCTTCCACCAGTTGATTTATTCAGAACAGAAGGTCATTTAAATGCTTATGTTTAGTTACAGATGTTTAGTCTTAAAACGTCATCTTTATGACAAATAGAGCAATTTATTTGGCAGAAATGTATAGAACATTTAGTAAATATGGAAGCCTTTTGGCATTTGCTAAGGGTCAAAATGTTTGATCGACCAATAAAGGACTACTTTAGAGAGCATGGCGGCTGTCGGCTGATATAACATTTTAATATTTTTGTTGTTGTTTTTTTTTGTTGTTGATTTTTCTCAAAACAACCAACAATAACAAACGAGCCACAAAAAATTAATTGAACATTGTTTCCGTTATCTCCACAGGTTTGTATGTAGAGACGTTTTCTGAACATCTCCTTGCAGCTTCTCTGAGTGAGGTGAATCACTATTACACGTTTAACCATGACTAGCTTGAAATCCACAAAACCTGAAAATATAAATATTATATAAAATATTGCATGAGCAACCTAGCTGTCGGCCCTGGTCGGAGCCGGCAGATGCTACACTTCAATTTTCCAGTCTGCGTTTAACGGGCGGGTCAATTATGACTCTGTTTAAAGGTCTCCTTTTTAATAAATCATCATTGTTTAGTCGTTATACATATTCATCCATTAGGCATGGCTCGTACTATACTGTGGCAGTAAAAATGCTCAGGTTTCCACTTAAGGTTCAAAAAACTGGAAATAAAATCAATAAGAATTATATCATTTAATCCAATAAAGTACTAACTATTTCTGTGCAATCCAGTAATTTTATTTTTTCCATTTACAGACAGAAAGTGAATAATAACTCCACAAAATAGAGGGAAAATGAAATTCCTATTAGCTCTAATTACTTCTCCCATTTATCCTTGGGAATGACATGAAGATTAATGAAGCTCTCCACTATTTTAAGCAAGGTTATTTAAATGAGTGATTTTACTCTCCTTATATCATTGCATTAATCTTAATGCAAGACAAGTATGTTTCACTTTTCTTGCTTTTTTATTATTCAAGCTCCCTATTAGTATTCTTTACCATGCCCTTTAGCATCCATAGGAAAATGACTTGAACTGAAATGGCTGTAAATTGTCTGTTGGTGCTGGGTAAAATCCAAATGTCTCTTCTGAAATCTGAATTAACATAATGGCTTTGCCCCCTGCTCTAACGATCAGAAGTATTTTGAATCACCCTTTCGGGTCGTCCGTGCTCATGTCATGCGAAGCAGCCAACAAGATCCAGCAACCTGTAAAAATGATGCACTTTAAAAAAAAAAACACCACCAGTAATTAATAGCCAAAAGACAAGCACGATGTATTCACCAGAAAAAATGCAAATGTATGCATTATGTAAAATGTGCTGATAAGTCCCAGTTTACATTCTGCAACATCTGAAGTTGGCAGAATACATTACAGACAACTTAACAGGAACTCAAGTGAGTGGTTCATAAGTTAGGGAGCTGAATGGAAATTAGCTTAACTACATGCCGTGCAAAAGTAACTCAGGAGGGAAGGAATGCATTAGTAAAAGTCCATTAGTACAAGTTCCCTTCCTGGTAATTCTCGCTCTCTGTTCTTCCTCTATTATCTTTGCCAGCCTGCTTCTGCACCTAACTTTCATGTGCTTCCCTCCATCACTGCCGTCTTGATGGGAACATTCACAAAGAGAGCAATCGTTGTGTTTTGTTCGGTAATGGAGCAGAGTTGAGGGGAGTGGAGATGGCAGGGAAATGCGCCAACTGTGCCCTCCTACGCGATAATATTGTCATGTTAGATTACCCATCAGCCTGTTGGCACTGCCCTGCATCTCCTTGAACTCACGACCCTGCTGAAGAGCGGCCAACTGCTAATGGTGTTTTTCTACAGAGAGCTGTTGTTGTCTGCATACAGTGCAGCGTGATACCACGCTCACTCCTGTCTATTAACACTCTCATTATTCAAGTCCGTGTGCCAGTGGGCTTTATTGTGATCTATGCAGCGTGTCACCGACTCCGCAGACTTTTCCTGGAAGCAACACATAAAATAAACACTATTCATGGGGACCGCAACGTTCTCTATGCGGTGATTTTACTAGTTATAGATGGACTAACTCACACTGCTCTCTGTCTTGACTTGGTGAATTAATACTATGTAGATTTTTGTGTGTAATTGCACTCACGTTGACATTGTTACACGTCGCTGACGTGTGAAGATCTTGCACCTGCTATCACAACGCTGAGTCGTACGTTTCACTTTGTTGTATTAATGGGAGGCAGTTTGGATGTCAGTGCCTCAGAGGGAAGCTCTCTCTCTTCACTCGCACTAAATTGTCAACATGTCACAACCTCAAGGTTCCCTTATAATAACTAATTAATAGGTGATGATCACTTCAACATTGTCAATGGACTGAAAGAAAAAAAAAAAGCTGACTGGAAAATTGTCTGGTTGCAAGGTGACTGGTTGGTGTAAATATATGCATTGTCTCTGGGGAATTCACTTATCAGCAAATAATAGCAATCTTAACAGTGTATGCTTCCACTTAAAAGAGATTAGGTGACGTATTTGTGCCAGTTGTCATTTCAGACAAAGTTGAGAGGCTGCAACAGAAGAAACCATTCAGTGAGTTCAGTATCTTCATTCACATGAAAGGATCTGTACACGGTAACCTAATGTAACTAATGCATCTAATTTACTACTAGTGAGGAACACATACACCCTTATGAGAAAAAAAAGTCTGAACTACCCCTTTAAAGTTGTAATCTTTCCATATATATATGTTTTTTTTAAATGGACCAGCCAGGAAGGCACAAGTATCTCCTCTGAGAAGGATTTACACTCTCACATGACTTCAGGTGGATCATGATAAATGGAACAATGGCTATTTTACACTGCTTGCCTACATATCTTTCCCTCTACGACTCTCAAGGACAGTTATCAAGTAATCTGCCCTACATATTTGTCTAGGCTTCCCTTACGCAGAATAAATTCCAACTTTGCTGTGACTTTGAGGAGGACAGAGTCAGCTTTACGTATGTATAACATCTCTTCTATTCTCTTGTCAACATTGCATCCCCACGTGGGCTGCAGAGTGCCAATTCACTTAGCCCACAGCAATCTATTGTGAGTGAGGGAAGAGAAAACCGAGGAGGCTGACGTGTGAGAGGATGAGAACAGATAGTTAAATATGGCTGAGTGTACAAATCAAGTAAATTAGTAAAGCAGAGCATAGAGGATACAGCATTGTCAAATTTGCATCCATGGTGAGGGTTCATTAGCATTGGGAATTGCAATTTGTGAATAAATTAATGGTGTTAGTAAAAATAAGAGCATAATAATCAATACTTAATCCATGCTTTTTTTATGAGGCTTTCTGCACTAAAGCAATCATGCATTCTCAAGGTTCTTTTTCAAGAATCTCTTTTTTCTTTTATATTCTAATTAATATGATAATAATAATAATAATAATAATAATAATAATAATAATAATAATAATAATAATAATAATAATAATAATACATTCCTACATTTGCTTCATGAAATGTTAACATAATTTGCAGAAAGCTTGAGCCCACACACCTTTTTTTTCCCTACATGCCACTAGAACACACTGAAACATCTACAACTCAACATTTTCCCCAATTGTATTTTCTTTCTACGATAAGTGTATATGCAAATAAATGCATGTTTTTCTCAGCTGCAGCTCTGCATTTGAAACAGTGGGCTGGTCAATAATTACGTGCTAATTACGTTGAGCCTTTTGTGTGCACCAGGCCACCTGTGGATAACCACAGCAAGTGACTTCTACGGTACAGTATGTTCCAGAGCTGGTGCAGTGGAAATACATAATGTCATCTTGGCCTCAGTGTTAACAGCTAAAGATGGCATCAATGAAACAATGTCCCAGAGGGACAGATGGATCGTGGCTTCCAACGAACAAAGCCCATTTAGGACAAACAGATTATAGGGTTTACTGTAATCTGCACATAATGCATTTTACTCCCTCCTTTATTTTCCGCATAATCCGCTACAATCCCATTTAATTTCATTGGTTTACAGATTATTCTGTCTTTAGAAATGTAATTGTCTGTCTCTAATGCAGTCAAATGCATTACATGTATGCTATGAAGAAACAAAGACATATGATGACTTTAGTACTGCATATGTCCTATGAATTAATGTTGCCGTATGTGTCTTTATTGTCATTTTGGCAGATTTTTCAGCCATTTTAAAGGTGAAAGAAAAGAACGGCAAAGTTGAGAGCTATTTCTCTCATTTTGTAGGGAGAACTTTTAAAATCTATATTCAGACAGAAGTGCAGAACGTAGGCTGATTAAAGTGTATAAATGAATTTTGCCAGGCGCTCAGTCAGACAGGATCATTCACCGTGGTAGATCTTTGATTTATCTCAATAATGTTCAATGAAGACTTGTTCCCTTCATCGCTTCATTTTCTTTTGATGAAGTCCAGCCCACTGCCCTGTAAAAGTGACAGTGTTATTGTTTTATTTCCCAGACTCCATATATCTAATATCCGTTCCCCGGCTCTGTACTTTTTTCCTGATGAATGCATTTTATATTGCTGCATTCCAGAGGGCCGTGAAATAAAACTTTTTTTTTCACTGATTAAAGAAAAAAGAAGGGTAGTAATGTCAGCACCATGATTTTTTGGTATTGTTGAAATGACCTTATATGTCTTGAATTTAAATTTCTGTAATTATCAGCGTCATAACACATTGCCTGTAGTTTACTTGGCTGTTGTCAGAGCAAACCATTAAGCGAGGCTGAAAGCAGAAGGATTCATCAACAACAAGACACTTCAGTGCTTTGTATCAGCTATGGGCAGGAGTAACCCTCCGTTATCTCAGCGATGTGACTGACTCATTCCGTGGGGAGAAAACATATTTGAGTTCAGAACTTGTTTTTATTGAAGATGGCGGTGTTTATGTTTTCTTGAGGGAGAGTTGGCTGCAAAAACAGGTTGTATTTTATAAACTTGTCAAATGCACTAAATCATTGTCATAAAAGTGAGACGCAGGATAAAGCATGTCCTCAATCAATTTAATATTATCAATTCCATTAAGAAAAATGATCATTGATGTATGTTGTGGTCTAAGTATGTAATATGTTAAGTGTTGCTTTTAGCGGGGAGGAAGGTCAATGTGTCTATGGGTACTTAACATAACTAGCCATTGAAATTATTCTTGAATATCACGGTAAGAATTTAATACCCGTGTCTTAATGCACCATTATCTTGTGTAATAAACAATGAATTTCCATAGTGGTGACTGCTTTAGCAAATAACTGAGTGACACTTAATCGTTTAGAAAACCATATTTGACAATTAAACAGTGAGCATAGTTAATGATGCTCAGGTTGTTTTTGAGCGTATTTTTACTCCATTAAAAGTCTGGGCCATTTATCAATTCCAAATGATGCTATTACCACAAAAGCAGATCTTGGAAATGTCACCACTGCATCTATTCATTTCTCAGGTGTGATGTGATTCATATTCCATTACACAAATACGTAAAGAGTGTATATCTTTCTAAAAATAAATTATCCTGACCTTCATGAAAATGAGATTTTAAATGCAAATCACCTCTGCAGTGGAGGGAAAACTTCATCAATATCTTGGGCATGAATACCAATGATAAATGTGTCTGCCTGGAATCAATAAGTCTCTGTAGACAGTCTATCTATACAGCATTTATTATCTCCATGCTATTGCTACATGCTATTCAAAAATAAGAATTTAAAATCAACAAATATAATATGAATATACAAAAATGACATTTACATGGTTAAAAAAATAAAAAGAAGTCATCCATGAATTATAATTATTGATAGTTTTAACCCACAATCATCCAGTACCACACACTCCCTCAGTCCATAATCTGCTGTAGAAGGCGGGCAATTCACATTGAAGACCGTGACATTTGTGCTTCTTGTCTAGGCTTGGCCACGCAATATCATTGAGCTTCACACCCAGAATCCATCACTTCTCAGAGTGGCGTTCTCAAATCCATCCACAACAACTGTCGCAGTTTATCTCCTACGCTGGGATCACAAGGATAACCGGAGGAGGACTGGGCTGCTTCATAACAACCTGCTGGGTAATCAGTCCCCGTGTATAATTTCTCCCACACACACACACACACACACACACACACATACACATACACACACACACACACACACACACACACACACACACACACACACACACACACACACACACACACCATCTTGTGAGAGTGATTGCCTACGATTGCCCACTGGTCTAAAAGGCATGGGGAGCAGTGAGAGACGGAGCAGCCATCACTCACAGGACAACTGCTGGGCACTCTTTCATGAAGCAATAGAAAACAGAGCAGCTACTTGACCGAATCATTTAGACACGGAAACCCAGTGGACAGCAGGATGACTTTACTCGGAGCGACAGTGCTTTCAAATGTTTGGAAGCACTCATGGCGTCATCCCGACTGACAGTCGCTTGTGTTATGGCGTCGTTAAAGTATATGAAGACCGCAGCTACGGCGTCTCAATCCGCTGGGGTTTTTAAGAGGGTTGACAAATAAATGTTATAGTTCCATTGAAGTGGTTATAATGGCAATGTTTCAGTTAATGCAGCGCACTGGTAATGCAACTGCTGTTCCATCTCTGCTCACCTTAAACTTGTAATGGAAAAAGTTTTCCCTCTGTTGACAAGCACTGACAAACACACACACACACACACACACACACACGCACACATCAATCAATCAATCAATCAATTTATTATTTAAAGTGCAAAATCACCATGGTACATGGTCTCAATACATTTTACAACAAATCCAGTACAATAATAACAGACTATAAAACAACAATAAAAACATAAAAACAATAATAGCAGACTATAAAACAATAATAAAAAATCATCAGAGGGAAATGATAAAACAATGAAGAATTAGTTACAACCAAAATATAGGGTAAAAAAGTGAGTTTTAAGACGGGACTTAAAATTTGTAATGGATGTAGCTTCTTTGATGTCAAGTGGGAGGCCGTTCCATAAAAAAGGAGCACGGTAGGAGAAGGCTCTTCCACCAGCTGATTTTTTATTGGTTGAGGGGATGACAAGGAGGTTTGAGCTAAGGGAACGAAGAGGACGTGGCGGAATGTAGGGAGAGAGTAGTTCAGTTAAATACGATGGAGCAAGTCCATTTAAGGCCTTAAAAGTTGATTTCAGGGTTTCAATAACTTGAGTTTCCTTAGAAGAATAAGATGAAAGGTCTTCTTAAAGTTGACCAGAGATTAGGCTTTCAGGCAGCTCATTTATTGAGGAGCTACATATAAATCATTCACCCACATTCATTTGGAAAGACGTGTGGAAGAAAACTCTTCAGGTCCAATTCTGTGGCTGGTTCAAATGAGGTTTAATCACTGACAGTGGAGAAAGGACAATGTCGCGTTGCCACACAGTCTATTCTAAATTATGTGAGGTGAGGGATTACTTTATACACAGAACCAAAGGGGCAGGTCTAAACAGTGGATTTACATAGATTCAATACGTGTCTCTCCCAAGAGGAAGAGACGTCCTGAGACAACATAAAGGTGTGACTTCCCTCGGAACAGCTGGGTTCTTTCTACATAGTGTCACAACAGGGGCCATTCATGAAGGCCTTGATCAAGTATGTGAGATGAAGGTGTTTCGGAGACGGTCCAGGAAGGGGGACAGATCAAAGGGTCTTTTCATCAACATGGCAAGGGTTACATACAATGAATGCAGCTCAGCAGGACATTTGATGTTCCCGAGAGAAAGGAACATTATATGGGATACAAATAAGAAATGTAAGGTAACACATTTTCTTCTACAGACGCCACAGTGATTGCACATCGCTGGTTACCAATGCGAAGGGGTCTGGGGAAACGTGGTTCGACACAACACGAGATCAACTGGAAGCCAATCAAATTTTGTTGGTAAACTTGTTAAACTTGCCAGAGGATAAATGACTGTTGTCATGCCAACTGTGCAGTTTCATAAACCACTGTGCATCGGATAAGCGTTCAGACTCATGGATCTGTTACACAAACCAGCCTCCCTTCCATCCAAAGGTGGTGGGTAGTTTAACTCTCAATCAGGACCCTTTTATTTGTTATCTTCCTGCATCTCCTCTTGTGTATTTTCTAGGAATGGGTATTGACCTTTATTTAATCAGCTAATCGTATTGCAATTAAGATCTTTTTATTTATTTATCAGTGTAATTCAATCTGCAATCTATAGCAATACTATCTATATGTTCTATGTTCACACAGGCTAGCACTATTAGCTCATTGACTTGAACATTTGAAGATTTGTTTCTTGCAAATGTGAGCGGTTAAATCAGCACTTTTGACTGAGGCCACTCAGGTGGAGCTTCGATTTCCTCTTGACAGTAAACGTCACTGTGTAATACTGTCTGCACAGGCTGAGAAGGTGTTATGCGGTTGGATTCCCTCAATCCAATTACACCAGTCACTTGAATGAACGGGGTGGATAGTGACAACCTGTAATTATCATTTTCTGAAGACATTAACTCTTTCTGCACCAGCTTATTTAATCAAGATGAACTCCGACAGTTCAGAGAGGAAAAGATGGACCAGAGATGCATTCGAACAAAGGCCGGTACCAGGACTTAGCATTTCACTCTATACGTTTACATTTCCTGAGTTAAATGCAGTTTCCATCCATCAACTAGCTGAAAGTGAGCTAGAAAGTAAGCTGATGCCTAATGGAAACATTTCAAAAGCAAATTAGACTTTTTTTTCTGAGCAGCTCCAATCAATATTTAATGGAGAGGTTAGACTAATAATTTGGAAAAAAGGCTTTCTAAGCCTTGTGTTTTCATTACCATTATGCCTAATTTCATTTGAATTGTTATTGTGTTCCACATAGAGGCAAAATCATTTGATTTATCTCCTCAATTAAGTGTTAATTTCATAATTTTCTAATGGAATTCAGACCCAGGACTGGTGGCTATTTGTTTTAATTTGCCATTTTCTTCAAGACAGAACAAAGAATTGTGTTTCCCTGTGTTTGTGTGTGTGTGTGTGTGTGTGTGTGTGTGTGTGTGTGTGTGTGTGTGTGTGTGTGTGTGTGTGTGTGTGTGTGTGTGTGTGTGTGTGTGTGGTTGACCGAGGCTCAGAATAACTCAAGAACCCAGAAAGGTCCCATAAGATTGCTTTGCTACCTGAGACAGACAACATTTCTTAATATGTCACTTCCTTATTATTTTCTAGTCGCTTCGACTTCACCTTCAATTCAGCCTTTTGTTTCATTATTCATGAATAGTGCATAATTTATTACACACTTGTTTGTGCATGACTTGCTGCCCAAGAGCAAAGCTGTTTTGTTTTTCTTTCCGGGAATGTTTGAGACATGCTGTAGTTGGGAGGCTTTGCTTGTAAAATGCTCAATGCTGCTTTAATAAGTTCAGAGTTGCTGCCCTGCTCTGCTCTGAATACCAATAATAAAAGTACAGCCAAACATACTGTAGTTATTATTTAGTTACATATCTAAATAATCACATTAACAGATTAAAAACATTGACTATTTATCAGAACTGTTTTCACTAAACTGTAACCTAGAGACCCATCAGATGATTATAATTACCAAACTTCTCCCTTTGCAGCTGATTCAGAACAATACCGATTAAAGGTTTAAAATGCAAAGGTAATTGGATTAACTAAAAGCTAACAACTAAACACATCGAAAGACAGACGGTAAAACAACCTAAAATGACATAAGGCATATTTCAATTCACTGGAAAGCCAATGTAAAAAAAAAAAAAAAGCGGTCTTTTAAAAGTGATTTAAAAGATTAAACTGAGTATGCAGCCCAGGGGCCCGTTTCACAAAGCAGGTTCAACAAACTCTGAACCTAACCCTGAACTCTGAGTTGATCAACTCTGAGATGGGCAACTCTGAGTTTTCAGTTTCAGAACAGCGGTTTTGAATTAGTTCAGTCAACTCTGAGTATGTAAACTCTGAGTTACGCGCGTGCCTGCCGACTCTATAAAGCCATCATCAATGGAGCTCCGATACTACGATTCACCATGGCAACGGGGAGAGCGTTATTAGATATTACTGAGTGTTTATGTAGAAAACGAGCTCATCCTGAGAAAGCGGAGCAACGTAACTGCAGCAAAGTAGCGATAGTTGGCGTGGCAGACAATTACTGCCCGATCTAATGTGTATAACTGAATGAAACAGTTGATTGATCTAAAGGGAATAAGTGTTCATTTTCAGACTTGCAGAGTGACACTGTGGTGTAACGGTTAGCAATGCTGCCTATGGTGCAGGCGACAGCGGTTCAATTCCCGTAGGTCACAAAGTAGAGCACTGAAAGAATTATCATTTTCATTGGGTGTAATCCCCCCAGGCACAGAAAGAAAGTGGCGTCAGTTGAAAATTAAGCATAAGAATATTGCGCAAATACGTTGACTAAGGCATATGATTTTAATCATATTTCACATATTAAACATTAAATAAGCAGGTATTTCAACACAGGAATGTACTTAAACATTTCATAAATCTCCCGTTCACAAAAACGCTAGCTCCGCAAAGAATCTGGTTGCGGATTATGTCCGCGATATGAAATGTTGAAAATGTCGGAGAATATTGTTTAGATAATATCTAATGTGATTGGAAGGAAAGGTAATCAATATTCTCTCCCGACGCAAAGCTGCTAGAATCACTTTTATTTCCACATCGATTAGGTTGACGATGAAAGGACGGCACATTTTTTCAGAGTTGGTTCAGATTCCGGAAAAAGGCGGAGAAATGTAGGGAGAAACTCAGGGTTTGTTGAAGCAAACCTGCTAGCGAGCAGGTTAGGTTCACGGAGTATGTTACCCGGGTAACTGACTCAGATTTATGCTGAACTGGCTTTGTGAAACCGAAAAACCAGAGGTTCCTTCATCTCAGGGTTAACTAACTCAAGGTTTTCACTAAACCTGCTTTGTGAAACGGACCCCTGATCTCCATAGGCGGGACATTTTACAGTCCGAGAGCCCTGACTGCAAAGGCTTTATCACCTTTATGAAACGAAACGAGAAAAAATGAGGGTCTCAGGGTTCAGGAAAGCCTATAGGGCAATACAAGATCAGATAGTTAACTTACTCATGGTTTTATACATAATCAATAACACCTTAAGATCAATTCGTATAGATCCAGGGAGCCAGTGTAAATAGGTCAGGATTGGTGGAATGTGGTCACGTTTACCAGAAGACCAGAATGACTCATCTCCACAGGTCTGGACCCGCTGAGTTAAGTGTTAAAGGATGAGAGCCCCCCCCCCGGAAATCAGATATTGATCTGACCTTTGACCTTGAAAAGCTGCAGGTGAGGACTGCACAGCTGTGTGGGCTATGATCTAACTGAGATCATAACACGGGCAGTCTGTGGATAAATCAAAAGCAGAATGAGTTAGAACAGCTGGGAGACGCCTTCAGCAGTGAAAACTAGCATCAAGGGTCTGTTATTATAAAACACTACATTCCATCACCCATCACTGCAGGGACCAATAAGAAGCATTTGGCCTTTGTTTGGATAGCTGCTTGTAATAAAAGGCTGTAAAGCCATTTTAAATAATTCAGTTAATTTGTATTTGATTGATTTATAGCTTAAATCACAAATAAATTAGACAATTTACACACACACACATGTATATATATATATATATATATATATATATTATATATATATATATATATATATATATATATATATATATATTTCAACCTACTATGAACCACAAAGAGCCTATTAAACCCCTAATATCCAGATTCTGTTCATTTTCTCTTTATGTATCTTTAAAGTTGGATCTTATTGATCATTTGTTGACAGCATCACATCTTCATCAGTTATAAAACTGTAGTACTTTTCAGATTTTTTACACTGTGAGAATGATTTGTATCGCTTTAATTTTTAGCAGAAATCGAATCAGCAGCAAGCATTTGTGCTAATTGTCATTATTTATTGTTTGACATAAAGTACATCCTGACAACAATAACCATACTGTTTGAATGAAAATTAAGTTTCCAATGACATCAGCAAGGACACATATTGATGTGGAACATGGAGGCAATATTAATGGTTGACGAGGTACCAAGTTCTTCGTCTAACTTTAGTTTCATCCCAAACTTTAAGAGCAACAATAATTCAACCATCAATATCTTCGCTACCTATCATTTCACGGCAAACTGAATATTGGAATTCTGTCAACGATGAAAGTGTGTTGTACACCATCTAATCTTAACTTCATCTTTCTATTTATTATTTATACCAGAGCAGCAGCTAGGAACAATCCAATTCAGCTCACTGAGGAGCAAGTTACAATTTGTTTTCCATCAGGGGCAAAGTGGCATTACGCATCAGCATTCTGAGGCAACTTTTAATCTTTGGAGCAGAATGAAAATAACCAGTAAAATAATGTAGTGCTGTAGCTCTGAATAACTTATGGATATGTATAACCCTCATTTATGCTCCCTAAGCCTATCAATATTAAATCATGTAAAATTAACCTGCAGAGACAGCAACTTTGGAAAGAGATTAGTGCCAGCCATTAAATGCACTCGTACTGAATTACAGAACTTAAAACAAGAGATGAGCTGAATAAACAGATTTCAAGTTGGAATAAATGTAGCACAAATTCAAACAATGCAAGTTATTTGCTTAACTTTCAGCCGCATTGTATATTTGAACTTGTACATTTACCCCATGCATTTTATTTTCAGATTCTCACAACCAAAGGGGTCCCTGCGATCTAGTCTAGTCTAGTTACATTCTAGGGGAACTGCCAAAGCAAATAGATCAGGTGCCTGTTGTGGTTTGGGTTATCCGGGAACCAACACAAACTGAAAATGCAACCTCCACACAGAAAGGCCCTTGGCAGTGGTCAGGACCGACCCATGACCTCGCTGTTTAGAGGAGGCTCTGCTACTGTGCAACATTTGTTTTTAAACTTCAGTCCAAGAAACAGTACTCGTCTTGTAGACATGCAACACATGACTCAATGAAGAAGAACGTTGCCCCAGCCTCTTTAAGTCCTTTGTGGTTTGCAAACATCAATCTGCTCTACAGTAGATTACTTTATGGCTCGTTTCAATAATTTCAGTTTGTTAGAGCAGAAAATTCTTTGAGGGTTTGTTTGTGGAACAGACAATCCATAACCAATACTGTTTATGTGTCTCATTCTTGCATAATACTGAAGCCGTGGCAGTGGGAGATTTCACAAATCTGAATTTCCACTACATACCGTTTAGACAGATTCACTGTTTACCCTCTTACACACACACACACACACACAGGTGTTCGTCTGTACTACTGAATATTCTTTTTCAAAATGCCAAAATAAAGAATGTGGAGGAAAATGCTTTCAGGAAACAATCTATCATGGAAATATTGAGCATAGGGGAAGTATCCATCTCTGCTCACCAGTATTTGTAAAAGTGCCATGCCAGTGTTGTAGCTAAGGCCGTGATCAATCTGCTCGGGGCTGCCTGGGCCGTGGCAGCAGGCGGCTCTGGGGCGTCAAGCCATTGCTCAAGTCTCAGCTCAGGATCCTGCACTCTGCTGGCAGGCCTGCCCTCCGTCCCACAACGTGGGATTGCGGCATTTGAAATATTAAGCAGGCGGAAAAGAGCAGAGTCAGGGTTTCACCTTTGTACACGTCAAATCCACTGAATGTTACAGACCTGTGCCATGTATCTGACATCCACTGCCACGCTGACTGGAGGAACCCTCAGTGGCTTTTAGTCCGGTAGAGCATAATGTTTGGCTAAAGTGCTTACCTGCGACAGCATACAGGAAAACAAATAACTGTGCTGCCTCAATAGTACAGTGCTGGGAAGTGGCTAGATTTCCACTAAATAAAACGATCCATCAGAGTGTACGTGCATGAATAGTGGTCACACGTGTGTGATTCCCGTGCTGTATGTGCATGCTAATCTCCAGGGATCTTTCTGGTGGGAGCCGTGAGCTACGATGCCATTCCCTGCCCACACACTCCCAGCTGCATTAGAATTCTGATGCTCCAGGTTCTCCAATCTACTGATAAGGCAAAGCTCATAATCCATAAAGGAGCTTGCAGGACCAATAGTTCTGTTTAACATTCAAGAATCAGCCTCTGGCAAATTAACACATTTTAAACTTCCATCACACACATAGATCTATATTTAGAAAAGGAGATAGATAGAATGTGGCCTCATTTCTATGTATTTTCTTTTGAAAGCGGCTTACACATACTGGTCATATAAAAGTGAATGTATTATAGCAGCTTGGTGCATAGTTTGATATGGAACAGCAGCACAATATCAAGCCAACAAATCAGACCTCTTGGCATCACTTTCTAAGGCACATTCCAACGTGGTTAACGTTCTGAGTTCAAAAAAACATCCGTGCTAAGTTTTTGGCAACAAAACCACCAGCTTTAGAAAAAACAAAAAATAACTGGATGAACAATGTTTAACTTAACATTGAAAAATAAGTATGGAAAACGTCAACATCACTAATGTAGTTTCACCTCAACAACACTGTGGGACACGAACACTGGTCTCCTGGTAGAAAGTCCTGTTTGTTCAGCCCTTCCACCCGCCTTGCGTGGGTTTTGTTGCTCTGTATGCTACGTCATCACACTCCCAGAGGATTTTCTCACAACGTCTACTAACAACCCCGCCGGGTTTCCATTGTAGTTACTTGAAAGCCCAGCGGTCTCACAGAGACGCTAAAGAGTGCCTTGTGCATTGGTATCAGACGCCGAGGGGCGGGACAAAGTGTCTGTATTTTGACGCCCTGGGAATGTGCCCAGGCTGGGAACCGCCAATATGATAGACATATTCACACTCTGTGTCTGAATTGACCGTCTTTTCTCTTCTTTAGCACAATACATTGTAAGGAATACAAAGGGGAAAAAAACTTCAAAAAACTAAACTTTTTTGTGAAGTTTTCCAATGGTGGGAGAAGCACAATGCTGATTTCCAGAAGCACCTCAAGGGACATAGAGCTTCAGAAGATGAGGCTTGTTGTTCTGTTCCTAATCCACCAAGGAGAGATGAGACGAGATGACTGCAGTACAGTAATCTGCAAAGAAAACTCACTTCAGTATGGAATGGGAAAACTGTTCTGGAATAAATGCGTTGCATCTTAAAAAGGAAATCCAAAGGAAATTAAAATCATTATCCCTCCAAATTCACTGTCAATCTAAATCAAGATTGCAGTTCAAAAGGGACTATAAGAGCTTTGATGGCCCGCCCATAAGTGACAATAATATATCCAGCGGGGCTAATGCCAATTCCCTTCAGTGCTAATAATCTTTACTATAAACATTTCATCTTCTATGTTATGCAGAAAAGTTGACAACAAAAGCTCCAAAACATTATTTTCTAACTAAACTGGTGAAAGACAAAGCTGCACATTGTTATTCGTAGTGAAGGAGGAAAAGAAGAATAATGTGTGGTGAACAAAGGGTTGTAATGGGAGGAGGAGGTGACAGTGAGAGTGCTGACAATTACTTTGCATCATTACTGCAGATTTTCATGCACATTTGAAGAGGTATTAATTATCTATGGTGTGCTTTATTGTCCAGATTTGCCACTGAGGTGGTTGTCTTCAAAAAACGTGTCACTTAGTATTCTAGAAGTTGTTTTTTATTATCACTGTGAATGATGCAATTGACAGTAGATAATATGATGTATGCCATTATATGTGTTACCCCAGGCTGTGTACAGTTTATTTGTTCGGTAAAATCCATTTACTTGTTGTGGATAAACCTCTGTGAGGCATTGTAAGAAAATAATAAAAATCTTTTATATCTGCTTGCTTGAAAGTTTTAGGAACATGACAAAAACGTATCTCAATTTTCACTGGCGTACTAACTATAAAATGTTAAATTGTGATTGCAAAATTTCATCTGTAAAGCGATTTGTTACTCATCAGAAAAGTAAGATTTGTCATATTTTTACTTTAAAATGTGCCGGAAAATAAAATCTAGAAATGGAAATACCCAAATAGTATGTCAGTGCCCCAAAGTAAAAGGTACAGCGTACATTAGACATTGTACTACACCTCTGATCAGCTGTTGGGAGTTGACTTTGCAGCACTGAATGCAGTACAGTAGGTGAAACTTTAAACTTCTAACTCAAGTTAATATTGATTGTGATGATGGCAAAAAAGTAGGGGAAAAATTAGCATGTGGAAAATTGCAGAAGTGACAGGTGATATGATATGATATTGACCAACTATTAAAGCAAAATTGCTTTACTGACGCCAGTCTTGGATTTGTCCATGCCAACAGAAGTATTTAGTAAGCTTCCTGAACGTATCAGCTGTGAGCTGTTGTCACAGCTGTTCTGCAGCTTTGGGTAGAATTTACCAGCCAATTTCTCCAGGTCCAATACCCAGTGTACCGTGGGAAGAAGCATTTCAGCTTTGACCTGGCCCAACAGCAAATCTCAACACATGGATATATTCGCTCTGTGCTGCTTCGCTGTCGGGCCAAATTATAGCTCTTGGAGACTATGACGAGGAAAAATAGCTTGACAAATTGTTCCCGGGTCACCCCAAGGGAGGAAGAGGGATGAGACAGACTATGAGGACATCTCTGCCACAGTGGGTCTGCTTGCAGAAGAAACAGATATACATTTCTATTTTTGGCCCTCCTTTGTCTTGTTGTTAGTCACTTAAACATCATTTCCATTTGCCGTTGTACTTTACATTTTTCAGGTGAAAGAACACAGCGGGAACGGTAAATTAGCCTCGGATGCTTGCCGTTAGGAACTTTTGCCTTGAGGTTTGCAAAATAATGTTATTGTCACAAGCCTAAATATACACATCCCATTCTGTGAGGTCCTTTTGTTAAGATTTATTATAGATAAATCCCTGTCACATTTCTGGATGTAAATTCAGTGAGTAAAATAACAACTCTGCCGATCACGCTGAGGAACTTTAAATCCAGAAAATGTTGTTCCTGTTGCGTTCATTTACATTTTGCTTCCCTGCAGCGTTTGTGTACAATCTGTTCTCTACAAGCCTAACCTTTACAAAAAAATCACTTGGCAAAGGTTGTGAATTATTCAATCTTTGTCGAAAAAAATACCTGCAGACTCACTTATTCAAAACGGAATATTATACGAGAAAATGTTTTCTTCCTTTTATGATATTATGAAGATGCATGCATTTAATTATATAACATGCTATTATAATGTAAATATGTGAAGTAATGAAATGGTTGAATAATGATACTTATCCAATTTAATGGTATTAACATAATCGAATGGTTACTAACAATTACCTTGAATTATAAGCTACATTTGAATTAGCATCAATATGTTTGGACAGATGCTGAAACTAATGAAGATGAATTATGACCATAAATACACGATAACACAACGTGAGAAAACTTTAGAATGGTCACTATTTGCAAAGAAGCATACAACTGCATATAATATGTGTATTCTGGTGCTCCTATTCTTCTGTTCTTGTGTTGATCAAAATATTTCTTTGCTGCAGTGTGAAATTTCACATGCCAATGACTAGGAAAAGTCGATACTAAAACAGAGAGGCGAGAGAGAAACTTCAAAGGGAACTTTTGCTCATTGTGGTTCCACAGCTGTACACCCTGTTAAGTGTTTATGTGTTGGCACTGCTAAAACTGACACTTTAAACAAAAGTATGAAAACAAAAATATAAAACAGTCATAAAAATGTTTCTGGTATGACAATAAACAACAAACCCACTGTTGTTGTTTTTCCTTCAGACATACACGAGTAGGCGGGGGATGACCAATTTTCCACTTAAAAAAATGTATCAAATTGTGACAACGCCATTATTTATCCAAAAGGCTTGTTGGTCATTGGCATATAAACTGGCCCAAACATAAAGAAATACATTTCTAAAGAATCTGATATGTGAAATGCTAGCCACAGTAATTCAGAAATGGTGTCATTACATAGTGTGTCCAACAGGTTGCACTGCTACTTAAAACACACACACACACAAACTTGGTTTTAAGCCACTGCGTCTCCTGACAGAACGCCGCGGTTACTCGAACATGCGGTGAGTGCAGAGCTGCACCTCAGCGAAACACAGGAGAGGAGAGAGAGAAAGTCGCGAGATTCTGTCTTTAAGGCGCTGCTAAGGGAAACACTGATGTTTCTGGTTAAACTGTCAAACATCCTGCCTTCATTATCTCTGACACAAGTGTGTGAAGCCTGACATCCCCCCACTCGGACTAGCACAACTTCTAAACTACAGCTTTAATGACTGCAGCATGCTGATCACAGCTCCGGCACCATCGGACTCACTCAGGTCACATGACCCTGCTTCATCCTGGAAACATTCCTCAAAGCCGTCGTCTCTGCAGCATGTATCAAACAGCGTTCCTCATCTCTCACCGACTACCTGTCAGGGATTCCAGATTCCTGCTGCTGATATTTACTCAAAGACAAAAAAAAAAACAGAAATTCCAGTCACTCCCCTGACTCGCACTGCAAGACCACCTCACCAATCAGCTCACCCGAGATGCCTTGAAAGGGGCCTGCTCGGCACTAGAGATCCCCACACGTGCTAGAGTTACATGGAGCCAGCAGGCAAGCTTTAGTGCGCAACCCCTTTGTCTGTGAAGCAGGAGGCTGGCTGTTTCCCCCATGAGGTGCTTCCTGCAGTTCAAGCTGTATCTCCTATGGAGAATACACTGCATGGTAAATAAACTTGGCCTGAACTGACTGACATCTGAATTGAAGCTCCTGGTACATCTGTGCATGATGCACATGTGTACTCTCTTTTTGGTAGAATGCATTTATTTATTTTAAAAAAAAAAGTCATTTTTAAAGCAAACTGTGTTTTGAATGTCATTGGGAGGGAACTGATGGATGTGGCATTTTATGGTCGCTTTGATTATTTATATTTATTTTAGAGTGCCCCCTTTGTGGGTGGTGGTGCAAAGGTGCCAATGGAGATGAAATGAAAGTGCTAATAACTTTTTAATTGCCCAATGAAGGCATGGTGAAACTCATCCTCTCTCTCCTTCTGGAAATTGGCAGTGACAGCAGTGAGTGAGAGAATAAAATCACAGTGAGCAGGAGGCAGAGGCTTAATCCCCGATAAGATCTTAATGACATTGTACTGCAGAGATACTTCGTCTCCCATGACCCCAATAAACACAAGTGCTAATCATCCAACTAATGATCTTTGTTCTGCGGGAAAAAAAACAACTCTTGGCTATTGTTGTTTCTTGCAAAAACAAAAAGTAAGCATAATGATTAAATGCAGTGCCACGTGTGCCGTAATGTTCTTTCTGGGGCATTGTTGTGATGATGAATTTGATCACAGAGCAATTTACAGTCGCCATCTGAATTCCAGTGAGGGCCTATTAGCTAAACTCACATCCTGAGAATATTCATGGTCTTCCACTGGCACACATCCACCCACTGTGTCTACCCCCTAAATCAAAAGAGCCGATGATATGCCACACTGGAGAAACTTACTCATTCTCTCACATCAGTGAAGCAGAAAACTTCCTTCCTTCCTTCCTTTATTTATTTATTCATTCATTTAAAAATAAAATCACTCAAATCACCCATGAAATGTTCCTATGAATTTCCTATTAAACCTCTGAAAGGATTCAATGGGGTAAAACGCTGGCACTTGATGCAATCAGCAGGTCATGCAGGGACAAAGGTTTCATTCAGACACTTTGTTTGTGCAAATAAAAACATCATGTATTTTGGAGTGCTGCAGTTTTCATTTATTATAGCTTTACTGTTATTCGTTATAACAATCGAATGTATGTGCAACGCCTTACCTAATAAGAAAGTTGCAGCATTATCAGCCTTCCTAAAGTGCCTGTATTTAAAAAAATCAGCTGGAAATCTATTACAAATGGATACAAGTCGATGCAGGGGATGCCGTTTCATTCTGCAATCATACTTGTAATTTTCGAGAACTCATTTTGCCTGATTGCTGTTAAATATACTGAGAAATGAGAGGGGAGAGGCTGAGGGTGGCTGATGGAGCAGATCCCCGGGGCGGGTGAAGTAAGAGATTGATTGGTTTCTGAACTCCTCGGAGGATGTGTGAGTGAAGTAATTAAAACGTTCCCCATGCTTCTCAAAAACAAAGTAACAGTGATGTTATATGTCAATGACAGTGAGGCTCTACAACAATTCCTCTAATTCACAGAAGAAAACAACAAACCTAAAAAAATGGCATTTATGTTTCCACAATGGTGTCTAATGAGGTAAAAAGAAAAGACAATTCTAAAGTTCAGTTATTTTTATCAGCTGTGCCTCTTTCTTCTGTGTGTCAGAATAATGATGAATTATCTGTGAATTGCTTCCCTTTAGTAGGTGTAGCTCAGCTATCTTATGTGGCCATAGGCTATTTGTAATGTGTAGGTTACATATGTATTGAAATAAATCATTTCTTATCAAGGTGTATTACACAAGGAGACCCTATGATCTTAACTTAAAGGCTCCTTTCTGCTAAATGCAGGAGAAAAGCAGAGTTGCAGTCTCCTTGCAGAGTGGATGATGTTAGAAACTAGTAAAGCGTCAGCTGTTTCAATTAAAAGTCGCAAAAATACATATTAGACACCAATGTTTTTTGTTAATGTTATGATAAGGTAATGATAATATTTCCTGGCTGTTGTATGATGCTTTTTAAGAGGGCGATGCTACAGGAAAAGAAGGAGCAGTTTGCCACGGTAAGAACTAGAAGTGTAAATCTGTATTTGCTGATTGGAGTTGTTCAGTTCAAAGATTTGTAGTCGCTCATTATGCCGTTCGTTCACTTGTTTTCATTATGCGTTATCACCTGCGATGTTCACTGCTGATTCTGACTGTTTTCAATCAGCTGTTACGTTTCAGGTCAGTAGAAAACTTGGCCTATAAGGTTTTTAAGGCTAATTGCTCAGCAGACACTTTTTGCAACACTCATTACATGCTGATTGTTTGTGTCTTGTGTGGTCTTTTAATATGATTTTAACAAGGTCATTTTAGGAGATGGCAACGTTGATAACGTTGATAACTTGGCAACATATTTCATTTGTTTCACTACATCTCCGATAAGTATTCCACAACTTAAGCATGAGTGAACATTCTTATGGTCATGTTTAGCAATGCAAAGCCCTTGGTGAAGGTTTGCATGTTTACTTCTTCAATATTTTACCAAAACCACAATTTTTTCTCACCAGTCCTTCCCTCAACTGACAAAATGTGTTTTTATAGGCCAAACCTATACACTCAGGATACATGTTGCAAACCCTCCAAAGACTTGATCTTTGTATACCCACACCCACCGCCTCAGACACCAACTTCCATACAACGTATGTGTGGTACAAAAACATGGCATTTTGTAGACAGAAAATATATATACTGTAAATACCATATAGAAATATAATATCCTGGCAGTGAACATCTGCATCTGAGTTTCTTAAAAAATATAGTGGAAAAAACATTTAGCTATGAAGTAATATAGCATAATTTTGTATAATTTTGCTAATTGTTACATGTTACCATTTAAGTTTTGTCCATCTTTCTGGCTAAAATGAACTGCTAACCCTGGAATATGAGCTAGAGGTTCCAGAATTTCTGTTCCGCATGTGAGAGAGGTAGACATAAACATCGTTTTGGGCACACCGAAAGAATGTTACACACCAAACCAAACGCCCTGTAACGAAAGTTTCCGGTATGAATATATACTCAAAGAGGACTGTTAAGACGACCAAGCGAGAAGATGTGCTCAGGATCTCTCCAGGCTGAGTTGCCCATTCCACCTTTAATCACTCCAGCAACATATGCAAATGATATCCACATATGGCAAGCTGCCTTGGAGGTCCCCTTGGCTCTGTGGTGCTGTTCAAACCCATTAGCCTGCAAATAAAGCTAACATTCCATTATTTTTCCATCACTCATCACACGTGGCTTCCTTTTATCCTCTTTTCATGTTAAGTCTTTGAAATTTCTTTTAAAGAAATTGACTGTTACTGAATTTTCTTGGGACGGTTTGGAGCTTTTATAAATGGCCCAATATATTCTCTGGGCACCAATCCGGCGTCACCTGTCTGCACGTAAAGGTAATCCATCTCACTCCTATAGAGCTTTACTGCCAACAAAGTTCAAAGTTGATGGTGTGATGTCTCATTAGGTGATGTGTATTTACTTATATTCTTTTACTTTAAGGCCAAGCGCCTTGTCCTTGAGGGAATGTTGTTGAATTACCACCGGCATCCATCATCCCGTGTTAAGTCCCTCGTTCTCCTGCTCCTTTCCTCCACGGACTCCCTTGCATTGACCTTCCTCTTGGCATCATGGGTAAAATGCTGCTTAAATCAAGCCCATCCTGAGCAGACTATTCCAGTAACCCCCCCGAGGAAGAGCCTGTTAGAGATGTAATTAATCAGCTTGCAGATCCTCCATGCAATGCCTTCACATCGGAGTGAAGCAGACTCCAAACAGTGAATGAGTGAATGAGGAAGGAAACTCAAAGAAAGGCGGCGACGGAGGCACATGTTTGTTAGCACCTCATGCAACTCCTTCAATCAAAGAGAACTTTAACCAGAGTCCATTCAACAACTCGTATTCAGCATTTGCTGAGATGGAAGGCTTAATGTATGTCCAGTGAAAAGGGCTAAATCAAGGAGTGAACACTATCAAACAAGGAAGCTGCAAGATCGCTATCAGAAGCAATCCTGTCACTGCCACGGGATGATTTACGACAGAATTAACGAGGCAGAGACAGAGAGACAAAAGGACAGAGGGAGAAGTGTATTGTGTATTTGAGTGCGATGAAGCCGGGCAGAAAGAGTGAGAGGCAGAGACAAACAGAGGGAAGAGGAGGAGGAGGAGGAACTTGCTGTAAAACATCTAATTTAATACTTTTTTGATATTGCAGCACTGACAGAATCCACGACTGCCTCACCTGCTTCCGTTTTGTCATGTCATTCTAATTTCATTTCTGGCAGTCTCAAAAGACCCAGGGACATTCCAACCTTCCGTAATATGACAGATGTCCAATAATTTCGCATTTAATCTCTGCCCCACGGGCGCAAAGTATGCAAGGCAGCAAACCGATGCCTCTGTAATCAGTGAAATGGTGGATTTCTGGTGATTCTGAAATTGGATACTTACTCATCCAAATTCACTGTCCTCATTAGAAAGTCTTTTGGGTTTGGCGGAGGCTGAGCCTTTTGGAGTTTGGCTGAGGCTCCATTTTTCTGTCCCCAGTCTCGTCTATTCTGAAAGGTGAATAAGATGCTGGAAACTTTGCACCCACAACAGGACATAAATAGCTTCATGCTCTTGCTCAGTGGTTAATTATAAGAGCTGAATACAATGTCAACCTTGTCTAAACACAGAAACGCATTTTGTGGGGAAAACGGTGATTGAGTGAATCAGAAAATATATTGGTCTAGTAGATTGTTCACCTTTATTCTATTGTTCACATACTCTTTCTGCCTCTCTCCCTCAGCCTTAAATTAGTATTCTCACTGGATCTGCAATTCAAGGGTGAAATTATAATCATGTTGTTTCAATTAAAACCATGTTGCTTTGGGAGCCACCTTTGAACATTCATATCGTATTCCAGTAATTTCTGCACCTTAAGAATCCCAGTAAGAGCTTCGGTGTCATTCCTTTGAAAAAGACATGTGACACAAAACAATGAACAAAGGGTGAACCTAATTATGAAGAAGCGGAAGACACTTGTACCATTACATGCATAACTTCACCCACTTATCTCCGGACTAATACAGGACTTTTTTTTTTTTTTTTTTTTTACTATGTAGCTACTAAAACAGGAATTCTATAGCGCTTAGAGTTCGACCTGGCCATTAGTAATCAATGTACCCTTTTGGCCAGGTCTCTCTTGGAAAAGAGATTAACAATGTCAACAAGACTTTTACCTGGTTAAATAAAGGTTTAATAAAAAGAAATAAAACCTAAGCTCTCTAAAATTTGCTTTCCAATATGTTTTACAGATAATCCCGAAGATAATGACAAACATGTAATCACGAATATTAACATTTATAAAATGAAAATGGATGAGTAGATAAGTATATGTAAGTATAATATCTGGATCTTTGTGAAAACTGCTTATTTGGGTTTTATCAGAAGGAATGTTTTAAGAACGGTTGGTGAATGAGGCCTGTTGTTTGATGATTAACAAAAATCTCTTCCCATTGTCTCCTCATGGGTAAAGAGCCATACTAAACATCTTATTTGCATATATTAAGATAGAATACATGTTCTTTTTAATGCTCATTGAGTTCCATGTTGCACTCAGTTTTAATAAAAGCAGAAGGGGGTTGGAAGATACTTGTATTAATTACAAAACAACAGGAGCAGCCTATTATATAAAGCTTAGTTTTGGTTACTGAGCAACTTGATTGACATGTAAACAAACTGCAGATGCCAGCATCCACACACTAGGGGTGACTGCTTAAAAGAGGTTAATGATTTACTGACATAAAGTTTGACATATTTTTTTCTTCTTTTTATTTTCCAGCTGTTTTATGTTGTTCGTTCTCAGACAACTTTGATTGTTTCGTTAACCATCCTCATCATCCTGGTGCGATATAAGATAACTCTATACCAGGTACATTGTAAACATGACACGGTACAAATGGGAGAACACAGTAGGCAGAAGCCAGAGACAGGGCGGTGATTTATTGGGTACGAGCAGAATGCACTGTAAACCAGGGGAGAGGGAACTTTTTAATGGATTCTCTGTGAAAGACAAACAACTGGAAGTGCTCCTGCTCGTCTTATTGAATGGATTTGGGGCCTCTGGCAGGCGCCAGGTGAGCTGTCAGAACTTTAACAAGCTTAGTGGTTTACAACACTTTACTTGGATCTTCTACTTTCATTTTCTCTTCTTCTGCTCTTTTTTGGTGCCATGAAATGACTAATATCTTATTGTCGGGTTTATTATGTCCCCTAGTTGGCTGCCTGGCCACATAAAGCCTCTGTCAATCTCAATGCCGCGGCACAGACAGAGCAGCGGCAGTCAGTATAAAGCGGCCTCAGCACAGCCGAGGAAAATCAATAACACTTTATTTGTGGTAGATGTGAAATATGAAATTAATGAAAAATGTCCTATTTCTGAGAAGGTTACATTTTCTTCCAATGTCTGCTTGACCACTGAATGATTGTATTCTCATTTAATCCAAAGAGAAAAAATGAGTCAGTTGTTGCCTTGCTGACCTGCACTTTATACTAAATGTACTGGCTGATCTGTTGAGTTAACATGTTCGATACATCCTGACAAACGCATCTATAATATCTCAGTTTGATGTTGGCGTTCTAAATACTTTCTGGAGAAGTCCTTGGCAGAAATATGAGAAAACACACACAACTATTAATGCAAGACTTTTCATCCCTTATCCCCGGGGTAAGAAATATATATATATATATATATATATATATATATATATATATATATATATATATATATATATATATATAAAGTTTTACTGCATCAGCACACATGCGATGACATGAATCATGTGGAAGCACTGGCAGATGCTTTGAAAGGGGTAAGATAATTAAACATTGGCAGATTTAGAAGGTGATGTTGATATCAGTGTCATAAACAAATAGTGGATGAATAAATAGACAAATAAAAATGGAAACTCGCAGCAGCATATCCTTAAACAGGAGTAGTTAATGACAGGTGGCAGTAAGCCAGTAAGCTGTTGTTTCTGGCCTGCTGAACAGGGAGGTCCTGGCCCCAGCATTTATCATCTGATGAGTCTGATATTGAGCTTTTTGAAGAGCTTTCTACTCAGCGGCGGCTTCAGAATCCTCTCTTTACTTTTTTTGCATCAATCAGATTGTATGAAACTAAACTATTTTGGGGTATTCTGTCAATTTAGTGTTGTGTGATGTGGACAAAGCAGCTATCTGGAGTTTAAAATGAAAAGAAACACAGCGGGTTTCTGTGACAACTGAAAATAATTAATAAAACATGTTCTTACACATGAACGGTTTGCAGTGTGGGATTTTATTTTTTGGTGGAGTTGGGTTTATTCATCAAAGCACCAGCAATTAGAGCAAACACATTGTTGATTCCTGACAAGTGCTGAGCATGTTAGCTGGAAAAGTGGCTAGCCAGCAAACTGCTATCACATTCCAGTGATGTCCTGGCAATTTGTAGTGCATTTCTACTTTCCACTGTTTACTTATACAACAAACTAATATGATCAGACTCTGGTGTTGCCTACAGCATGAATCTCACACCATTTAACACATCCTTCAGCCTTACCCTTATTGGAAACCAGCTGGCAGTTCACAATTCAAGGTCATCTGCTGTTACAGTTTCTAAATGCTGCAGTAGCCTTCCCCCTCTTTATTGAACACACACTCCACCCACTCTTTTAAGTCCCTGCTCAAAACACTGGTTATTAATGGTATATTTAGTGGTGTCATATTCCATACTTGAAATGACTGAAAAGCTCTCATCAAGCAGGTATAAGAGATAATCCGGAAACTAATTCATTATTTGTATTTTCATTTTTTAAACACTATTACCATTTTTATATATTTATATTAGCCCTGTGAGCAAAGAACAATACAAAGGACTAGCCATTGTGCAACACCATGTACATGAAAACGGGAGCATTCAACAACAGCATTCACTATGACATCATTGCTATGTGGATTGTTTTTGTCCTACGCTGTCACACTGTTAAATGTCCACCTTCATTTAAAACGGGCTTCGTATGACGGCCCTCACAGTTACTTGTGTGGGTAGTTTACAGCACCAGCTGGCTGTTATTCTTGTGAAAGCAAGCATAGCTCAGAAGTCTCATCCCACACACGGACCAATAACACACATCATGTAGTCTGTAAGCCTGCGAGGGTCCACGGTGTCCATTAGTTTTATTTCCTTTGTCTACAAATAAAGCCTTCACAAATAAGTCAGTATGAATATGTATGTATTAAATACTGTTGTAAATACTGTCAGTCTTGTGTTGAGATTAGTATTATTACAGTAAGTATAAATAACAAAATTGTGAAAAAGTATCGATTAACTGTCACGATTTTGATTCCAAGTCTGAAAAAAATAAAATGAGCTTTTGATTTTGACCTCTTACAAAGTGGAATCTGTGATTCTTCCACCATTTATCTCTCTTCACCCTACTAGCGGCCATTCAATGTATTGGAGTCACCATGTTGCCTTCATTGTGAATTATGTAAACAGCGATGTTGCCAGAAAAACAACATTTCAATGCATAAATTTACAATATTTATTTTTGTCCAAGTCCAATTTATTGAGTTTTTTTGCCAAAAGGTTATTGGCCAATACCTTTTTAAGTGTAACTGTGGGCGATTGCCAGTATAGACCTTTCTCTACAAAGACATTCCACATCTAAAAGGGCCACTGTGCAGAAGCCCAACATTATGATCATTCAATTACTGGTAAGTTCAGTGCAGTTTTACCAGTGAGCTCTGTGACTTAGGTGGAGTTCTGAAAGAAAGAAATCCTAAGTACTGCTTCATTCGTAGACTTCTTAACTTAAACCGCCAAAGGGAGGGTCTCAAGAAAAAGCAAAGTGTATCACTGCGAGGCTCATTCTAATTGTTGTAATTGTCCTTTTCGCCCCTGCTGAATAGGGTTTTTTCTTTGCAAAGGTTAATGGAAAAACTTTTCACCGTGTAAAGAGACCTGTTTAAGATACTGGCACTTTGTTGCTTAAAGATATCACGAGCACATTAGGTGATGGAGTAATTGCTCTATTAAAATAGCCCTTGGGTAAGCAAGGTAACAGAAAATTGCAACAGGGTTGAGCAAATTTACACTTAATATGCTAAGGCTAGGCTGCTGCATTGTGGGTGATTGTATTAGTGTCGTGTATTTCAGTTCTCCAGTCTGTGCTATGCTTTATTTACAATCACGTGTTTATTACTTTTGTCTGTGTTATGTCGCCTCACGTCCGAGACTTATAGTTAGAACTGTGTCCTGGGGCAAACAGCATTTTTCTCCTCAGTCACTGTTCGCTACAGATTGCATAATGAGTATTACAGACATCTCATTTTAGTCAAGCTACTACTGAACAAATCCAGTCAAGCTCATTTCCATTGGAAAAAAAAAAATGGAAACCTATTTTATTCATCACAGCCTTAATTTTTCATTGTGTTTCCAACTTCTTCAAGGGTACAATATGGCTGATGGATGATAGTGTGAACCTCTCAGAGGTTTGATCATCTTTGCCGTGAGGTTTCAATAAAAACTGATATCACACAAAAGTAAGTTTTGGCTGTTCATTAAGTCTGAAAAGCTGTTATAAAACTAATAGTTTGTAATGTGAAACTTTGTGAAAAGATGGCTTCGGTTAGTTCTGTTGCCACACAGTTAGAGCATCATGGGAATGACCTGGCTGACTGCCTGGAGCATTTCTGTGAGGAGTCTGCAATGCACTCCCTATGCTCTCATGTCCTCCCTCAGTTAAAGACCTGAAGGGTAACTTTTGAACTGGTCAGTCAATTACAAGTCTACCCCCATGACCATGGACAGGTTATGTGGACTTAATGGATGGAATCCTGTCATGAACTGAAGTTTTGAACAAGCGTATTTCTTTGCCTATTAGTTGAAATAGATGAAATGTCAAGGGTCTAAAAGTCATTGGAATTCATCCTGTTTTGGTTCATGAATGTCTGTATGAAATGTCATGGCAATCAATCACACCAAACTGTTCGACAGATGAAAGGACCAACACTGCCATCTCTTAAGCCACTTAGGGGTAGATTTACTAAGACTGGCACAGTTTGTGCTGCGTTTGTTTCATATTCGCACACAGCACTTCCTAATTTTACGTAGTATTTATCAAACCTGACAGCCATCGGGCAAACAGCGCATAATCAGCCCTCCAGCATAATTAGCCCGCCTCTAAAAGAGCAATGAATGGGCCCGCTTGAATCTAACACGGATCTTGCGAGGATAAAAAGAAAGCACTAAAAAAAGCACATAAAGCGGTGAACCAAGGAAAAGGTAGCATACAACAGGGCACAGGCATGGATAACTGGTTCAGGTCCACCAGAAATTAATGTCTAGTAATGTGCAGCAAAACTGCGAAATGAGACGAAATAAAGGGCAGATAAAATAACTGGTACCAACATTCCATCCAGACCTGTGTCATACTGACCTGAGACATCCAGACCTGAGGCATCCACATCCACCACCACTCGTGTTCTCAGGAAAAGAAAAATACATGAGCAAACAGTCTCAGGTAGACCATTCACAAAAAAAAAACACAAAAACGGAATCGTTCCAGTCTGCGTTGATTTTTTTTTTTCTCCATTTCTTTTTTTAATCAATTTAAACATAACAATGTGGATCCAGTCCAGTAACTGTATTATTACATGGCTGCTTAATCTGTAATGCTTGATTTCTGGTTCGTATGATTGAAAAAGTATGATTTGTGTGGCAATTCCTGGTTTAGACCTACTTTTAGGAGGCGGAGAATTTTCCCCGCAGAATAGAGGCACGCACTCACTGGCAGTTTTTGTAAATAGCGGGAATATATAATGAGGTGGCCTTAACACTTATCCTCCCATCTTTTTGCGGGGAAATCCTACTTTACCCATGACCCTCCCACGAGCGCATATTGAAAGCGCAACTTGCGCCCTGTTTGTAAATACCATTCCATGTTTTTACGCACTTGTTGCAAAAGGAAATGTTAGTACATCCAGCCCTTAGTGTTTGTAGTCTTTGTTCATTGTCAGGAGAGACCGTTTCCAAGATAACGTGGCTTTACAATGCTGAGTCTTCTGAGTACCGTGGGTCCTAAAGGTGGAGCCAATTTGGGATCTGGATTTGGGGTCTCCCCGTATGAAGGGCTGAGATAAAATTGAATTGGACTAGCTCACAGACCTGGGACCGCAGTAGCATTGTATGTTAATGACGTGGCATCCTCAGTGCCTGCACTACCTACAGAGAAAAGAGGTTTCCTTCAGCGTATCGAGTAGCTGCCATCTGCCATCTTGGTTTTCATAAATCACCAGTTTCTTCAATGGAAAATATAAAGCATTATCCATTTTGAAAAATGAAAATTAATGACAGAAACATGACCTTTTACTTATTTTCTTTTTTTTACAACATCATTACAACATCATTTAACTTAATGAGCTCATTTGGGTCGGAAAGCTATTTTTCCAACGAGTCTCAGATTGTGACAATCAACTCAAGAGAGGAAATCTGATGATTTTATCACAACACCGAGTACTCAGTAAAGCATAGCTGCACTGAAAACGAAATGATGATGAACTATAATCACAATCGCTGATTGGGTTGGAAGTATGCTACAAGCCCAGCTTTAAGAAATGGAAGGACAGAAAAATGAAAAAAAATCAAAATAGGGGACTCCCTCTCAGTACGTATGTCGTGTTTACCATGCTTTGTCTGTGTGGCTTTTTGGCCGTTTCCTCACCATTTATAGCCATACCACCAAAGTGTTGATATTGTTTACAAGAGCACAACGTTCTTTGGAACTAGCCTCTTCATTTTGCTCTCAAAGTCCACCAGATTGATACATTTAACTTTAAAATGTTCATCATTTCGAATAATCATGATTTCAACATAGACTAAAATAATTGTGACTATAATAATTGCCATAATTGAGCAGCCTACTTGTGACCCAACCCTAAACTGATGGAAATCCTTGCATGACTGGCTGAGCTTCAAGTCCATCCACTTAGGAATCTTTGATAGCTGCATCGTAGGCTACTGGACTGTTCTAGGTTTTTGGGCTAAAAGAAGCCTCTTGGATGATGTGTGCATGTGTGTTTTGCAGCAGATATCTTCAGCATTCCTTCCTTTCATCTTTGTAGTTCAAATACACTCTGGGTATGCTGACAGATTGCACCTTTTGCCGTTGTGAATAGAAAAAGCCTGGCAGCCAAAGCAAACTTACCCGGTCTTTACCATTCTATTGCTGGGCATAAATAATGCATAGGCACAGTAGTAGCAAAACTCATGTTTACAAGAGCAATTATCAGCCCAGAAACCTTCTATGTCCCTGGAGCTTGTACCACTTTTCAGAAAAACTTTTAAAAAAAAGAAGAAAATGCTTAAAAGGCTTATTGCAAAACATACTTGGTAGACTGCATTTTGGTCTAAAATCAATCTTTGAAAATTGTTTTTGCTATATTTATATTATATATTGTAATAAAAGTCCCAGTCGGCAAGTCCGGCGGATCGAGGGCACTCTGTCAGATTTTGAATGTTTACAACTCTCATGCTCCTCCCCCACAACCACTGAGCTCCTTCCCCTCAACTTCGTGCCCTTTGAAATCCCTTTGATCCCACCTTTGAAACGCGGGTCCGATGTTGACTCTGGTTTTATCACAGCCACGGTCACAATCTTTCTTTTTTTCCTTCTTTTCCACCGGTGTTTTCTTTTCCTTGGTTGTTTTGGACCTCCTCGTTTCGGTTTTTAACCGTGGAATTGGAAGCTTGTTGCTACTTCCCTCCGCCTCCCCCCTGTGATAATGGAACGACCCGAGGGGGGAGGGGCTCTGTGTGTGCATGAACACAGCCCTGCGTGCTGATTGGACACGATGATCCGGACGCTGTCGATTTTTTTGCAAAACGAACAACAGGCGTTTAACTTAAATGAAGATTAAACATGCCACTTATCTTTGGCCTTTGTTTTCATTTGACAACCATTAATGAAACAATTTTCATCTGCAAGTACAAATAGACTTTGGGCACCTAAAGTTCTCACCCATTTGCCTGACGGGGTAAGTAAAAAAACATTGCCTGCTGTAGGTATACTTGTTTACTTGTTCAAATAATCTTAAATAAGATGGTCATGAATGGTACAGTCTCCCTGCATAAATACAGATTTTAAACATTTATTTTTGTACCATGTATTTTTTACATCACGCTCCAGTTTTCAGTTCTCTATCATGACTAGACAGCTTTTTCAAATCACTTATTTACGCGATATTGAAGATTATCCTGAATGAAAATTCGGCATGATCGATTACTGTGTTTTTAATCCCGTTGTGCGATCAAATCCTTTATCATCCCATCCCTAGCTAGGTTTACAGAGTCAACAGATAGATATCTGTCAGGGACGAGAAGAAAGACAGATGATGTTTCAAGACAAACAAAACAACGTGGGCAGCTAAGAGGGGTGAAAAAAAAAAAACCTATCTTGCTCATGGGTTAACAGTTGTGATGGGCTTCAAACGTTGGCTATATACAGACATTAGTGACCTTGCAAAGTTCTGCTGAACTGTAGTGTTCTGGTCTATTCAGCCAGAATTACTGGACTCTCTATGGCTTTGGAGTGCCTTTCACTTTCTATAGACAAAGAGTGTCTCAAGCTTACGGGGAGACTGATGAATAGAATAAACTGAGAAATGTTCTCTATATCCACATAAACACTAAAATATAAGGTTAATGTACTATATCTCACTAACATATGAAATGCTTGAATGCACTCAGTTGTCCCTGTAGATTGCAAAGCTTAATCGCATCCCTCTTTCTCCATGCAAGACACAGCTTTTATCTTTGAAAGCTCATAAACGACTAAATACCTATTTATCTTATTATTGCCACAGGTAAATGAAGAAACAGTACCTTGTTAGAATAACTCCAGTGCAGTTACTGTTTCTCTAAGTGTGTCACACTGTAATAATAAGTATATAAGTAAATCAGATGTAAGATACAACCTTGAATTTGATAACAGGATGGATTTGCATGCAAACGTAAGGCAATACTCACTAATGACACCTTTATGTCTGCACACAACCTGTAGCAAGGACCACAAGAGCTATTGTTTCATGTTTACATCTGGTGATCGGCACCGCCACTGATTAGATGGCAGCACATTGTGTGTGTCCCTAACGCTGGCATCAGTGGCAGGCAATAACCGAGATTGATAGCAGAGTTAGGGCGGCCATTTGGGGCCTTGATCTACGGCATCGGATCTCAAGGGATGAAGCCATCCCAGCTACACTCAGCCGCCCAGGGCCGGTGGTCACAGTAATCGAGAGGAGATGTATTTATAAAGTGCCCTGCTCAGCAACCCTGCTCATTCCAGTAAATCTGAGGGGGAGCTCAAAGGGAAAATGTCACAACCCAAGGACACTACAAGGATCTAACCCTGCCGTTGCCAGCAGGTAATTGGTGTGTCAGTGTGTCCCTGTCCCAGAAAGCATTTCCTGCTATCACATCTTTTGGCTGTTCGCTAGCTTGGTGCCACTCTGCCAGTATAGTGAATAAGAGACAGGGGGAGAAGAATGGACACGATACCCAGAAAAGCTAAAAGATATTGTTATATCATAATCATGAGATGCACAATGTTGCTTTGATGTGTCATTAGCAAAGACGAGATGTTTGACATTACATATAAAGTCATTTTGTACATTATACAACTTCATTTTGATGGAAAAAAAAAAGCGATGTAACTTGAAACTAATCAAAACAACAGTGTCTTCCTTACAAGTAGCTACTAAGCCAATATTCATGAATGGCTCAGCGTTGTATGTTAGTTATTTGTCACTACTGCCCCACAGCATTTGCTCTTTTTACTTGTTTAGCCCATTTCTTGCCTTTAGCGGCAAACACAAATCTCACATGAAGTTATTGATTTTGGGCTTATGACAAAATCTATACGAAATGCACTGAAATATTAAAAGGAGAGCGAGGGAAAAGGAATTCAATGACCCTTTGTGCCAAGAAATCTCCTGGATACAGCTGTTTTACTGATTGCCTATATGTGAATACCCCCAGTTCATTCCCACCATAAACACAGATGCTGTGGCCCATTTCATAATAATAACCACAACCACAATTTGTGGTTAATATTCATAGATACAGAAGTGCTGAGAATTGACAGTAATTAAAGCCTGAGATAAAACTGAATTTTCAGTAATTGATAAAAACATGCTACAATGAACTGACGCGGCAGTTACGCCGGCTCTAGCACCAGAACGAATCCATTGGGAAACACTAATGTGTTGTAGATGTTACACAGATGTCCTTTCAATTAACTAATTAGAAGGAAGGGGAAAGAATAATGATGTATGCCCAGATGTGCTTAAAACATCCATGTCTCTTCATCCCACTTTTAACTTGCACAGCTGATGGAGATCAAACGGATACTGATGTGCAAATGAGGACAAGAATCTACCATGTAGATGTAAGAGAGAGTTGACTGTGTTGATATTGCACACTGTCAAGGCCACGTTGCTCCTCCACCGACTGCAGTATGAAGATGGCATTTCAAACACCAGCTTTGGTGCTCGTGGGACGGGACACTTTAAAGTGAAAATCTTTCTTTCGTATAGAATACAAATCCCCTTTTCATCCCCCTCATTGAGCATCAAATTCCAGTGCAATGCAGATTCAATTTTAAAGCTTAATTTCAAGCACAGTTTCTGTGAAATGGCATCAAAAATGTAATAGGACACGATTCACACATAGTTAAACATAATAAAGAATATATGATTAGAGTATATATGAACTTCACAGGAGCTACAGGAGCTCACATCAACGATAAATAATAAAAAACACACAAGCGTCAAGCAAAAGTTGTCTTTGAATCCCTTATCATGCTATACTTAATGCTACTTTGGTTTTATTCAGATACCTGGATGAAGAGGGACTGTTCCTTGACATTGTGTCGACAAGTTAGTGATGGCAAGGCTGACACCATCGTCATTGCTGTTAAAGTTGTCCTGCAGAACCAGCAGGTGCCAATACAGTAACTCTTGCTTTGGCACTGATGGGGCAGCGGTTACAATGGGTATGATTTATGATGATGAAATATATATGCAATTTGCCTTGTTGTGTTACTTGCCATGTAAACACAGAGTGTGTAAATGGGGTTGCTAAGCAGCTGTCTGACAGCTTCCCCATGATCGTTGCCTTGCACTTGCCTGTAAGGACGCATCAAATGCTGTGTAGTCCATGGCGACCTTCCAGGACCACCTTCAGATACTTCACATGTTCTTCCATCACAGTGCAAACTGGACTGCAGCAGTGAAGGCAACAGCTACCACCCTGGGACTGTATATGTATGAAGGTTTATAATTTATACACTATCACTCAAATTTTTCCTTTCACGTCTACTCATTGCCAAGTCTATACTAATATAACACTGCTGGTTTATTATTTCCAGGATTTGAAAAACATTAGGTGGCTCTCTCAGCACCTGGCCATTGAGGTACTCCAAAGAGATCTCACAGCTGTGCTTGTCAAATTGGCAGAGAAGGCAGAGCTTAAATAATGCCTGAGCGCAAAGGGCCTGTTCATACCTTTGTGGCATCGGTGTACCTCCAGGCTAACAGAGGGTTTTTTTCATATTTGTTTTTTCACAGATTAGAATAGAAAAGTTTCCAACAGCATAGAACAATCCACCTTCTATAAATTAAAACACCTTCATTAAAATGGCATGCTAAAACCAGAGTGGTGTTTATGAGGCTCTTGTATCAGAGTTGTTTAAACTTGTTCGTTTGAAGATGCCATGGTATTTTAATTAATTGGAAGATTGCTTTTGGTTCTCTGCTGTTTGTTTTTTATTTGGATTTTAACTGTAGGTGGCCAAAGCTATAAACCACAGACCACCAGATGAGCATGAACAGACACATTACAAACACTAACACATTACAAACACTAACAAAAGTAGAATTTGCATTTTGGAACATAAAACAGCAAACTTATTAAACTACTCAGTCAAGCATTAGGCATTAGGTGGGCATGATGAGATATGTCGGCAGCCATATCGCTACAATAATGCCATAGGCTTAAGCCTTTGGCATTTATCTCTGCATAAATTAGCCTAGCGGCTAGCACATTTTCCCCTTACACATTGCTCTTCTACTCTTACTTCGTTTTAAGGCACCGCATCTCTTGACAGAACACCAAGGGACTGCTGATCGCTTGAATTTGTCTCTCCTCTCTCAAACACACGGTGAGAGCAAAGCTACGTCCTGAGTGAAACACAAGAGAGAAAGTGCAAAGGCATGCAAGTAGAACTGAATTTGCAGATGTGCATGTGTGTCAAACATTTAACCCATTGTTTCAGCCTTATATATACCTAGGTTAATTACATTAAAATACAGTTTTCAAAACGAATTTATTATATTTAATTTGATCATACATTCCTTGTGAAAATATATCTGAAAATGTGAAATCTCTTGTGGAAATAAAGTAGATTAATTTATAGCCGTGGTACATATTAACTGCATAATCTTCTTAACTTAAGGATGAGCAAAAACAGTATGCGCCAAATGCAACTTTTAGTTTAATTAATTTGGCTAAATGTATTAATTTTCAGGTAAAATCGGGCCTTTGTGAGAGGCTGCAAGGAGAACACCTGGCTGTCAGCCCAAGATCCCACATCAGTGGGCCTAGACCACAGGAGTTCAACTACAAAAGGGCATTGGGAAAATTAAATGTCCAAATTCAGGATGCAAGTTTTCCAATTGATTATTTGTTGATGCGTTATCTGCATTATACTCTGCCTTGTTTACCATGATCGCATAGCATCAGTGCTGAAAAAAAACATGAATAAAAGTGAATAGAATTGGGAGAGTACAGAAGCCCGGAACGATGAGGCTGTTTAACAGGCGTGTCAGAGGAACGTATGGAGAAAGTCACTGGGAATTAAGTCATTTAAAGCCTTGTTTTCAATACTGAGGCTACTTCTACTCATGTAGACTATTGGTCCAGTGTATTGTTTGAGCATTACTGCCTTTAAATGCATTCAGACAATGGAGAAAGTGTGCTTTTGGGTAATTTAGTTGATTGGAATCAGTACCTAGCAGGATCATCCTTCAAACAGGATCAGCCTTCAGACCATAGCCGTCTTTTTTTCTATAATTGTTCACAATCCCTGGAGACAGACTTAGTGGTGCACCGCAATCCTCAATCCTCAGTGATAAGCAGCATGATATACAGAGCAAATGCTGCCAGATATCCCCCACCCAATTACCATTCTCCTCCATTCACTTTGCATTTTTATGTCATGGAAGTCTGAATAAAACTAAGAGAAAGATTCAGTTACTGTACGACTCTGCTGAATTTAACAGGTTGTGGCCATTCAGTAGAACAGTCTTGTCAGACATATTCAGGTTTACTAACAAAGGGGGAGATTTATTTATAGCTAGATGTTCATCTGGTGTTGTTGTGAACTGGTGATGTGATTATTTTTGCACTTCTCCTGCATCCTTTTGAATGAGATTGAAAGAAGAAGAAGAAAAAAAAGAATATAAAAGACCACTTTACGAAAAACAGAAATGAGCCGCTGAATTACTTCATCATAGACTGAGACGGCATGGCTTCATCTACTTAAGACGTCTTTTGTTCCACAATTCAAAAGCTTTGGTATTCCCTGTGGGAGCCTTGTTACAGAATACTGCAGTTGGACGATGCTGGCAACATACCACAAGAGGAATGTCGCTAAATGCCCGTGGCTGACTAAATCACAATCAACTTCAATCATATCTCTTTGATGCAAACAAAGCAAGCCCACTTAAGTGTTGGTATTTTCCAACTAAACCACATCAACTGGCTCTATGAAGAGGTCGTAACCGCTTTATTTAGAAAATGTGTAAGTTGCTGGAGTTGTTTCAGACACGCTCCTCTGGCTCCAGGCCGACTATATCAGTCTAGTCAAGAAGACGATCCCGCTGAAATTGAACTAAGATATATGCCAGTGCACATGTCCCTAGAGTGAACTTGACACAGCAGAGTTATTATTGCTAGTGGGGTTAAAGTAATGGCCAGTTGGCCAAAGAATATCCAGCACAATCAACCTGGCTGATAAGTATCGAAAAAAATAAGAAGTATAGAATAGCTGAGAGTGCAGGGTTTGTGGGATTTGTCCATTGACACTTGTCAAATATAAACTATTTATGATTGTTTTAATTAGTAGACTGAATGGCTTGATGGGAATACATCTCATTTGTGGTGTTCTGTCAAGCCTACAGAGCAGAAGATACACAACCATCGTTCCATTTCTCTCTTGGATCATTAAATTCTCTTTTGGTCATGGTAGGAGCCGTTTATTGCTCCCCAGGCCCTCACTTTCTCCCGAGGCATCCTCCGGCTGGAACGGATACAAGTCAGGTCGTTGAATGAATTGGCATGCAGTTCTAGACTGATTTTAATTAAGTGCTGTAACACGTTATTTGATGCTCTGCAATTGTACCTATAGTATCAGGTAAAAATATACTGATATGAAAGACGAGAATTATTACTGAGGGCAATTTGAGAGGAAATGGAGCTGAAACACTACTATCAAGACTTTCCTGTCGTGTGCCTCTGAAAGCTTTCATTCTACAAAGACCTTCAGCGGGAAGCCGACCCCAACCTGTAATTTCACTCTGTAACTTCCTGCACTTACTCCAAAAATCATGTAAAATGGAGCCATAAAGAGGTCCTATTTGAAGTTATTGGTGGCTCTGATGGAAGACAAAAGAACTCTGAACACTAGTACAATTACTAACAAAGATGGTCCAATTAGCATGTGATGATATATTTAGGCGTATACATCAATGTCAGGTTATGTTTATGTATTTACACTGTTATAACTAGTGTTGTCACGATACCAACATTTTGGTACCGGTACCGGTACCAACATGTGTTTCGGTACTTTTCGGTACTTTTCGATACTTTTTCGAATAAAAAGTGAACGCAAAAAATGTCATTACTGACTTTATTTTAATAGAAAATCTTAGAACAATAACATATTAATCAGCAAATAAAATAAAATACCACAAAGACAAGCTTTTCTAATGCACACAATTTTCAAAATGTTAAAATATAAATACAATAATATCATATAAAATATAATAATATAAATAAACCAGCTCTATTTTTTTTCTTCCAGAGCTACTTTTGTTAAGAGTGAAGGGGGGTGGCGCTTGCTTTTAGCACTGAATGTGGCTTTTTTTCCTGAGTAAATGACCTGTCGTTCCCTGAGCTCAGTGTGCAGGTCTGGGTGCTGGTCCTTTAAGTATTTGGCTAAGTCGGAGGTTTTTCCGCCGTTAGCCATGCATGTTTTAAGCACCGTTTACACAGTGGTGCATAGGCGTTAACTGCCTCGCTTTGCGCATTTGTTTTAAGCTAAAGTACGGCCATATCGCACTTCGCGGCGCTGGTTTGTCCGCAAGTTGCGGCGTGGTGACGGTTGCAGCAGCCATTCTCCTCTCCGTGCTTCTCTCGCGCTCTCTCGCTCGCGCTCTCTCCAAGCTTTCCTCCTGCTCCGTTTGTTGCTCCAGTTCCAGCTGCTCGCTAACTTGCTAGCGGTTTCCTCCGTCTTGCTTGCTTTTTCCTTTTATCTCTCCAAGCTGCGGCTCGCTCCTCGTCCTCTCAGCTGTAGTTACAACGCGGTGACGTCACGTGGCGTCACCGACGTGTTGCGGGCGCTGCCAGCGGCGCTGCAAGTACCGGTCCCGTCCAAATGCAATATGGTACCGTTTTAAATGCCTCAGTACCCCGGTACCAAATTAGTACCGGTATACCGTGCAACCCTAGTTATAACATTATAACACCAGCATAAACAACCCACAACTAACTCTTTTAACAGGGTAAAACAGCATGGCCCAGAAAAGTTTGACGAACAATTTGTGACACTAATAATTGCACATTTACAAAATTGACACTGCCAACCGGCGAGCCGGGTAACCGGTAACTAGCTGATAGCAGGTAGCATAATGGTCTGTCAACAGCTGGCAGAGAGAAAGTAGACAGCTCCTCTCCTGGGCACAAGTTATTCTGGTCTTTCTCCTATTTCTCTGTTTGGAAGGTTCTTGGTTTTAAAAGTCTGGCGTAGTCAACGTTATTGCCAGTGGTGTTAATAGTAAGAACTTATTCAATTACTTCAGCAGAAAAGGTGTGTTGGAACATCGAGAGACGGCCATTGGTTTCAAGGCAGTCTACGAGTAGCGCGATTAAAATAGTAAAGTCAAAGCCTCAAGGATCACTTCAAAAGGCATTTGTTCGAGGCAAAAAAGTTCTGGAGCGACATTACTAACACAACCACAACAGTAACGATGTACATCTGCAAGCACATGTTCCTGCTACAGTCGGCACAGCTGAGAAAGACGGGTAAGGAGTAGTGATTAAAACACTGGTTCAAGGACGTCTTGGGAGAAAATACTGAAAACCCAACATGACACCAACAGCAGCGAAGCAAACTGGAAGCAGAGCTACAAATTGGCCGCACCTTTTCTCCAACAGCAGACCTGTGGTCATTTGGTGGTTTGTTGTATTTATTAGAGTTATACTCAAAGGCAAAAGGCAAACATTTGAGGCTATCTCCAATAAAAATGATTAAGTTAAATACAGCGTAAGCTGGTAACACCTTCATTACGTTTTAGTTGTCACCTCTATGTGCTTGTAATCTGAGCTTGGCATATAACAATAGAAGGAAACCTCCATGAAACATTATTATGGGCACACTACTTGAATGTTTAATTCTCCAGCAGCAGCAGCTCCATCTTGGAGTGACCTTTCAGAAATGACAGAGTGTCATACGTTAGTGCCTGACTGCTATAATGACCTGCAAGAGCATCGGCTCTCCCTCTTTCTCTTCCTTTTTTAATGTAGCAGACACACTGGACATGCACAGACATGACGCACAAACACAAAAGTTGGACGTGTCCCAGGATAATTTAAAACTGATACGTTTGCAGCAACATGAGTGCCTTCTCACCGTGAGGATCAAGGGGAGAAGCTGTGTGTCCTGCATCATTTGCATTTATATAGCACATATCCATAGAGACTCCTCTGAGAGCCCGGTGAGGTGTTTAGTATGTGATGTACTGTATGTGTGTGAGGTACGTGGGTATGTTTGGCGGCTGTTGAGTGGATATATTTTGTGTAAATTAAAGAATGACAAAGTCAGAGACAAATTAGTGAGTTGAATAAAGTGTTTGGCAGCACCCAAGGCTGTGGTGGCGCTATTACCAGAACCGAATGAATTTGCATACGTTTCGACCCGACACCGGATAAGCGGTAGACGATGAGATGAGATGAGACGTTTCTCAGTGAAAAAGATGACAACTCATGAAACTGAACCTCAGTGGCACTTTTTAAAACAGTAACAAACCATTAATGTCCATAAGGAATACATTGGCAGGAGACCACCGTGGCTTTAAAGGGGGGTCAGAGGATACTTGGACATGGCGACACGGAGAGAGAGTTGGAACTATAGCCATTTGTATTGTGCATAAATTGGACAATGTTTCAGATACACATAGTTCATGATTTTGGTGGTATCATGAACATTGAACAATGAACACTACATTTAAAAAAAAAAAAACATTGATATATATTTATATAATATTATGAATGCAGTTTTACCTCACATTTTAAAGATTTAATATCCAGTTCTGACAGTTACTCCTAAACAGTGGCTTACCTTTTTTCTACCACTGCTCTCATTCACTTTGATGTCGAGACGTTGTCTCACAGGAAAACTCACAAACAGACAACCACGGGGCTAAAAGGCTTAAATACGAGAGTGTAAATTCCAGCTCCACAGCTTTCTGGAAGCTGTCAAAAATTCAGCTTCTCCATAGGACAAAATCTGCAGTGCCTCATGGGCTAAAATAAAACTGGGCTGGTGAGCATTACGTCTCCCTCTCTCTCTCTCTCTCTCTCTCTCTCTCTCTGTCTCTTTCTGTCCTTCAGGGTTTTCTGTATTTTGGAGATGAATATGTGAGTATATGAGTGTTACTGGATTGCAGGTGCTGTATTGAGGTATTAGTTTCTTAACCAAGGCTGGGCCAAGAGCAAATGCTTAAAATCCACACGGCTCTTCGTCACCCTCATTGTATACTTATAGCACTTCTCAGCTCTCCTTTTAGCCTTTCCTTGTCTGATCTCATCTCATGTCTACCACTGTTCACACCAACACTACGTGCAGGAACATCTCCACCTTGCACCTTTTCACACATGCCACGGCAATGCCGGAAGTGATGGGGTAAAACTCAACAGGATGTCATGGGGCTGGATGTACATGTACGTCTCATTATTTTTAGGAATAAGGTGGGCAAGGAGCTGTTTTTGTCCAGTGCCAATATTCTTGTAATGTATTTAATATTCAAGCTTACGAGACAAGTAATGTTCAGAAATATGCATTTGATGCACCTCTTTAACGGAGTCTTGTGATTGGCTTGCTAGCTCAAAGTGAAAGCCTCTTTTGTCAGACATAACATGCTTTTCACTGCAATGTAACTGCTTTCATTAACAACACATCCGTATAAGCATTTTCCCTGAAATGTTACGAGGTCTTGAGGTGGGAAATTACAGTGGCAGTAGAGATTTCCCTGAAAAAAAATCAATCGCCGTTTCAATTCACTCGTGCAGGTAATGTTCCTGAACATATCAGATATAGACCACATGTGTTCCTTTCACATTAACAGTGTTTGTCTGTACCCAATTGTCCACAATATTTTTACATTACCTTTGCATTGCAAGCTGGTGACTGGTTGAGATAAAACCCATATTTCTCCACATGTGCTTTGTTTAGCAAAGGAATTCCATGTGAAGTTAAAACGTACCTTTAAACAAATACATCAGAGCTATGTACTTTATAGCATTAATCACTTAACCTTGGCAATGTGATAAATATGTATTTATTTACCAGTCATTTCAAACATTTTATCTGAGTAAAGGCATGAGGACAGCTAGGCAGTAGTATGAATCTGCCTGCCACAGTCTGAAAACCCACTTAGCAATTTAAATGGGATCAGGAGCTTAGGAGGGGCAGTACCAAAACACTTTGTGCAGTCAAAGTGATAACTCTGGAGGTTTGAAATCCTCCGTGTATGTGATAACACCATCTCCTTTCACAGTGCAGGGTGTTGAGATACAATAATTCTAAAGCATAGGTATGAAAAAAAGATGAAACAGTAATTATCTCAGGTACTTGAAATGAATGCCTCAGACTTCTAAATCTCATAAACACAAGGATGTGACTAACTGTTTCATGATAACAGTGAAAGTAAGTTTAATTTCTAAAACACTGAGATAAGTGAAGCTGCTGCGAGAAGAATGTGTTGGCACACTGAACCTGAACAGACTTTGCAATACAGTAACTGGCAGGGTTTGGTTTGTTTTCTCACACCTGAAAATTAGCCAACTTAACTTTTTTTTCTTCATCTATTTTTAGCCACATAAGAGTTGCAGTTGGCAATGTTGGTTGGGCGGTCTGTTGATCCAGTACTTTAGTCCAGAGTGGTGGGTCCAAATTATTTTAAAATATGAATGGACCCAAATCAAATCATCATATGGTTATGTTATGTTATGAACACTTTCCAATGCTCCTGATTTTCCAGGCAGACTCGTGTTTTTAATTGGCCTCTCCCGGTTTCCTCCAGGGGTCACATTTATTATTTGACCCTGCATTTCTAATGACTTTTGACACATTTTAAAAATGTTTTACAAGTACAGCATGTGTACAACAACACAGTGCAATGTTATTGCTTGGAGCAGATTCAATAATTAATAATTAAATTATTTATTATTAATTAATAATAATTAATTATAATTCATCTTTTTGTCACCATCCACAATGAATGTTACAAATGGATGAACACATTCAGACTTTTGTTTTCCTGTGTGACAATGATATACTAGTATGTCTAACCATGGCTGATAATTATCTGGGATTGTTCACTAATTGCCTCATTATGTTTTGTACTTTGCTGGGTTTATATCCCCCAGCGTTCTCCTTCAGATTCTCGCTTTGGTTCCCATACTAACAAAAAGATTGTCATTGAAGCTCTGCTCATTTGGCAACTTTAGCATGAAAAGAGAATGTTAATATCTTATTGTTTTCAAAATATAAATGGTTGACCCCGTCTCAAATCTTTCAGCGTCTATTTATTTTCTTAAATTTGATATAATTCTCCTTCTGCAGGATATGTGGCGTTATTCTTAAACTGGGTTTCATTTCTATGTTGTCTGTGCATTTTACAGTCCATCAACATTTTTCCTGAGGTGTATCCAATAATTTATTCAAACTTGACTTGCAGCAATGGGTGATGCCACAAAAAGCAATGCCATGCTACAAAGAGGGGGGGTTGCTCTAAAAAGAGAAAAGAAGAGCAGCTGGATTAGTGCTGTTTTTGTAGACCTACAATCATCAGCTGGGCTGCTATTCCAATTGATCATATTGTTAATAGCTGTGGAATCTAAAGGTTTCTCGGCTTTGAATTCCTCGTCAAATGTTTTCCACCTGCATGGTGGCTGCATTGTTTGCTGATGATGGGAGAATGGAATGTAAAAGCAGTGACTGGCCTGGAGAAGATTGCATACATACATACAAATAGACAGAATTATGCTATGGAACATTGGAATACAATCTGTGTCAGCTATCAAAAAAATTGCTATACCTTTTCTCACTGCCTTTTTTTGCTGCCAGAAAATGCCACAGCCTCTGCTTTGTTTGCAGAAGGAAGTAATGTTGAGGTAAAATATCACAAGATATCTTTACAAGTACTCGAATATGTATATTATGTGTAAGAAAATCATTGTAAAATGTCAATTCTGTCAAGGTCAGAGTCAAACTGAGGAAACAGGATATATTTTTGTATAAGATTGTTTTTTGGCCATTTTGCTTTTATTTGACTGAGCAGAGAGACAGGGAATTAAGGACTACAGCCTTGGTACATGGGGCGAACTATCTGAACAGTCCGGAAGCACCATAGTTAACAAGACTGGTTTGATGTAGAGTTGTGGCCCATAGAGACCTCCTTCCCCCGAAAAAGATTGATTACACCTGAGGCTCCTACCCTCTTACCCTCAAACCAAGTCGCTGATTGCTCCCTCTTGTAGGCGTGTGACACATGGCTTAAAGTCTCTCTTCTCTTCCCAAATTCAGTCCTAAAACCTGTTTCCAAAAGCCGACCAGCAACTTGCTATGATCCATGTGACTTCGAACTTGACCTTGTGATTTGAGAAAGGACTATTTCTCTTTCTTCATCTATAACCTCCAAAAGAGTCTTTTGAAGTTAATCATGCACCGCCCATCTATTGCTGCCAATTATTGGGACAGAAAATATTTCCCATGTTTTGTCTTCTAGGTTGTTTGATGGCAGATGGCATTTGGTTAGTGCTGCGCAATATATTGTTTCACCATTTGCAGGACATGCAATGTTAGCAACTTTAGTCAAACACATTAAAACTTTTTCTGTTTGATACAATGCAAACCTTGCATGATTGTTGCTATCTAATGGAAGCAAATTGCAATGGTTTATTATACACATTCCATACCATTCACTTACCATGATTACTTCAAGTGAATTTGTGCTGACTGAATGACAAATCCTGCTTGTGCCAGTTCAATCAGACAAATTGTTTCAAATAAACACACAAACACAGTAGCTTTGCTTCCGATGTCTAAATTAAACCTCGAGTGGCACAATATATAACTGCAATGCATTAAAAAATGAATTATAAGGATTAACTGCGACGAGGAACTATTCCCTAAAATCACTTGGAAAACAACCTCAGGGAGATCAACCGAAGAGGGAGCCCTCTCCCAGCATTGACAGAAGTGCAATAGTTGTCAACAACAACATAGTGACAACATAGGGAATCCATATAACAAAAATGATACATGTAATCAGTGCAGTGACAGCAGTGGTAACAGTAATGGCAGAAATAATAGTCGAAAATTATTACTTGTCATGATAACGACTGTGGTGGATACAACAGAATTATTAAGCAAAAATATTCCATATTTTTGAGTGATTGAAGTGACCTCAGTGAACAACGTGTGTCAAAAACAGCAAGTTAATTATTCTTTTGCAAAGTAGGAAAAACAGCCACAGCTGGATATTCTCAGTCTGAACTCCTACCTGTCTCTCATTCTGGCCCGGAGTATGACTGGTAACATAATCAAACAGTACTTTTTGAGATCAACTGTTTTCAAGGAAGCTGTAAGATTTGAATGTGGTGATGAAGCCAAAAGGGGGAACATTAAAGGCTGCATGAAGATTGAAATGTTTCTGCAAAAAACTGGCAGACGATATTGTAATTCTACTGGCACTTTCCTGCAAAAAATCTTGCGGCAAACTAGATTAAACACAGTAGGGCGCCAAAAACGAATCGATTACATTGTTTAAAAGTGATTACAAAAATATTTTCATCAACGATTAGTTGTGGCAATATCACAATGTGCTAATATCTCCACAGGGGGATACCAGCCTTCATATCTAGAATATTAGCAAAGACCAGTGGGATTAAAACAAAAAAAAGCAGTTGAGCAAACATGTCATCTGATCCCTTTTAAATGAAAGCCCCGGCAAAACACTCCAGGCTAAACCATGTTGCATCACACCTTTCACAGATACGTTAAAGCCTCTCCACTCTCCACTACCTCAATACTGTTTTTGTAAATTGCAAATTACAGCACATTCCCTTCAAGTAATTTGCTTAATTAAATAACATTTGATAAAGTCCATCCCCACTGGTTTGTTTTCCATAATACTGATTCTTGTTGATTAATTGCCTTTCTGCTTTAGATTAAAGGTTGAGGCATACGGTGCAGCTTCGGTGTGCAAAATCCCCCAAGCAAACCAGCAGATAATGGTGTTTAATTGAATGATAGTCCACCAAAGAGGCAGGAAAGTGATGGATATGAAAATGGAAATGGCATATGAAATGAGGCATATATGTGCCTTGTTTATTTATTTATCTCTGCCCAGACTGGATGTGTTATGAATGACAGCGTGCTTACTCAGGTAGAAGGATATTCACGCATGAGAGGTAGGGAGAGAGACACGGAGATAGAGACAGCAAGAGAGAGAGAGAGAGAGAGAGAGAGAGAGAGATAGTGAAAGGGTGAGGGATGAATAATTAATGATACAAACCTCTGCAAAAGAGTAATCAAAATTCAGGAAATGTAATTATAGAACCCCAATCTATATAGGATAGATAAAATATTTCAACAATTTTACTATAAATATTGATCAATCTTTCACTATAGTGAGTGAGTGAGTGAGTGAGTGAGTGAGTGAGTGAGTGAGTGAGTGAGTGAGTGAGTGAGCGAGTGAGTGAGTGAGTGAGTCCGTCCTTCAATTTTCCCAACAACATTTTATCTGATTGACTTCTTGCTCGTCGGGTGTACTATCACGAACCCAAGTGCAGCACTCAGTGTTGAATATGTTGTGTATGCACGATAAAAACAATCCGATGCATTAAGGCTCGAAACAATCACAGTATATTTAAGCGTTTTGTAACGCTGATATTGCTAAACCACCATAATTTATGACCCTGAAAGATTCACAAGAATACAACCCAGAAAGCCTGACACTGCAAAAGGTCACAAACTCATGGCCTGTTCATCAGCAGAGCAAAGAAAGCTACAGTGCTGATGTCGGCTGCCTTGAGATCAATAAGATCCACACAGGTTGTGTATGTCACCTCAGCTCGACTATAACCGCTCAGCCTTCACATCCACTGTTACCCTCCAAACACCCCAGCCATGGAAAGAGAGGTCCATATACTGACCAACCCATGGGGATCTGCATCAGAAAGTTTTAACTAGATTATTTAATTACTCTTGCAGACAAAATAGATTATTCTGGAAACACACGCATTGAAGCAGTGGTTTCTTGTAAACCTATACCTCGAACACTTCATAGCTATGGATCTGCATCGCCAACGCCAAGGTTACAGCGGACACACAAGTAATTAAGATAAAGTTAATAGAATGCAGTTATAGTTCAATAAGCCAGCGTTTAATTGAAATGACTAGGCCTGCCTTTGACTTCTAATGTTGAAAATAAAACATAAAAACAGTAATTGAATTTCACTTTCAACTCTAGAAACAGATCTAATGATCAGTGGGTCATGCTTTGGGGGGAAATAGCTACTCGAAACAATGGAGCCTGTCATTACAGTACAGCTAAAACTAAATGCATGGACAAACTCAGACAAAGCACAGAAAATGACAAAACAATGCCCTACTTTACTAATATGTCAATTCAAGGAAATGCTTCACTGATTTGTCCTGAGCTTCTGCAGTTCTGCAACGAAGCGCAGCGACTGGCTGTAGTTTGGTTCGGAGGGCTGCACCCAAGCGGGGAAGTATCTCAGGGTCTTGACCACAAGTGGGGGGGAAATGGATCGTGAGGTAGACAGGTGGGTTGGTGCGGCAGGTACCAGACTGTTTTGGGGAAGAAGGAGCTGAGACGGAAGGCAAAGCTCTAGATTTACCCGTCCATCTACATTCCAACCATCACCTATAATCATGGTCTTTGGGTAGTGATGATGGTGAGATAGGGTGAGGAGCTCAGACATCCGGAGGGAGCTCGGAGCCCCTGCTCCTTCACATTGAAAGGAGCCAGTTGAGGTGGTTCAGGCATCTAATCAGGATGCCTCCTGGATGCTTCCCCTTAGAGGTGATCCAGGCACGTCCAACTGGGAAGCAGCCCCGGATAGACCCAAAAAACTCTTGAGGGATTATATAGCCCATCTAGCCTGGGAACGCCTCGGGGTCCCACGGAAGGACCTGAAAAGTGTTGCTGGGGAGAGGGATATCTGGAATGCCCTCCAGATGGATGGATGGGATGTTTACAAGAGATCTAGCCTCTTAATTGTGTGTGAGACGCACAAGATTGATGCATTTAAATGTGTGCTTTCATGATTCCAGGCACATCAGGGATTTCAGTAATTTCTCTTTGTGTGTTTTTATGTGTTCTCAGCAGTATCCGTCAGTACGTGTCTGTCACAGGATTCATTCAAAAGGTGTGTGTGTATGTGTGTATGTGGTAGTCTGTTTACAGCTCAAACAAAATTAAACCCGTATGTTTGCACTGGAATCGACAGGAATCATTTCCTCCAGGTCGACAGATTTAACACCTCTATGTAAACATGACATCATAAGAGAAGACTAACACAATTACAAGAATGCAATATTGATCATTAATAGGACACAAGTTATCACATTTATTGACAGATTTGAAGAAAATAACTTTCCGTTCTGTCCGGAAATGACAGGTTTGTAAGATTTTTCGACTTGGGAATGCGGTCGATTAAGTCCCCTTTGTTTACACACTATTAGATGCAAACAAGCAGCGAACCCAATGCCAAGAAATGAATTATTTTTGCCCCTCATGCTTCTTTTATGGAAGCACATTGGCTCACTGGGATGTTTGCTCACAGACACTGAGCTAATTTAGATTAAGCTCTTCAAATACTTCAGTATGTCCCCTCGTATATATTCTTATATTATAGAATATAAAAGTTTGAGCTTTGAATTGACCCATCACTATTGCAGAAATGCTGCATCTGCACGGCAAAGTCGAGCCGTCCTGACAGACAGTATTTGAGTGTGAATGTGCCCTCCATAAACTGTGTTTGGCCAGTGAACAGTGTTGCATACAGTACCCAGGGAGTATTTTGGCAGGGTTTGAAAAGAATGGTTGAGAGCACTAAGCTGCCTCCCAGTGCTCATGCCCTTGATGCTGTGCGGAGTGAAAAGCACAGAAGAGCAGCACATGTCACCCGAGGAAGCAAGTGGAGGAAGGAGAAATGCAGGTAACATGCTTCATTAACCCATATATAACTGAGGGCCCCTTACACTTGGCTGCAGCTGAATTAGTTGTGGGTGACAAGAGGAGGAAGTGGGTGAATGTTTGTGAAGAGGATGAGCCTCCTTAATGATTTTCTGGTGACAAAATAATCCAATACTGTTTCATGATGTGACGTAAAATAAAATAAAAAAAATAGGCTGCGAAATGGGGATTTGAGGGAAATGAGGAAGTATTTTTCATTCCTTCTCATTTCTTTCTCATGCTGTTAATTAATTCTGACATCCATTACGATTTGCCTTAGTTGACACTGAATTTTACTCTATACTATAAGTCCCGAAAGGAACAGTTGATGAATTGATTAACTCAACCCAAAGTTAACAACCAACTATTTGGATCAATTGATCATTGCAATCATTTATCAGGTAAAAAATACCAAACATACTTGTTACAGCCTCTCAAATATGAGGATATGTTGATTTGTCATTCTTAGACATTTAGATACATTTGGGATTTGGACTGTTGCTCGAATAAAACAAGTAATCTGGATGTATCACCTTGGGCTCTGGGAACTTGGTTAGTCAATACTGTCTGGCATCTTATAGGCCAAGTCATTTGTGAATTAGTAAAAAAAAAATTAATCGATAGAGATAAAATCATACTTAGCTGAAGGCCTACTATATACATGGCTAACATTATGAATATATTCCCTGTGTTTAATTCCCTGTCATCGTTGACTGGTTTGTTTATGTGGCATGGAGCCATTTGAGCATTTAACTGTGAAATATTACTTGATTTGTCCACCGAGTTGGAAAACATGACACATAAACTGCAGTCGTCTACCTTCTTACGAGTAGGGTTGGGCATCGTTTGGATTTTACCGATTCCGATCCCGATTCCGATCCTCTGTTTCGATTCCTGTTCTAAACGATTCTCGATTCCGATTCTTTGAGGGGCAGGTCAACAGGTCCAGTGTTGCCACAGTTACTTTGAAAAAGTAGTACTCTTGACTTCACTTAACTTAAATAATTGTTTGCATATTGTAATGACAGTAACATCATGAATGAACATTTTATGAATATTGAACCGGCATTAGAGCAGCAAGGATTGGTTTTATGAAACCAAGGATGAGCACAGTCCTAAAGTATGAGCGGCGTGATGACGAAGGGAGGGGGCGGGGCCAGCAAGCAGCGAGACATTTCTCCACTAAACCCTATCAAGAGAGACTCTGCTCGCATTTCAGCACAGACTGAGTTAGAAGGAGCTCCGTGAAATCGAGAACTCGTCTTGTTTATTCACACGCTGCGCCTTTTCACCGTCACCGGGCGGGACCTGCTCTTTTAATGTGGTTGTGCCATGCTGTGACTCTAAATGTTTTTTCAAGTTTGACGTTGTATTCTTGAAAGTAGACAACACTTTGTTATTAACACAGAGTGTACAACGAACCTTTATGTTGCCATCTTTTGCTGAGATGAAGTCGAAATAATGCTTGTATTTCCAGCTGGAAAATGCGTATCTCTCCCCCTCCATTGTTTACGTTTCTGCCGGTATAGCAACTACACGCGACCGTCCGTGAAGGTGTCGGCTAACATACGTCACCCCCGAGACGCACAAAGAAAGCAGATCTTTTTTTTTACTGACAAAAAGAGTAACGCGCCGTGTATTTGGATAAGTAACTTTAATCTGACTACTGGTTTGGCAATAGTAGCACGTTAGACTACTCGTTACTGATCGTTCTATCGCGGAGTCTCCGCACGCCGGGCGGAGTAATACAAACAAACTAGTGCGAGCGGAGTAAAACAAACAAACTAGTGCGGACGTTTAAGAACCGGAAAAATAGGATCGCAATTCCAACAGCTTCTTAACGGTTCCGGAACCGGAGGTTAGGAACCGGTTCCTATTTGGAACCGGATCTCGATGCCCAACCCTACTTACGAGCGCTGAAAGGTCCTGAGAATTTGATTATTTTGTGAAATTTTATTTACCCCTCACCAACAGGTCTCCCCTGTTCAGTGTTAGGTTTGAACCCAATCTCAAGAGTCATGTTTTTACCAGCGTTTTTGACCTCATTTACATTTACACAGCGTCTGGGCCCGAACGAAGGGCTGTCCAATATCCAAAAAAGAAGAAGCATTCAACTGGGATTGTTTACTACCTCGGGAGATGGTTTAAAATGCATTCCAACCAGATATTGAAAAGGTGTAAATTCATACATCTCATGTCTTTCAAAGACACCTCACACTGCAACTATGTGCTACAGTGGTCTGTCTGTGGAAATAGCTTCCTTCTCCTGGAATAATGGCAGCTAAAGGGACAACAAAATGACATTGAAATCAGCCATTCTTCTCCATGGGGTCTTTGGGTCTCCACAATTGTTATCTGGCTAAATGGTTAATTCTATTCTAATGTGTGTATCGCATCTTTTTACTAATGTATCCAATTGTATTTTCATTTCTCTGTAAAGCACTTTGCTCAGCATTTGATTTATTGTTGCTTTTTTAATCAACTTGTCTTCTCTGGCTTGAGTGCGCTCTTGAAATTATGGAACACAGTGAATTTATTTAGGAGCATCAATTTTACCGAGTAAAAATCATTACCCTCTCTGTTCAAAAGTCCATCTATACTCTTAAAATTCAGCAACTAGAAAGTAAATGTCACACTCTAAAATTAATTTATGAACAACAGAAGTGATCCGTGAAGCATTGGGATTAAAAGTGGCTTGAGGTCTCTATTTTGAGTCTCACTAGGGATTTTTGTGCTGTAGACTCTTTTTTTTCTCCGTGGTGAAGTTAACTTGACTTTGCACAGCTAGCCTAAAATACACCCATGAGCTGACAGATGTTAGCAGATAGCAGTGGGGGATATCTATAATTCCCTGTCTGTCGTTAAGTGTGATTGAAGACCGTGCCGCACTACAGTTCATGCAGGCCTTCTTTAAAAATATATTTTGGACAGGAAAAATCCTGTGAAAACTTATTTTCTTTATACTATACTTATTCTATATACTGCAGAAACACAAGTGTACACTCTTCTAAGGACGGAACGATTTTAAAGACAGTACTGATACCTTTGGTGACATTGTAGTGGGTTAGAAAGCCCAAAGCTATTGGTCAAAGAAATATTTTATTTATATTTGTAGTTATAACCATATGCCTTCCTAGTACAAGAGGAAAATATGTTAATTTGGTATGCTTAGAGCATAAATCAGGTGTTGATGTTCCATATTTTGTAGTCTAAGGCATGTCTGCACACACACAAGTATGCACAGTGAAAAATGGTTGTCCTGGGGCAGGGTAAGACCAGAACGCATCTTGGCATAGAGAGTGCAGGCCAGGTCTGAATACAAGAGTTTTGCTAGAGTGATCGATCTTTATAAAATACACACTTATTTTGACCTTGGTGCGGTTACATAGATAAGTCCGAGCGGGGCTACTGAGAAGTTAGGGAGAAAAATACAACCATCCCTCTGCTCCTTCTATTCATAAATGTTCGCACAATGCGAGGAGAGGGGCATCAATTATTTACCTCTCCAGACAAGGCCAGGGATAGAGGCAGCAGGGAGGAAGGAAGGAAAGGAATGAGAGAGAGAAGGAGTGGGAGATAGAAAAAGAGAGAGCTTTATAGAGTAATACAAGGGGTCAATTGCAGTATTATCACTAAGTAGGACCATTCAATAAAGGAGCTATTACTAAAATAAGAGTTCAGGTTATGTGAAGAAAGAGAGTCGTTCTACAACAGAAATAGAACCACACCAAACACAAAGTACGTTTTGTTGGGATTTACTTGCATTAAATGTATAAAGAAATATTCCATAGTAACAATATAATGACGACAACGTGTAAAAAGTCCAAAGTCATGGTTTGTTAGGTCTGTATGCAAGACAATGATGAAAATGATAAAATGCTTGTATAATGAATGGCATTCAGATCGATGCTAGGCTATGCTAAGTCCATAAACACTCAAAATATTAAATTAAATTAAATTAAAAAAAATTGCTTTTGGTGTGAACGCACCTTAAGACAACACATTGAAATACTATCATAATCAGTCAGTATGTCGAATCTTTCTTCTTTGATTCTTGCATATGCCTGTTTTTAAAATCAATACATTAACTACAAACAATCTTTTGGTGAAGCAAAAGGGCTAATTTCACTATGACTGCTTTTTCATCACTGTAGTTTTTTCGTGAGGTCTTGAATCGTGTTATCTCTCCCCTGCTGTAAACATTAAAAGCCTCGAGGAGGTTAATTGGATTGTATTCACGAGCATCAAATTAGTTTTTTATATTCCACTTCACCCAACTTATCATATTTCACACAAATATTTATCAAGCGTGAAAGGCATTCAGGCACAGGCTCTGAACTTGGCAATTAAGTGTTTACAATTGTTAATTAAGCAGATGATTAAATGTCAAGTGAATGGAAGGGCAATACAAAATGCCCCCCCCCCCCCCCAACACACACACACACACACACACACACACACTCTTAAGTCAACACCTGTTGTGTCTTTGAGTGAGTCTGTATTACTACTCTCATGTATGATAAAAGCCACCATTTTTATTGCAATATTCTGCAGCACAAACCATACAAGCCCATGACTGTGATTCTGAATGTATCTCCATTGTCTCGACAAAGTTAAATCCTTAACTTTGTTTGTTGTTTTGGACATAAATAGATATTCATGAAGAGTTCAGACTCACTCCGATTCCATTTTAGCAACTAACTAATTTTTCAAATTGGTGTCGGCCTGCACCCGTCGGCACTGCTTAAACACACTTTGTAGGTGTGCTCCATCTCGTTGCTTTTGATTAAGGTCCTTAGGTTAAGAAAATGTCATTTGCACCCCACAAGGTGGCTCGTGGGGCACCATCTCAACAATTAATTCACACTGTGCTTATGACAGTGACAAAATACCCAGCAACCAGACTAATAACTCAAGCCCATTTGGAATGGAAATATGCTCTCTCCTCATCCGTTACAGAGGAAAATGACTCCTTGTTGGCTGCATGGGGTAGCGTTTCTTTTCTACCCTTTCCTTCCCTCCCAGTGGAGCAAGGTCTTTCAAGAAGTGGGTTATGTGACGGAATCAATAATTATCCAGCAATCAGTCTCTCAGATGGCTGGTGAGACCAGACCTGGTGGCGAAAGAGAGGCGGTTCAGCAAAGACGCTGTGGTAAAATGACATTAGCTACATAAAGAGCGGGTAATTCACCTATAAGGATGTCAAATTTTGATTGATGTCTCTCATCTTCCCCTTGGACATCATTAACTTTGTCTCGGAAAGTGAAATCTCTGGAAACAATGACATGAAAGGCTGCACAATGCAGTGCAGTATCTGACTGTATATCAAACAGGTGAAAATAGGAAGCAATAATGTGCCCGTTTTAAATGGTAAAGGGAGATGTTATCTTGCTTTCTCCTAACTCCTAACTCCTGGCTATTTCTCCAATTTCCTCTCTCCGTCGATTAATTTCTCACATTACCAACCTTCATATTGCTACCACCATATCTATATGAACTGATAAGGGTAGTGACATTTTTATTGCAGGGATTAGATATGTCAAATGCAAATAAACCTGGCGGAGATTTCAGTATTCACCCTGCATTTGTAGTCGACTGGTTCTTCTTACTCCTCTGGTGACATACTGTATGCAGTGCCACAAGCAATCAGTCTCATATCATTACAGCATGTCGAGCAGGAGAGTGAAGAAGGTCCAAATCACACCCAAGTCACAGTGCATCAACTGCAGTAAAGCTCAAATAAATGCAAGGTAGACTTTTTTTCTACAGCTTGATGTATTTGCTTACACCGAGACCCCGAGGCCTGTGTCAGAATGCAATGCTCTTAAAGGCCTTGAAGGCAAAACTAGGAAACAACTAAAAGAAAGTTTGAAGAGAAAGCAAGTAGGAGAACATTCACCATGTTCGGTACATTTAATTCTCAAATGCCTGTATTTAATATTTAAAAATTGGATTGTGTCTTGTTCACATACCTTATAGGTGTTTTCCACACTATCCGACGTCTTACACTGAGCAGCAACAGGTCAGTAACTGTATGTAAGACACCGTAATAATGAGATCTACTTTGTCGTTCCGTCTTAAGAGGGTAATTTACTTTTCACTGGACACACAATCACACCTTTTGATTTATTTCCCTTCCATTCTAATGCCTCTATTTGTAATTCATCTTCATGCTCTGTGCTCACAATCCCTTTCCAGACACAAAGTCACCTCTCTCACCTCTCTCGTATTGCACTAAATTCAAATGCCAATCCCGGTGTTGGGACATTCCCAACCGGCCTCTGCAGTAACAAAATGCCACTATATATTCTGCCCCACTCTCACCTCTCCTGTCCTCTTCTGATCCTGTCGACTGTTGACCCCTCACCACCACCCACTCCACATATCTCTCTCTCTCACACTGCCAGGAATCCTGAGCAGAGTAGATTTTTCTTTTCTCGCAGGCACTCTTCTGTCCCTGGACCTGTTATTCCCCCTCCAGCCGGCGGCCTTGCTAACAGATTGCCAATAAGCTTGGTGGCAGGCCCCGCCAACGTGTCCCCTCTTCGCCTTCGCCCCCCCCCCTGTAATGGCCTCTCTCTGGGGAGGGAGCTCCTGCCTGTCACTGATCCGACTACCGTTATAACCCTCTCCCATCCTCCTTACCTCCTTTTCTTTTCCCTTCCCTTTCCGCCTCCTGCCTTCAGGCCAGTCCATCACAGGTTGCAGGTGTGTCCCTCGCTAGCATACATACACATTATCACGCCTGCTTGACTGCACACGTAGACGGACACACAAAACTGAAAGGTAAATTAAGGTATTGCACTAGATCTTGCACAACATGCAATCATGCATACTTAAGTATGTATGTCTCCCTTCAACACACATCCTCCCCCTCCACCTTTTCTTGTTCTCTCTGGCCCTCTATCATGTATTTATGATTGATAATCTGTTAGCATCCATGCAGGATGAAGTGTCACAGTGGACAGTGAAGAACTAAACCATGTGGTAAAGTTCATTCAACGTGCTGTCCAATAATAGCTTAGCAACTGTAACTCGGCAAATCAGGCCTTTTATATCTGTCATGCTGAAACGTGTGTATGGAGCTAGTAACACCTATACCTGTTAGACTGAAAGACTCTGGAGGATTCTCCATTATTTCCTCTAATGTAAGTTAATATAGTTTACTATTAGTGACGTGACATTATTTCCAGAGGTGAGAGGCACGTCATTAAATAACAAGTAACCTGTAGGGGTACAGGACACTTGCTCATGACAGCAGTATCCACCGAGTGGGAGTTCAGAGTAACTGTAGCAGCTCTGCTCTTTTTGTTGTTTGGCAACAAAACCACAGTAACTACAGTCAAACCTGCATTAGATAGTTATCTTTGTCAAACTCACATTCAAAACCTTTTCTCGTCTAAAAGTCGCACACTATTTCAACCTATGCAGTCTTAAGCATTGATTGAACAACACTGCTGATTTTCCACAAAACCCAAGATTGCTGTAATTGGCCAGTGAAATAGTATCAAAACTGGTCTGAACCGTTTTCTATTTACTAAGGATTTTCTCTTGTGTTTACGAAAGGGCTGTCAAAATGAACGCGGGATGATTCGTTTGTGGAATTAACACATTAAGGCTGTTGGCTCTGTGGATGGGAAGCCAGAGTATAAAAAAGCAAAGATGGAACAATCAATAAACATGCAGTGATTTGCACACACTGCAGGAAGGACTTTAACTGAAGCTTAAAGTAGCACCTCAGCGCTGAGCATGTGTTAAACCCATTTTCATGTCCGGCTCCCTGACCCTGGCGGGGAAGCACAGGGTGATGTTGTCTCCTGGGCCGAAGCCTGCTCCTGCTCCGGGGGGTAACTGCCTCATAAAACTACTATGATACAAGAGCACCGATACCATAAAGCCAACGTGACGTTAACCTAATCACTTGAGCCTAATAAGTCACCCAGCTGCAGCCATACCCTGATGCACAAATATGATAAATCCATAATGTATAACCAGCTGCAGCATGTAGCTAAATATACAGTCTAGTGAGTCACCAGCACATCAATTCAATTAGCTGTGAAGTTGTCAGCTGGGTGTCTGCTGATAGAATCTGCCAGGCTTTCCACCGATAACAGCCTGATGTAAAGTTAGCAAGTGTCTGGACGATCGAGAGAGTGAGTGTGATGGTGGATATGAAGTCAGCAGTAAGATTACAGCCGTGAATGTAGCACTGCAATGTGGGTACCGCTTATTCGTCGGTGAATAAATGCTACAACTCCTCAAGACCCACGATGAGAGACAAGCGACGTCCCCATGTCTTGTTGTCAGCCAGCTGAACTCAGCTACTCACTGAAGATGATGCTGCGTTTCATTGTAATCGGAAATCGGTAACTTCCAACTGCTGAGTCAGGATCCCTCTAGTCTAAAGTGTTTGACCGGCGCAGGTACATTTCATTACTGCTGACTCACAATGGAGGATCAACAGACAGAGAAAGAAGACCATTTGACTTCCAGTCCCGAGAAAAAGAAACAAAACACTAATCCAAGAAGGGCAAGTAATCCAGAAGTAAAGTGACCGCCAAAAAGGGAAAACGAGGATCACAACACTGTTCGGTTTCCAAAGGAACTCTGGGAGATGAAGTCCCAGAGGCTCACCTGCAGTTACATCTACTGCCAAAGAGGGCGCTAGAAGCAACATATCTCAAATCTAACAGAGTACAACTTTAATGATAGAACTGCAGTGGTATTAATAAGTACTCATATCAGTACTCGGTATCAGTAAATGTAAGGACTTGCACAGATACCAAAGAAGTGGTATCTGTGCATCCCTATGTCTAGAGGCTTCAAATGTTGATGCATATATGCCTTCTGTCATTTATATTTTTGTTCCCACAACAATATACAGAGAACATTTTTCAGGTATATTTGGGAATGGTAAATAACTGTGATTAATCCTGATTAATCCACAGCTGTGATTAATGTGATTAAATGTTTTAAATGGTCGTCGTCGACAGCCCTAGATTATGATTAAACTTTCTCTGTCATGTTACATATTTTATTGTATAAATACTATTTTTTAACGAAAGCAGTTCATCTAGCCATCATCTCAAACAAAAGCTTTGCTACCACGGTTTGAAATCGAGTTATTGATTGTACAAATGGCCTGGAGAGCTGCAAGGTGTGTGATATGAGCCTTCAGTGTCCTGTAACCTTTCCAATGTGTCTGCCTCCCGCTTGCTCTGTCAATGATGATTTAATGGTCCAGATTACCCCAGTGTCAGGCACGAGCTTTGGCTTGAGAAGACTTGTGTGGGTGTGGGTGTGTGTGTGTGGGTGAGAGAGAGAGAGAGAGAGAGAGAGAGAGAGAGAGAGAGAGAGAGAGAGAGAGAGAGAGAGAAATCGATTTTCTTAGTTTGACAAACTCATACTCAACTCATAGTACTGGACTTTAGTGTATGATTTGACATTTAGGAGTTGAGTTCTATCGTCTTTACTGTTCCGGTTATAAGTGTTTCAATTAAGTGAATTGTGTTCCTTGAAGTGTTCACAGGGGCATGATGAAAATCAGAAAGTGGTGTCAGCTGTGCATTGGATAAGATCCATTCTCTAATGAAATTAATTAATTTCTTCTGTGCTGTCACCAACTCCATAAGAAACAAACATCAAACTGCTGGGACTTCTCCCCACTGCATCAATGATGCCGCCGAGCTCCTGACAGCTACAGCAGTATGAAAGGGCAAGTGTTTCATTTATGTTACTGCAGCAAATCCATTAATTCCTCCGTGTGTGTGTGTGTGTGTGTAGTGCCTCACATATAGTCATGGATCACTGTACATTTCAAAGTCAATCAAAGGTCAAAGGGACAGGTGCACTGCAGGTCTTGGCCTACTTCCGGGCCATATGACAAACTCAATGTTCACAGTGCCATAAAACAAGCAACGGGAAAGCAATGAAAAGTTTTAAGGGAATAGCATGTCACTGAAGTAATAAAGCGTGGGAAAAGAAATATCACACCTGGTTATCATTTTATTCTCTCTGGTATTTTCCTCTCAGTTCCTCATAGACAGTCTTGACTTGGTAAAATCTACCTCTCATTCGTTTTCTGCCTCAAACTCCCACTCGTAGCCTATTTCTTCACCATTTGTTTTCTAACCTCACTCGGTTCTTTCCTCTGGTGACTCTCTACTTGGTGCAATTAACCACATGCAGGTACCTCGGTGATGGCGGTCGTTATACGTGAGAAACGGATCCGCTCACTAGTCCCGACACCTTGAAATACAACTTCACGTCCTCATGTTCCTATGCTGGCCTAAAAATAGTTTGTGTTTGCTATATAAGAGTGTGTGTGTGTGTGTGTGTGTGTGTGTGTGTGTGTGTGTGTGTGTGTGTGTGTGTGTGTTGGTAGATTAAGGGTAAAGAGAATTCATAAGGAAAAAACACCACAAGGTAGAAACATTGCCGCAGTATGACATGATCAAAGATCACCTTCTTTGATCAAAGATGCAACACTCATTTGCAGTACAGAGCTTTCAGGGCTTCAAGTAGAAATCAGCCTTGCAACAAAAAATCAGTGACGTATATGCCAGAATTCTCCGATATATATATATAAGACTTCCCTCCTCTCCAATGTCAACCCTTCAGTCTGCAATTGCTGCTGTTTTCAGGGGAGATTTATGTTACATCAGTGTTGTATAAAAAGCACACATAGAAAAATAGCTACCTAATTTTCTGCTATTTTAAATGATTTATAAATTGAGTCGGGTCGGGATGATATATCGATAAATCATGATAATCCCTGCTGCAATACTTCATCGATGCCCTGGCGCCAAATATATTTTTATTAAAGCATACAAGCTGCAAATCTGTGCTTTTCCTATCACCACAAAATATGCAGGAGACAAGGTGATGCCAAAAGCTGCTGCTCTGAAGGGAATTATATCTTGTAGACAGTAGGAGGTCATCTGAATTCTTGGTTTCACCTTTGTGTTGATGTGATAAAATGTCATGTCTTCAAATTTCAAATGAATAGCAATACCTGACTTGATGTGAACATGTTTTTAAATAATGGTATAAAAAGTCTGCTCATTTCTTGGTGTTGGAGTTTGAGAATAATTCTCAAGAGAGCCCTGCTGACATGGAAGGAAGCAGCGAGCAGAGGGCCGCTGAATGTCTTGACACCAGTGAGGATGGGAATGATCCACCTACTGCACACACACCAAAGCAGAGGAAATCTGCACTCGCTGACCTCCTTGAGCAGACATTCAAGAGCACCAGAGCTTCCTTTTACACGGCAACTTCCGTGGCTAAAATGATATCAGACAATACCAAGATGTTGCACCTTTGCCACTGACAGATGACCCATTGGATTGGTGGAAATCTCAGGTATCTCTGTGTCCCGGGGTCTAATGTATCTGCAGAAAGAATCTTTTCGACTGCTGGTGACATAACCACAGCTCAGAGGAGTGCACTCACCTCTGAGCATGCTGATCAGTTACCGTTCCTGCATGTTTGAGGATAAATAGAATTACATACGAAAATTAGCCCAGTTTTAGGTAAAACAAGTTGGTAAGCACTGAAATGTGTATTTTTAGCATTACTTTATTTCTTTTAGTTTTCTGGAAACCTAATGTGCAAAATTGAAAAGATTTAATGATGCATTTTTGTTTGTTTTTTAAATAACTTGTTCTGCCTTCTGGCAGTTTGGCCTTTTGTCAGTTTATGGCTATTTTGGAAAGATGTCACACATGGACATGTTGCAGTCCATGCAAGTGTTAAAAAGAAGGACTAAGCAAAGACTATGCACTTTGTCATTTATCGTTTCATCTCAGTTGTCAAATTCTGTGAGACTGAAACCACAATGCAGTGAATAAATACAGTATACCATTAATTCCTGCTTTTTGGCTTTTCAGGGTATATTTTCTAAAAAATAATCATATCATGTTATATATGGTCCCCAAGGTCACAGGGGATAGAAATGTTTTCTTGAGATTTCTCTCTGTACTATTTACCTCAGAGATGACAGGGAGGAAACCTTCTATTGCTTCTTATCTTGTGGATAATGGAAAACCAGCAGGGAGCTCAACGTCAAAAAGGAGATATTACTGAGAGCAGATCTTCTAAAGCTAAAATGATTTGGATTTTAAAGTCTGACTTTTCCCTTAATGAACACCAAGAAATGTACTCTGGTGTTACTCTTAACTCTGAGGTCGTCGTAAAAGTCAGTGCATGCTCTGTTACCTGTATCCTCCAACATTGAATACTCACACATGATATTTGAACAAAACTGCAATATTCTTTACAGTAAAATGTATATTCTAGTACATTTTGATAAATGCATGGATTTGATGCACTTTGAGAGCAAAGTTAAGAGTCTAGATCGATAAAATGTTTTGTGTTTTAGTAAAAGATGTATTCATAAACTGGTTGTATAGATATGAAAGCAAAAAAGTCACGTCCACAAAGCGTGGTTAACGAGACAGGCTACGTGTTTCAACAGGGGTCAGGTGGGGTGCCAACATCGCCGCGTGAAGCCAGGAGCCCAGTTCCTCCCCGCAGGGAGAGAGGGTGAAGCGAGTACTAAGTCCACAGCCCTGGGAAGCGGCGAGGTCAAGACGAGGGGAGCTGTCGGGTCAGGGCGGTTCTGCGCGCGACCTTCAACCCGGGCCTTTCTAAGCCGATGTGATACAGTCAGCCGTTCTTGCCGCATCGCTACATGATAATGCACTCGCTGGGGAGAGGAGGATCCTCCCACACACAGCAGCCGGTGTAAAATGTGTAAAAGTATTTACAGTTCATCATGAAACTACGGGCCCTACCTAGAATGTAGGTAATTAATACTGGGAAATGAGAAACAGTTCAGCCCGACTTCAAATAGGATTTGATACTTTGGGAACCAAGTGGAAAAAACAAAGAAAAAAAAGCTAATTATCACATCAAGCGTTGGAAAAATAGATGCTTTTTTTCTACTTTTGTTGTCGAGAGACCTCATAAAACGATCGTTAAAGGATAAAAGAAAAATCTCAATCAACGTTTCAGTGACTGACATTGAACGAGGGTGGCCATTTTTAATGGTTAAACAACCATTTTCTTCCAGACCTCTTCTTTCCACACATCCACCTCCAACCCCCGAGGCACCTGACTGACTCCCCATCGTCCTTTATTCCAGATTATGACCTCAGGATCAGACGGCTCCTGCTTCGCTTGCATTTTAGCCGCCGAAGCTTGGGTGTCTTATCTGTTACATTTATTGAATGGATTCAGGTTTCTTCATCCCCTCGGGCTCCCGGGGGCACGCCCACTTGCTGGTGTTAGTGAGGTTTTTCTGCTGACTGAATGAAGATCTCTTACAGCGGCGGGGATGACATATAGACCCCTCCTCACCACCACTGCTGTGCATTAAACACATACCTTCAAAATGCACATAGACACAATTTGCCACAGGCCCTCTGGTCCTCTGACTGACAGCAGAGGACGATGAGAAGGGGCAGTTGTGATATAAAATTGCTGTAGGCAATAGTTTAGATCATAACATTACAGCAACTTCACAAATCCCAGGGCTAGACTCCCTCAGGTCCCACACAATCTCCCCGGTGCAATTGCCCTCCATTTGCCGGGATATTGCATGCAAATACTTTCAGAAGCTCATATTTAGTGCTGGGTGTGTGAGGAATGCCAAAAAATGATTTCCTGCTCAAACTTCACCTCAAACTGTGGAAAACACTTTCTATCTGAACTCTTATGTGTGCAGGAAAAAGTTGCATGGAGGCCTGCGACTGCTTTACTCCTGATGGACTTACAGGAACAATTAAGCCTCTTAACTTACTCACATGGCCGGATCGTTAACATTTTTCACCGGACTCGAAACACTTCCTTCTCTCCTTGCTCTCGCCAGCTTCTTGACTGAATCATTACATAATGAGACGGCATATGATCCGGTGCATAAGGTGAGGTACTTTGCTCTAGAGCCATTTCCTCCTGGCAGATATTGATGCAGACACTTTGCTTCACATTAAGCTCAACCTTCATCCTTACATTACAATGTTAATGGTGGGCTAAAGTAAAGACAGAAATGAGTTATATATTATCCTCTTAGAACGGAGCTTCTCTCACATATACTATAGTAGAACCTTAGTTTCAACTGTTCTAGCAATACATATATCTAGTGTTAACATGCTGGGGTTGTTTTACTTTGTGGGAAAGAATAACTGCATGCAGTAGGTCTGGTAAGGATGTGGAAACTCTCACCCTTCCCCCAGTTCTCTGTGTTTGAGTGCACGGACCATTGCAGTCAAGTGACCTTTCTCAAGGTGCGCTACTATGTAGAGATATCATTATAACCAGTACCACCTCTAATGGTCTAACTACCACAGTCAAAATGCCTCGCTAACGATTAAGCTGTGCAGAAGCACATTTGCGGACGCTCAGAGCACTGCACTTAAATTAATCAGCACAGACATGACTAAATGGACCATGATACCATTTCCCAAATAGGGGTAAAAACAAAACTAGAGTACAAAAAGCCCTTCCGGCTGCTGGCCTAATCTGATCTGGCAGATCAGAGGGAAGAAAATGGGAAGCAAAGTGAATAATCACATCACTAATTTCAACATGACACCCAGACAATGTAGGTGAGAACACACACATGGAAATATGATGACAGCACACCACGATATACTGAAAATATTTGCCATCGTTGTACTCTAAAAACAACTTGATCATTTACACTGTCACACACTGACACCCACTCAGCCACTCAGCCACACACCCACCCACACATACACCTTTGCATTCTCTTATTCATGGGGAGTCGGTCTCATCTGCCAGTATTGTTGACACAGGGTCATCTTAAATGGTGAATTGCACATCCAGGTTTACAGGGGAACCATAAAGATAGTGACAGCAGCACTGTTCAGTGTTTTACACCGGCTCCTAATGGAGCCACAGCTTACTGGTGGGCTCAGTGGGGCTCTAGTTTGAACAGCACTACTGTGTTGACCTCTCTGCTAATGATGCACCACTTAATGTTTGGACGTCTGGTACAGTGCATCGTGACGGTGCATAAATGCCCATTTGACTATCTTTTAACGATTGCTAATTATCCCAATGGGAAGCAATTAAACTGGGGGAAAAAAAATAGGTGCAAGGTGCCTATCTCTACCAGAGTGGCTAATTACCATACTTAATATTTTCCCCCAATATCAGACACAGTTGGCAGCACGACCCCAAAGGCAGACTGAAGCGTTTCTTGCACAATAAAACATCACAAAGCCGAGACCATCTATTATGTGCTGAGCTATCTCTTCCTGGAAGAAACTTGGCCAGACACATTGAAGGCTGTAAAGAAACGGCTGCATTTTCTCCCTGTTACCTACACTTAGAACCTGTACATTGTTGCTCATTCTAGTAATCCATCTCAGCATAGCCCAATTACAGTGCAGGCAACTGAGGAAAGAGATTTGATGAGCTCCGAGAAAGCCTCTTGGGATAACTCACTCTACACCACTGAATCTCACACAACTGTACGTTTGCCTCCTCTCCTTCCTCAGTTGAAGTACTTTTCTTATTCATTTGGCCTATTTAAAGATCTTTTGAGATACCAGCCTGCTTTGGGACATTAGAGGAGCAGGATGCTTTTCACTCAAACAATTACCCTTTTCAATGTTCAAAGCAAGTGTTACCAACAGTGATGGCCTTCAGGGCTTTCAAACAATGTTCTTATTTAAATATTTCCAATTGCACATACATACAGAAAGTTGAATATGAAAATGAATATTCGATTGTGGGGGGGAGCAGCAGTCTGCCTCACGAACACTGTAATGCAGCATGATGTCACACAACATCACTTTCATTAATTGGAAATGAAATGTAACATCAAGATGAAGGTGTTTTTAAAAATGAATATTCCCACGTCACGTTTTGACAGCCCGAGTTCCTGCTCACAAACAAACCGAACGGAAGACAGGTTGAATGGTATCATATGTCAAAAGCAGTGTTTATGCTATGTGAAACTACGGCGTGTGAAGAAAAAAAAAGAGAAAAGCCCACACTGTTCTCCCTGCCAGGTATACAGACTTGATGAAACCATGTTGCTGTACCTGACAAATCAGTCAGGCTGAAAGAGGAAGACGAGATGAGTCAAGCCTTAAAAAGGTCACAAGTAATAGATGTCAAATTTGAGAGGGCTGAATTTTCCAACCCAATCCCTTTTTTGTTTTCCCACTGTTTACAAGGGTATAGCAGGTATTTTCATGAAATGGCTCTAAAATCCACTAAAACAACAACACGCCTACGAGATTGGCAACAATGTCACTATTTCAGAAAAATACAAAGAATACAGTTTTTCATTATAGTACATCATATTATTAGATCAGAGCTGTTCACAAAAGACTAGGAAGACAGCTAGGGCCCTTTGAAATCTTTTATGTATGTATGTATGTATATATATATTTCAAAGATCTTCATAATACAACTTGTTCTACTATTCACATATGTAATCTCTTAGCTCTCAATAGCTATTTCCATTTTGTCTCCACTCCTATCCATTGGACCGCACATGCCATTTGAAATAGGTGTGTTGTCAACGAAGAAAAGCGGAAATAACAACATGTCTGTTTTAGAATGGAAACTTCATCTTTCAATATGTAATTTTGTCTCCATCTCGATTGTATGTTGCTGGCATTTGAAATTAATTGACCAAAACTTCTGGTACAGCCAGCTGGCTGAAAGTGCAGATGTTTTTCATGAACATTTCATGAAGACTGAAAGAAAAATAGTTTGCAGATTCAATATTGTTAAATATGTTCTAAGTATCTAACTAATTAGTCAATTCAGGATTTACAATTAAACAATAACTGTAAATAATTTTCGAATGTTAATCACAAATCTCATTTTCCTGTGGACTTCATAACTATATGCCAAATATGAGAGATTTCACATTTTCCTTGCCTGTGCAGATGGTATACTATCATGCGTGGGCATCAACTTTAGTTCTCTCATGTTTTAGTCATCTTAAACTAAAATATGAGAGAAGTGTAGCTCTCTCATGTTTTAGTCATCTGGAAAAGATTAAACATCTAATGTAATGTTAGGCTAAAATATAGGCATATCCAGAATTTAGTGACCTGTGCTATATCACACACTGACATTTAAATATGGATGTAGTTGAGGTCAAAAGGAGGGGTGAAAATGGTTCAAAAGGTCAAAACGGAGAAAATCCCAATTGAAACACAGTCAAGTGGACCTAATGAGAGCAGGTGGGCTTAAAGGGAACATCACTGCCGTTATACTATTAACGCATATAAACATCTTCATGAAATGAGTGAAAAAATGTATAAACTAATCAAGCAGAGACGTAATTAGCTAAACTCATTTACATATACCCCAGACACTGTAGTTGTTGCCATAGTGATCATATATTAATCTGTCCCATACATAATGAACCCATATGCATTCATACTGTCAAGAGAAGGTCCTTCTCCTTAGTCGCCGGTCAGTGAGTAACAGAAACTGATCTCAGTCAGTTATCAAGCTGTGTGAATGATTTTTTTCCCTTTTACAGCAGTTTGTCGGAGTAAAAATAGCCGCTGCAGTTGTGTTTCTACGTGGCATTCGGCCACAAGCCTCGAGCCCCCAGTAAGTCAGTATCCGGTGGCGGGAGGGAGACGATAACACAAGATGTCCAACTTTACTCAAACTTACGGTCATTATTCACATTACTTTGTTATTATTTTCTAATAAGAGTTGAGCACAAAAATAAGAATGAAAGGAATTTCCTTTAAATTGAAAGAAAAACGGCCACAAAGCCTATAAAACTGATGTATTCATATGAAGGCCTTTAAACCCATGAATATATAAATATACACTTTATTTTATGCCAACATATACGCCGAAATCAATTAACTTGGTTTGTTAAAACTGTCTGTAGTTCTCAAGTACATGATAATGCACAGTGAGCCGGTGATTATTGCAAATTGAACCCCAACAGGATGAGCAGGACCCCGAAACGAAGCATTAAAAAAAAATGATGCATTTGAAATACAAATTTGGATGTCGAATGCCATGGCAACAGTTGAAGTTTTCAACCTGAGCGTGAAATAGTTCACCTAGCGGGACTCAGTAATTATCCCAGTGCAGAAGTGCAGAAGAAAAAAATGATTGAAATAATTTCCACTTTCACTGCAGTTGAAAAACGTTTACTCTCCTGCACACGTCTGTATTAAAGGTCTGTGAGCTCACCAGTAAAGGCCGTTTCCCCTCACTGGCTATGGGGGGGCAGGGAAGTCAAATCAATAATCAATACACAGGCCGACAAACACTGTTGATTTCTTCCCATGGAGCTGACATGAAAACAATATGGTTCAGTACATGTCTACTGTAATTCAATCTGGTAAAGGCAGGTGAGCTGCAGTCAGACGGGCGGAGATGTTTACCGAAGATGTCGGTGTGGATTGGGTAACAGAATGCTTATGCATCGCTTCCACTGGTGATTAGTAACAGAACATAACACAAAATCATACCGCTATTAGGACTACTACGACCTATTGAAGGGCCACAGATAAAGATTATGTGCTTTTCGGTAATGATATGGACACACACCATCCCCTGCCTGGCCCACGATTGCATCGGGTATTGGCAATCTATCAGGATGTCGATAGGACGACCTTACTATGAAAAAGATGACCCAACTTTACTCAATATTGAAAACTCAAAATGTTATATATTACGTGCAGCAGGTTCATTGAACGGAACATCACACTGCAAAAATGATGTAGTGTTTTTTGTATTTGACACTGAAGTTGTGAGTGGACTTACATGGTACGTTTACTCAACCTTCTACAAGGTTGACACCTGAGAGTGCAGTTTAGACAGTGGATGGATGTTCCATTCTAATTAGTTAAATTGATTGCTACTTCCTTAATTATTTGTATTCCTCAGAGGTAGAACACACAAGTGCACACACACAAATGTAACTCTGTTGAAAGTACTGAACTGGAGAAGTCAGAAGTGGAATTACAACCTGTTCCAGGTCAATCAAGCCACACGAACACGTACAATTACATCACATCGCATTTCTTCACTCACGTCCCTCCATAGACAATGACAGAGATCAACCATGCAACAATTCTCCAGGGTACACACTTATGAAGTGTGTGTGCACATAGCACTTAAACACTTCAGTGGAGCATGTCAGGTGAAAATGCTCTGCAGCTTAATAAACACCAATTCATTGCTTTTATTTTAAGGGTTTGACTGCAGCAGGTGTTAGAATAACATACATCTAACACATGTATTCTCACTGAAAATCAAACTCAAAGTCATTAAGAAATAAAGCGTTGTAGCTCCAGCTTTGCAAACTGCTGGCTAGTTGAGATGGCTGGAAACAGACTCTGTGTCACAAACCCCCCATTATCTGAATGCATTGTGTACATGTCAAAGAATGCTCCTAAAACCAAAAATATATTGGCATATCGCACACGTGTTAATCAGAAAACGTTTCACTGGGAATAAGGCCTAAATCAGAATATCTAAACAAAATATGAAGTTGACATGAGCCATATGAAATTCTGAATATTGTCAGAATATGAGAATACATGTACACTTAGTCATTGTTAAGTGTGTACATTCTGTGGTCAAAAATATATAGAAAACCTGCAACAAGCAGCCTCAAGACCTCTGTACTGCCTCCAAACTCGTATTACACAATAACACACTGCTGGAATAACAACTAATGTTGTTACTCCAACTAACGTTGTTACTTTAACTAACACACTAGCAGCTACATTCAGGCAGGACAAGCCATACACCAGCCATGTATTATGAATGACACAGTACGTCAGCAGCATAGAGCCCCAGCGAGCCACTCAGCCCCGACGGGCCACTCGACCAGCAGGGGAAAGCCAGTTATCAGACAGAAGAGGCCTCACCTACCGGAACTTGAAGGTCACCTGCTGTCCTCGGTATCAACTGAAGCGTCCAGCTCCGTCCTGTCCACCTGTCACTCTTCACTCCAACGTTTTCTTCAGGGTTTTTTTTTTTTCTCTCTCCAACAAAACTCACAAGAAAAAGCGTCCTTCGCTGCAAACGAACCTGTCGTGCAAAAACACGGTAACTAATCTCGGTTGTCATAAGTAAAACTCTGTCACGCGTGTTTTTCGTTTGAATGGCTTTGCTGACTTTTTAACTGACGCGAACGTTACTTGGATAGAATACAGTTTGGCTAAATGTGTCAAGCTTCTGTTTTGAAATCGGTGCGCTCTTTCATGTTAGCCGACCAATCAGAGCCAGGATGGGGCGGGACATTAAAATACGGTCACGTGCAACAGCGTCGATGAGCTGCAGCAACCTTTCCATATGATGAACTTATGTTCTGCAATATATACAGTATATATATATATATATATATATATATATATATATATATATATATATATATATATATATATATATATTTTTTTTTTTTTTTTTTTTTAATATGTATTCATATATAATTTATTATGCATATTTTTTTAATATATTTATTTTACTTTTCATATTTCATTTGATTCACATTTTGCACACTGGAATTGTGTTAGAAATATGCTGCCAATTTGGTACAAATTCAGTGTACACATGTTATGTAGAGGAAAAAACACATTTTCATTCAAATAGAATTCAGAAAATGTGTCCGGCCTTTCTTGCTTCTTGAAGAGAATGCTTATAACGAGTGATCATTGACCATGGAAATAGTTTAGAAATAATCCCCATCCAATGCCCACTTACAGAGAATTCAGCCAGAGAATTGGCCTCACTCTCCCCACTCACTGACCGAGGCTACAAATTGCAGTTTGTAGCCTCCAGGAAAAAAGAGGACCTTGAGTGTTTTTTAGATTACTAAACAGCCAAAATGCTGAATTTGTTTTCTACATCGTACCAAACCTTTGTTGTACAGTAATTGTAAATAGTTAACAACAACATCATTAGCACATTGTAAGGTGTTAGCACTATAGTAGCATTTATGTATCTAAAACCAAACTTTGCAGAACCAAAAACCCATGAAAACCCAAATAAAAGATGAAAATGCCACGCTAACCCCTGGAGATTTCACATTTCTGAAAAATGTTTGCACTGTATGGAGAGCACAGCGAGACACACACACACACACACAAGGAGAAATTGTGGTTGTGGGTTCAGCAGCAACAGTCGAGCACAAAAAGTAAGAACCAACTTATTCAGAGTAAAAGCCGTTCCCAGTGGTTTCATCTTCCAGTACCTTAACTAAGGCTTTGAAGTCACACAGAGAGGAGCTAGTTCCAGAGCTTCCAAGACTTCATGTAGGTCACTTCATGAAAAGGGTTTAAAGATCACAAAGGCTTCCTTGCCAAATCAGAGCTGCGCTTTAGGGAAATGTCTGCAGTTAATTTTGGACTGTAAATTACAGTATAAGGGCCTCCACATTGGTGTGTTAACTCATGCATGAAGAAGAGGGGAGCTGTCCTTACATTGGCTCTAAATCTGAGGAGTTAACACGGGGACTGTTAAAAATGGGATCCTGAGTAGCATATGCATGAGCGTGCATGTAAACAGCTGATACAACTTGTCCAAAAACTGATCAGTTCTTTGTGGGTTGATATTCTCAAAAAGCCCCAAACCAAGCCTGAACCTGATCCCCATCTGACGCATAATTGTCTTAAACTGCAGATTCATTATCATGTACAGACTCTGTTGTGTACTTCTACCTCTTATTCCTGGCCTGTTATGTTCTACTTGAAGAGAATCGCAATCAATTATTTAGTGTGGTGGAAATTTCTCCGGGTCCTCAGGGGTACTCTTTTGTTATTCTGGTTTGATTTGAGGATATGTTTCATGCCAGCTTGTAATTGTTTATTGTGTGCACCATGGTGGTTAATGGTCAATAACCAATCCCAGTCATACTGAGCACTATCCTCGGATAACTGAAGCCAAAGTTGTCTGCACCCATTATCCAAGGGCCATATTGATTTGTATTTCTATATTTTCTTTACTATGTGCTTTATGGCAGTTGGACAAAAATACATATTTTTAACCACAGAATGATTGTTTCTGTAATGAATATGACTGAATGTAAATGTGTTGGTTTAGCCAGGAAAAAGAAAAGGACAGATGCTCTGCCGGGAGAGGCTAAAAGATGAACACTTTAGGCCCTAAACATGTGCAAAGTTCCAACTAACTGAGATTGTGGTTCATTAGAATCCACTGCATTTTTGTATAAACACTTTCTTGTCATTTAAAATATATATATATATATATATATATATATATATATATATATATATATATATATATATATATAAAACTGAGTTTCTGGCCTGAGTTTCTCCTTGTCCACTAACAGCTACAACACTAAGAAAACATGCTCTCACAAAAGCTGTATAGCAGCAGCAGATATGCCAAACGAGAGTAATTTTCTGTCTATAACCAGCCGCTGGGGGGGGGGGGGGGGGGGGGGGGGGGATCTTAACATAAAATATAACTAGACTAGACACATTGCTGCAAGTGCACAATCTTTACCCGCAGCAGTGTGCATTCCTTTGCTGTGATGGCCAGAGTGATACATGGATTTGTCCTACAATTCATGCATCAAATGTGCAATGGTGAGCTGGAGCTTCCTGTCAAGTCTCCAAAGTGAACATGTACAAATGAAAACTGCACCAGGGATGATGATGTGTTCACTTTTGGCAACAAAAACGTTGTTGTAGTAGACATAAGTCACGCTGCCACATGGCATTTTTTTTTTTAAAAAGCCAAAAGTGAGTGCAATCAAACCCAATCAAGACTGGGTTGCACTATGAATCCCAATCAGCCCTAACTGTGAGAAAAGGAGCATTATTGCACTTTGGTATCAACAAACTGTGGTAGAAGGTCACGAAGATCTCCAGCTGTGATTGCAGATGTTGATATAATGGGGCTGATTGCCTGATTTGCCAAGAGCCAGCTGCATGATGCCACATGCTAATCTCTTAATGGAATACTGCCTTTCCAGAAGAGAAGAAAGTATCTATTACGTGCTTTAAGTGCTTTAAGATTTCATGTAAATGACTGTCAGCGTGCCTTAAGCCTTCTTCTTCTTCTTCTTCTTCTTCTTCTTGTCCTGTTGTAACATGTTAGAATATGGCAGTTTATACTTTATTTTCAGCTCTTATTTCTCTGTGATGCAGGCTGTTTAGAATTGCTTTTGGGACGATCTTTCTATTTTCAAGGAGGGGGGATGAAGAGCCATTGATGGATGTGTTCCTGGATAGATTGAATTTTTCCAGTTTGAGTTTGAATTATGGGCAGCACGTCGTCAACGGGGCCCTGCCATGATCATGGTCATAATATGAGTACAAATTCCCTTTTGAAATGTATTTCAGACATTGATGACTGGATTTCACACAACATTTTTACAGCTTGACCAAGATACGACGAATGTTAGTTATAGGTTCCAAAGCTCAGAGGGAGAAACTTAAATGAAATGCTCATGGACATAACCCAAGCCACCAATCAAGAAATCTTGGTATGATCTTCGACTCAGATCTGAGCTTCAAGGCTGCAAGTCTGCAAGTCTGCCTTTTATCACCTTTTAAAATATGACTAAACTGTGGCCATTTCTCCCTCTGAGAGACACAGAGGGACTAATGTACGCTTTTATATCTCTCAGGCTGAACCACTGCTCTTCTATCTGGTACCCAACACAGTTATAAATCAGCTCATTCAGTGCTGACCAGGAGAGAGACACATTACACCTGTTTTAAAGTTGCTACATTGGTTGACTGTCAATTTTCATATTGAATTTGAAATGCTTTTACTTTTTTGACAGCACTTACTGGTATTACATCAGCATATACGTCTCACATGCTTAAAATGAATGAACCCTCAGGTTTCTGCCTCAAGTCTGTTAGTTGTTCCAAAGTGTAGGACTGAAATTTTTGGTGAATCCACTTTTTGCTTTTATCCTCCAAGCTGCTGGATAGTCTGCCTGAGGGTCCTAAAGCTACTGGAAGTGTGGGAGACAAAAGCGACCTTTATTACATTTTTAATCATTTTTGTCTTGTGTGCGTTGGTCTTTTTTAATTGTTAACTGAATTGTTTTCGTCTTTTCTGTTGTTTTCACCATCCACGCTTTTCCTAAGTGATCCACCACAGCTGCTCCTCTTTCATTTCAGTGTTTTATTGTACATGAACATTTTCAGATTCTTTGATATTACATTGCCTCTGTTTGTTTTATTTTGTAGGACTTGATACTCTGCTCCGACAAAGTGGAAAGACGGTTAATTCTTTCATCCCTCTTGAGTCTGAGCTCTTGGCTCCTCAGGCCCAGAAGGAGTGCACACAAAGCCAAGAATCAAAGAAGTTGTTGTGAGATAACAGACCAGAACCACTTCTCATCTACTACACGGTGCCTCCAAGATATCACACACACTTTGCTTTTCCCGTTTACGTGCCTAGCTCAAAACTCATTACAAATTATTTTGATCTTAAGGAGCTACATATACACAGTATGTTGTGTTCAACATGAGTACTTACTGACATATTTCCCCATCTTAATTGAGAGGCCTGAAAGAAAGAAATGTCTTTAATATTTCATTGCCAAGAATGTGGACAGCAGGCACAGATGAATGGCATGAAGTATCTTTAATAAGAACATTCACTCAAATGAAGCCACACTCACAAATCTGGTGAGAAACAGAAGGAGAAGAACAAAGACTGGGTTGAAGCACCACACTCTGATATGCAAATTAAAAATGATTTTATATTGGACTATTTTTCATTCTAGGAGTGTTTCAAGTACATAAAAGTGTATCACTTACTTAAAGCTGTACCAACATAAGGGTATTGCCTCCCTCATTGTTTGGTCGTTCTTTTTTCTCAACTCACGGTGCCGCTTCCCCATCATACCTTCATACTAATGGATTCTAAAGGGACTCGTCCAAACTTTACCTTCACAAAATGGAAGAAAACAGGGGCAACAGGAAGAAAATTTATCTCAGGACAGAAACATTCACAGTCAAGAATAATACCTTGGGCTTTCTTGCTTTTAGATTACAAGTCTAAACCCTTCATTGAAATTGTGTGTTTGTCCATTTCGTCCACCTTCTGCACTATTTTATTTTACCTTTTCGTTTACCAAACCAAGACGAAAGTGAAGAAATGTTCTCATTCTTGAAATGGTTGCATTCAATGCCATCAACAACTTTTTCTTCTAACTTGTGGTAGATGTATTGTATTCTCTTTGCCTTCTTTTTTTTTTTTTTTTGCAAGGCTACATAAAAACATGTTAAGGTCTTAGAAACACGTGGGATAAAAGGATCATAGAGCATCACTAACAAACCATCTTACATCAAATGGCATTTTAGATATGGAGCCATCTTTAGCCAAATAGTCCTCCAGTTACACACAGTAGGGGCTCAGGGTTTCTTCACAGGCAAAGCACCATTTTGCCTGTTTAGTGTTTTGATGACCTGCTGTGAACTTGACCGAGCCTTAATGAGAAGAAGAAGGGCAGCAGAGATTGTGTTAGTAGCACTCGGTTAATGCCGAGAGTCAAGAATAAGTGGAATGTGTGCTTGTTCTACCCGCCTGCGCAGATCGCATCAAAGGTGCATCGCACAAGACGCATGGAGGAACACTTGTGTTCTGCATTGAGCAGCTTTTATTCAGAAAACACCTGCAGAAGCTCACTTGCTCGTATCTGGATGGAACCGCACCGTGAGAATCACACTATTTGATGTATCTCGTGTATTCAACACCATCCAGTCTACTGAGGGAAGAAGCAGTGAGCAATAAGGATAAACATGTCCACCATCTTCCTGATTCCAGACAGGCAGACAGACCAACCAACCGCAAGTCTGTCTGACTGGGTGGTTCTGTCTGGTGGTTGGTAGTGCTGGAGCTCCACAGGGGACTGTGCTGTCTCCCTCCTTTTTCACCTTGGACACCACAGACTCTCAGCACAGCTCCGGGTCATGGAACTTGGAGAAGTTTAAGTATAAGTGATGGGCAGGAGGAGTACGGAGCACTGGTGGGAGGTTTTGTGGAGTGGGCTGGAAGAAATCATTTCAGAAGTAACAGGTCGGCTTCACATCATCTGTCTAATCTACTCTGTCCGTCTATCTTTCTTTACGTACACATACATATATTAGGAGTGAGAAAAAAGGCACTGTGTCATGAAAATAAAGCCCTATGTGTCGAGACAAGTATAATTATTTATTTCCTCCTCCTCTTCCTCCCTCTGGGTAAAAATAAATGCTTGAGTCAATAATTTCCAAGCTTATTCCTAAAATACATGCTCGTTCCCCGCCTCCACCGAACTAGCCGTAACTAAGTGTAGGAAGGAGGAGATCAGATCTCCAGAAGTCAAACTGACACGTGGAATGGCACGCCTCCTCTCTCCTAATAGCTCCAACTTCCTGTGTAATTGCTCGGCTGTGATTGACAGGGAAAGTTAGGCCTCCATTCTCAAACTTATCCTCAATTTCCATTTCACGTTAAAAAGGAGTTTAGAGCTGATTTGGGGCACCAGCTGTCTAAGGGTAGACATTATGGCCATTAAAAGTGGTATTTATATTTTTCATCTCTCAAAACGTAGTTTAGCCAGATTTCACCAGATCATCGCCATATATACAAAAACACACACGCACAAACACACAGTTCCCTTTTGAGCGTTCGCTTCCCAAAATACAAGACTGCCATGTTCAATCCTCCATGATGACATACCTTGATCCCACACTGTTATAGTCGTATTTGATTTTTGTGTTTCCTTTTAAATAAACCCTGTTGTGCAGTCATTATAAATGCAAACCATATGTGCACTGGAACAAAATATACCTAAAAGCAGGTTTCGTCTTGCTGTGGGCGTTATTATGTCTGTAAAATAGTGTGGATTTAAGACTACCATGGGGATATTCTGAAGCGAAAAATTGAAGTTCTGTCCTGAGGAAAGGTAATGGTGTATCCAAAATCAATGGCAGCATGCATGGTAAATTTAACTCCAGTGTGCCCATTGTTTGTCTGTCTGTGAAAATGGAGGGATGAATGGATGTAGTTTATATTCACAGACCACTTCTGAGTGTCAAATGCAGGTGTCAAATAAAAAAAATGCAATGTACTGCATCTGCCTCCATCTGGCTTCTGGTGTGAAGCTGTAAACAAAGTTAGCTTCATAATTCAAGATTTTTTTTTAATAGGCTTCCATGCAATCTGACAATTCGTTTTGCAACCAGAGGAGTCGCCCCCTGATGGCCAGTAGATGCAAGTTTAAGACACTTCCACGTTGGCTTCACTTTTCAGAACCGCATGGTTGCCACTTGGACGTCACCCTTGTTGCTTCAATTTGATAGAAAAGCTCATTGACGTTGTTATCTCGAGCTCTTTTAGTTTAACTTACAAGGTGACCGAGAAAAGTGACATTTTAAACGTCAACTTTAAACGTTTCTTGTGTCATGAAAACATATTTCTGGCTTTCACGTAACAGATTTAAAAATGATTATGAAATGCACATTATTTCCAGAGCAATGTTTAACACAAAGGTCCAATCTGCCCTGGGGATTTTAGCCATTTACCTTCATGGATCACACTACGTTATGCTAAACTGCACCAAAACACAACATAAAACACTTAAATCCATCATGACTGCTCATATATTTCCCTGGAATTCACACTACTAAATCAGAATATGCTAATTCAGGAGAGAGGAGATGGAGAGAGGTTGGAGGCCACTTAACTTTCCTTTTTCATTATGTAATTAATGCCAGTGCAGATGGATCGGCTGATTAAATGATAATGTTAAAGTGCTGGATTTCAGGAGCAGAATGAATAGCCTGTTTTATGGGAAAAGCTGACGTGAATATTTATACTTGAATCCAATGAGTGCATGCTGTAAAAAGGGATATTCATTTGAACATGTATTATGTTAAGGTTTTAATATGGAATTACCATTTTGTAAAAGCCGGTGACTTACTGGTTTGGGGTTGATCTGAAAATTCAATTATTAAAGCATGTTTATTAACATACATTTTTAAAATCTAAAAAAAAAAGAATATTGGTAGTCCACATGGTTGTCTTCTGATGTTATTGAAATTATTGTTCCAAACTCTTCTTTGTTGTTGTTGGGGGTTTTTTTTTTGGGGGGGGGGGGGGGGGGGGGGGTTTACACCAGTTCTCAGATAAACACACTTCTTGGCAAAAATGTTTAAAACCTTCATTTTGGTTGCACAAGGTTCAGCCATTATTTGACAAAGAAATTAATTAAGGACTTCTTCTTCATTTAATGGTTTAAAGAGCAAAACTACTTGAGTTGTTTTCTGGTTTTGTATGTATTCCTTAATATGTATTTATTCGAATCACATTTTTGATTTGAATAACATTTCTGATTAATTAAAGTCTGCCATAATGATTGAGGGTTATGAATGAAGGCAATGTGGTTTTTCTTCCCAAACATTTCAAATGTCCATTCATTATATGCTTTCACCATGAACGCTGTTAACTTATCCAAGATGATCGTCAGGCTGCTCTGACCTCAAACTAATCTTGTTCGAACTACCCTTAAACTGTAAGACATTACAGTTTTTCCTTTCAATATTGTTTCCTTGGCAACAGTTGGTTTGCTTGAGGTAATTGGCTTACAAAGAAAAGCAGTCATGCTGTGCGCAGCGTGATTTGACCGATGACAGTTGTGATTTTCTGTCATTGTGTCTTGATTGTACCGCTGCTATAAGTGACCATGCAGAACACGTGTTCATGCACAGCACACATGTCGGTGGCACAGTTCGACATTATGTCATTACAGATGGGCTCTTGTGAACATGGGGGGAGGGAGGAGAGGAGCAGGAGAGGAGGTAAAAACACACTTCTGCTTTTGCAGAAGACGTGTTTTACGGCGTTCGTTGGTGGAACTATCGACCGAGGGTCAGTGTAACAAACAACCATCATATAAAAATGTTAACTTAGTATTTTTCTCAAAACTTTATTTGTTTTTATGTCATTAATTTCACCAGAAACGCATCAAAACTGACCTGCCCTGAGGCGATCAGATTTCTGTCAAACTGGCCTTACATTGCAACCATTCTTTTTTTATGGAGTGAGGAGTGGGGCAAATTAATTGAAGGGCAGTTCCTCTTTTGTGAGCCAGTGCTCAGTGTTCATTTAGATTTTACTGCACTATAAGAACACCATTAATAATCCTTGTCATCTGCGTATTCACAGCAGCGGGGGAAAGCACCAGGCCTGCTCTGCTGAGTCTTCTTAGACATGCATCTCTACATGTGGTGTGTCTGCTTGACATGCTATTCTTAGAAATGCCATCTTGTTTTAAAAAGGGAATACATGTCCTGCAGGGAGTCTCTCTCTGCCAATATTTCACCTGCCATCTGACAGAACATGCACAATATTATTGGTTTTGTCTGAAACGAGAAAAAAAAAGAGGCCGTTTTCAGGTTAAACTGGTCGACTGGTCGAATGAACAAGCAATAAATGAGATGTCCTCTCCTAAGCATATATTCTGTTGGATACGGTATTTTTTTTTCACAGTTGAAAACACATTTTCCTCTGTTAATGTAACCAGACTACCTCAGACTTCTTTCAAGAACGAAACCTTTACATCAACCCTTTTCAAATACCAGTCCTCTTTATTCACAGAAGAGCACCAGTGTTGCCGTTGCCTTCGCTGTCCCTGAGTATCAGACTCCCTATAACTGCCAAGTGACTCAACACCCTGACACTCCAGATGTCAGAAAAGCAGGACTAATGATCCGCATCCCACAGCAAAGCATGAGGACGCGTGCCTGGATGTGCAGACCTGAAGCTCGCTGGAAAAAAAGACTATCCCTTATCTTTGCTCTTGTCCTTTTGCTGCGATGGAATGTTAGGTCGTGCAGAATGTACAATGCACAATGTATGTATATATACATAGAAAAAATCATTATAATAAAGTTATAAAAGTCATTATCATAATAATAATGTTGTAGTTTGTCCTAGTTTTGCATCCATTCACTCTCACTCACACACACACACACACATACACACACACACACACACACAGATCAGAGTTGCTGATTGACTCCTCAGAAAGGCTCTGTCTGAGAGGTTTTGTTCGATTCGGCGCTCCTTCGCCTCCACACAGGAGCGTGATGACCGGGTCACTATGGGTTTAAGGACTCTATGGTGTGACAGCGGCTCTTATTTGCAGGTGAAGGCAGGAGAATGCAGTAAATCACGGTGACTGTACATGCATTCAAACACTTTAAAGCACAAAAACCCACACAGAAATACATTGTGGCTCCATATAGGTGCGCTACATGGCGCCATGAACACCAGCGCATGGTAGTCTGGCACCAAGAGAGAACGTTTCTAATCACAGAAGAAGTGTTAAAATGCCTGTAAATTAATTCATTTTCACCTGAGCAGAGCGTTAGAGGCAAACGTCAGCCGAGGAGGGGGAGCGGGAGAGCATCTCAACCTTTACATGTACGTGACTAAAAAGGAGATTCATATCGATATATATCTACATATAGATTATGGCTTCATTCAGTACCTTCCAAACTAAAAATAGCATGTGGTTAAAAGAGCATCATCCAGGCTCTATAAGCAATCTGCAGTCTTTGGCTTTGATATGTTCGTTAAGATCACACAAAGTACCCTGGATAATAGTTTTAACCCCCTTGGAGACCGAGGTAAGTCAACCTTGTAATGTGAAAGGAAAGTATAGAATCCAGAGTCGTTTTGACCTCCAGTCTCCCGTGACACCCTCTATTGGTTCTCTGTCATCATGTCTGCAGGGCAAACCAGGGCATGTGACAGTGGTGATTACAGGAGGAGTCACCTAGATGTTGCATGAAGGTTCTCCGATGAATCATTGATAGAAAGACAAAGCAGTTCTCTACACTGTAAGTGCAATTGTCACAACTATACAACCATCACAACGCTAAGCCTGGAAAAGGTCGTAACTCACCCAAAACATTTATCATCCATGCTTCAAAACCTAGTGATTGTGTCAGTAAATTGGCCAGTGCCACCAAATTTAAAGGTTTTGTCATTGTGCATCATAGAAAAATGTTGAGATGTTTTGTCACCATGGCAACACTGGACATCTTTATTTTATATATATATATATATATATATATATATATATATATATATATATATCAGTGTTGTTCCCCTTTTCGTTGACACTGACTGCTTACTCCAATATTGAAAAATGTCAGTTTTATCTTGCTGAATACTACTGTGCTGCTCAGAATGTGTGACATGTAGCGTCTACCGAAAGTTCACCTTTGACCTTTCATAACAAGTTATCAGTAAACAGAAAATTTGCCACAAAATGACATCAAAACACACAACACCATGTCATCAATATTTATGGGCTATACATGTACGTGTATGTGTAGATTTTAATAACTGAATGGATCTTTTTGCATGCGATGGCTCAAAACATACAATAATGCTTAGACGGTGTAAAGAGGACAACGATTCATGAATTGAATCAAAGCAAATGAGAAAAACTAATTCAAAAAAGACGCCCGACTGCACACAAACTGGGCAGGTTCCATTTCGCTCAGACAGATACATTAGAGGCTTTTGACAGGCGACATGTGACGGGGGGAAAAAATTCTCACCTCGGGTGTATTGCCGATATGGCGTGACAAAGACAGCGTTGATGCAGACAGCACTCCGCTGGTTTTTAATACATTATGCCTAACAAAGATGGAACAAAATGCAAAGAGACTGTCTGTCACAGGTTGGTCTCATTGGACCAAAAGCATGAAGAGGCCTATCATACTCCCGTCCCTGCAGGCTCATCTTGATCTCCTTCCTCAGTTTGTTAACCAGGAGGGTTTGACACCATCTTTTCACCATTGCATTGTCTGAAATCAAATTGAAAATGAACATTTTGTTGCACATCTGAGTGGCTCTACATGCATCTCATGTTTGGTTAAATGTCTGTCTGTTTCTAAGGAGTGAAAAAATCAGGTTACCGTCAAGACATTATGTCACTGGGCCTGTCAATAAAAACATTAAATGAAAAGGCCTATTGCAAACAATGCACCTATTTGTAGAAAAGATGTTAGCAAAACATCTTTATCACTTTTGTCAAATGAACAAAATGCTGCTTTCGCACTCAAGTTGATGTAAATTAATCTCAATAACATCATGTTTTTGTTTACAGTTATGGAAAGGCTTTATCCATTAATGGTGGCCCGGAGGGAGTATTAACTCTGGCATAGTGATTAAAAACCATTGAGAAAATGGAGGCACCCGAGAGGACAGGAAGCTCACTTCAGCTGGATGTTGGTGTACCTATTATAAGCTCCACTGTGTCTCCACAGCAGGTAACATACCTGCTACTTCACAGGAATACTGAAGGACATTGGGTTTTAAAAGCCCGGTCCTCTCCACCCTCAATGCTTAATGTCTCCGTGAAAATAGAAACACATCGATGACAGCGATGAGTACCGGTCTCTAAAAATAAGGCCATCACACTCTACCACGTGACTCGCCTGCACCGGGTGACTCATCCCCACCTAAAGAGCCATTTCCTGTCATTAATCTTGGGAGGAAAGGTGATTGCAAGGAGACACCGAATATGAAGATAATGTCTTTCTGTTTCCCAAATGCCATCGAGCAATAAGAGGTGATCATTCATTCCTCTGATTCCTCGTTACAAAAAAAAAAAAAAAAAAGGCAGCTTACATGTTAATGAAGCTCTCTTGATTTGCCTTTCTGGATGTCTTGACGCTGATAACTGAAGCTCATAGCTGATGATGAGTTCTTTTAGATAATGCCAGGATGATAACAGAAATCCATGCATCATCTTGTTTAACAGTTGATGAGGAATATTAACTCAGTGTGGTCTGTGACAAATACCATTTTCCAAAAATGTGAGAATTGTGTTGCAATGTATAATACCTGCCACTTTTAATCTAGTTACTTTCAGAATTGTCACCAGGTAATATTCAAGGACAAAAATAAATTGCAAATTAATAGCAATAGCAGTATTATTTCTACAGCACATTTCATACACAGGGACAATGCCGTGTGCTTTACATAAAGAAGAATACTTAAGGAAAATCCATATAAAATATGATTTAAACATACAAAGTACTTAATGAATAATTAAACATAGAGTAACACAATGTAGAGTGGACTAAATACACATAATACATAAAATAGAATACATATTAGCTCCATCATAAGGACACAGTAATGTTTTAACCTGAATTTAAGAAATACTACATTTGATATCTCCAGGCAGCTTGTTAGAGTCGTATGCAGCTAAATACTTCATGATGTTTAGTTTGGAATCTTGGCTTTGCTAGCTGACATGAATCCCATCCGGTTTATGTTCTTTGAGCATCTCAGAGACATATAAACCATATAAACCAATCAGTGATTTATACGTTTGCAGCAACACTTTAAATGTTTTCTGTAACTAACGTGAATCCAGTGTAAATATTTCTAAATGGGAGCAATGTGCTCTGTTCTTCTAGTCCTGGATCAAACAGCAGCATTCTGAATGAGCTGCAGCTGCTTAATGGTCCCACTGGGAAGACCAGTTAAGTGGCCATTACAATAGTCCACCCAACTGGAAGTGAAGGCATGGATGAGATTCTCTTGGTCACTGTGGCGCACCAGACCTGGCAAAAAAATAATTCTGGCTATATTTTCAGATGATAAAAGGCTGTTTGAGCTTTAATATGGCTGCTAAAAGTGAGGTCTGAGTCTAGAATGCCAACATGTCAGACTTGGTCTGTGGTTTCAGAGACTGGAGTTGTTTATAATGATTCTCTTTTCTTTGTTGCCAAACACAATAATCACTGTTATGTCCTTATTTAGCTGAAGGAACTTTTGGCTCTTTCAATTATTTATCTGCTCTAAACAATAACAAAGAGTCTATTGAGCCGAAGTCATCAGATAAGAAGGCTATATCAATGTGTTTGTTTTGTAGCATTTGACCCAAAGGCAGCATGAAGAAATTAAACAGAACGACCGACGGTAACAATAACTCTGGACTTCTAAATAAGCCCTGGGCCATTTTTAGGACTGCTCCTGCTCAATTTCCCAACCTGTCCAACAGTATTCTGTGATCTACAGTGTCAAAAGCTGCACTGAGATCTCGTAAAACCCAATCTGATATTTGAACTAAATCACTATTCAGTCACCTTAAACCCCTTTATGAGGACGGTTTCAGTACTGTGGGGAGGTCGGAAGCCTGACTGAAATGTATCAATGTGACCACTTGAATGTAAAATATTGCTGCATTGAATTAAAAACACATTTTCCCGGGTGATCTTAGCTATAAAAGAATGATTTGAGGCAGCTTTTTTTAGTGACTTTGCTACCTGATAGTGAGCCATTAGATATTTTCTGAGTTAAAAAAGTGTTTTTAAAACAGACGGCCGTGTGTCGAGCCAAGTTGTCGACGATTTAAGATGCCGAAATGTTTCTTTTAGAATTTCTTTGTTAACATCAAACCATGACATAATAGTGAACTTACTTCCAGATGGCGGTAGAGATGACATGTTTTCATTGTTTGACTGTGTGGTGGTGTTGATCGTCAGTCTGATAGATTTTCTCACTACAAAAGAAAGCTGAGTCATTATATTTCTCTTTGTGGAGGAGTTTGTAAGCTTGTCAACTGTGACACACGAAGAACGTCCGGCTGTTATTGATGCTTTTAGAGCTGTCCAGCCCCGAATATCTCAGAGTTATAACAACGAAGGCTCTTTTTCATTGAGATTTGATGGCATGAATAATATTTTCAAATTTCATGCTGGCCCGTAATGAAAGAATGGGCAGACATGAAATAATAGATAACTGACAACAAATGAAGCAAACAGATTTCAGGAATAAAAACCTTGTGATTGCAAGACTCAAAACTTCATTCTCACAATATCAGACGAGTTCGACTCAATATTTTCCTTCATCACCGGTTCATTTCTTGGCATATGAATTTTGGGTTTACTTTTCCAAAAGACATTCATGAAATTATTAAAGTGAAACCTCAATAGGAAGGGATTCTGTTGCCATCGGAATAAATACATCTTTCGTCTGTGTTGCCGATAAAACACAAATTAAATTGAGTAAAGCAACTACAGAAGCTTTATTGCACATTATAGAACATGATAGTCATGTAATGCATTTTTTCAACGAAGCTGTTTTTCCTCTTTTCTGAAGTAAAAAAGGACTTATGATAGAGCATGCCATAAAATGGAAATGATATACAATTTGCTCTCACTGGCATCTAAAATCCCTTCAGTCCTGTAGAAAGGGGACTCTATAAAATTGCTGATTAACCAGGCAGAGAAGTCACAGGCATACAAATCAAAATGTAACTCTGTGAAGTACAATTTAAATATTCACTTTGATTATTCAATTAGCAACAACGTATCTCGAGGAAAACCAAAGAACTCAAATTTGAGTTTATTCACAAAAGGTTTCTACCAAAGCATCGTGAAAGATCATCAAGTGGTTGCTGTATTTGATTATGTACTTCCAACTGTGTGTGATTAACTGAGCTCTTTCTAAATAGTTTCTTATTTGCGTACCTCATCACTTAAGGTTTAAGCCCATCTGTATTTGTCTTGGCCTCTCGGTTTTCTAATAATGTGTAGCAAGAAAATAACTTAAAACGTCAAAGAAAGTAAATAGAACACGAGTTATCTAATTAAAGGTTGAGTTAGGAATGTGTTCAGATGGCCCAACGCCTCAACAGTGAAGGAATTATCATTGTTATTTTCTTCCTTCAAAATCAATCTGGTTTCCAGCAATTGGATTGCACAGTTAAGGTATAGTGTGTCGCCTAACTGCCAACTGTAAATTAGGGTGCCGAAGAGAAACTGCTCTACTTTCTAATAGGAATTTTTCAGAGAGCCTGAAATAAGGGGATCTATTTCTCAGGGGACTGATTTTTCACTTTGAATTACTCCCATGGTCCATTCATCTCCTGGCCAATAAAGTCCTGCCGACTTGACGCCTTGTCATTTTGGAGATTCGGTGTCAGCCCTGATGAATTGCATTTCATCTCTCTGTTAACATGTTTCTAATTCCTACAGCAGACTCAAACTGAAGGCCCAGAAAGACCAAAAAGTCCTGCAGAATTAAAAGGAAATAATAAGAGAGAAATGATATTGCAACTAGCGGGAAGAGAGGAGCGGCACCAACTCATACAGCCGGTTGATTGTTTCCACTCTGGTGCAGAACTTACATTAGAATATTTCAAATAGGGTTATTCCTCTTCGTGGAGTAAATCGATCTTGGGTGTTTTGGAGCAAATGGAAGTCATTTGCTGACATAAGCTACTGCAAACTACATTGAATGCATTGTTGATTTGCGATGGAGTAAGAAATCAGTCATAATGACAGTCCACTGTAAAGATCAACATAAGCCACAGGGCATTCTCCAGATAACTACTTGGGTCATCGCCTGCACAATGCAATAGGAAAGCAAATCCATAAATGACCACAATATTTCATAGAGTTATATAGTAAATAAAAAGTGTATTTGTTGTGCCAGGAGCAGCGTACCTCTGTGGATATGTGGGCCGTCTACCTTCGTGGCCACTTTCTATCTGCTCTGCTACACCTGTCTTACCCAATGGAGCAGCAACCACCCATCAGTACCAACCCCCGAGGCTATCAGACTTTCCTTGTAGAGGAACGGCATTACACATTTTTCTGTTTGTTTTTGTTTTCCCAAAGATGTTGGTTTCAGTCGGTGAAACCGACCAAATAGACCTCGAGGTGAAAAGACACAGCACCTTGGCCATCAAGTTTAAAAAAAAAAGAGAGCGAAAACAGTAAAGGTTTGAGTCTCATTTCGTTCGGGAGGAGAGGATTTGAGCCGAAGGGTTTCTTCAAATGAAACTGCTCTCTCTGTGCTATACACAGGTTAGCCTTCATTTAGCCTCGGATCGTTACATATAATATACCAAACAATGGTGAATCAATCCTGCAAGTGCTGGATGCTAAATATCTTAACATCTTTCTGCAGGAAATACAATAGAAATATTAAATGGAATTCATAGTAGAGGCCAAAAGGAGACTGATTACTTATGGATTTCCTGACTAAGGTAATACTAACTGATGCAGAGGTATGTTTAGCTTTTAGTATCATACAAGACTGTTTCTCCGGCTTGTTTTTCACATCCAGAATGACCTCCACATACATTTGCACAGTGTCTTAATAAAGAACTCACTAAACATGAAAGACACAAGGAACAAAGCTCACCACAACAGGGTTTCCTGCCAGGGACTCTGCCCATATGGGTCTGTCCTCTTGTGGATATTTTGTCACCTCTCAGTCACTCTTTCATTCTGTGACTAGACCTCGAAAAAAAGCTCCAGTTTTGATGTTGAGGTTGTCAATAAAAAGTCGGAGTCAACAGTTCTGTACAGTAAAGTCTTGTATCCCTCCGGGCTGTGTGTGCTCGCTGCTGCGCTGCCTTTGTTTATTTGTCCCTCTCAAGTTCTCCTGCGCCGTCCCCGGAGATATCACCATTAAATTGCTTTTTGGTTCAGAAGCTACTCAGATGCATTAGAACCTGTAATGGACTTTGCCTTGGTGAAGGCGACAGACGGCGTATTGATTGTGCCTTCTGGGTAGTACAGCTGAAACGGCTTCACACCTTTGAATAATTCATTTCTCTATCAAAATTATTGTCCTAATTGTAACAATGTTTGGACGGCAAACTGCGAGGAAGGAGAAGGAACTTATTTTGTCTCCCTCTGCCCTCTCTGATTTGAAAATGGGTATAGTAATGTGATCATTTTTCATGCAGCATTATAATCGTATCCATTATGAATATGATAACTTCTGTTGCCTGAAAGGCAAACAAAGTTTGAGACGGATCACGCCTCTTAGTTTTAATTAAAAATCACAGACAGCTTAATTGCAGTACAGATGTGCTCTGCTGGCCCGTCATTACTTCAGAAACTGAAAGCGAGGGACTGCTGCAGATTGTTTGGGGGGTCTTGCCCCGTGCCCCTCCCCCCCCGTCAAGTCTGGACTTAACAAACTTTCCTTTTCAAGTTTCTTCTCACGGTGTAATTAAGTTTCCTTGAAGGTGGATTCTTTAAATTGTACTTTGATAGGTGGAAATGACTGGGACAAAATGTCACTTGAACTCATTCCGAATGCACCTGAAAGTCAAGTGAGGCACTTAAGGTTCTTCTGCTCTTTGAGAATATTTTGTCATATTTGCATGTCGCGAGGTAAAGCCGCTTTTGAAATGTACCTCGGCCCGAATTATGTATTTCTGAACTGATAATGCTGATCTGTAATTCACTGCGGGCTCTTAACAATCTGTACGATGCCATACATATTTATGAAAATCCCCGCCTCTGGCTTACATTTAGCTGATTGTGCACTTCTGCATGCAGTCTGGTTTGGTCATAATCCATCATTATGTTAAAGCACTACCCCCATATCTCAACCCTCTCCACCTCACCCCATTCTGGGTGGATTGGATTATCACTGAACTTTATTGAAACATTTAAAGTAGCAGAGATTATCAGCGAGACTTTTCTGAATGACTTTAAAATGCTGTTGGTGCTTTGAACATGTTGCCACAGTCGCTGTGTCTCCCCGTGTTTGAACCACGAGAACATAACAACTGTTTGTGAACTCTTATCTGTTTCAAGAGCATTTTGATTTTTGATGTTATCAATATTATCTCCATAAGTCCTTTCTTGTGTTATTCTCTTTATTTCCTCGCATCCCTTTTCCAGACACCCCCGTGTTTCTTCTATTTTAGAACCTGTTATGTGTCTGATGTTGCCCCTTGCCAACCTCTTCATCAGAAGCTGTCTGTCTTTGTACTTCACAACTTTAAATATTCAATCGAGCTGTTTGATGTTCGATAAAGCTGGGAGAAAAAAAACAAAAACAAAGAAATTGGACAAAGCATTATCCCATTGTGTGGTGCAAGCACATTTAAGATTAAGTTAAGATTAAAAAGGAGTATTGATTTCCCGTCAATAACAACACATCTGTTGTTCCTCAGCCTAATGTTATCTCAATTTAAGAACCAAATGTAGCTTCAGTCGTCAGCCGAAGATACAACCACACAGTCGCACGGCTCACAACACTTGGCTCACTGCCAACACTAACTTGCAGATGCTTTTAAAAAAGGTTTGGTGCGATTTGACTGCATAATAAAACTGATGCAGTTTGTTTCAGCTCATTTGTTTCACTTACTGTAGAAACTGTGGTGGATGTGTTTGCACATCTGTCTTCTTTTGCCCCGTAAGCACCGATTCTGAGGACATGGAGTTGCACGATACGACACTGTTGATGAAATGTGCATAAAAGTAGGTGTATGTAATGTGTTCAGTATTACTGTATTACTGTAGCGAAGGAAAAAGACACATCGACACCGACTCTCACTCTCCACACCATAAACTCTTAGAATCACCGTCCCAGTATTGATTTGGAAACGTCACTGAATCAACTAATGCATCACCGAGCGCCGGGTGTCTGAATGTGGCTTCACGTCTAATCAAATACATGTCAGACAACTCAGTCGATTTTGCCCCCTAGCACATCGGTGCTGCGATATCAGCCATGTCTGGTTAATGCTGCTCCGGGTGAGCACAGATGTTGAACTGTAAAAACGGAGCCCAGGGCAGCTGCAAAATGCAAAGTGACTAAATCAGCGCTGGATGAGCTGTTTGTCTTTTTGTGAAAATGCTGCTAAAATGCACCAAAGGTTTAGCCTTGGTCCGTCTGCTGTTAACAGATTCCACTTTGGTTCATTTTTATAAACATGAGGCACACAAGATGATTTAAGGCGCAGATGCAACAAGGTCACTAGCTGAGTGCAGACTCTTCACTAACAATATATGGAGCAAGGTTATGATTTTACCTGGAAAATACTTACTTCATGTAGAGTACATCAACTTATTTTTCCCATTTGACAAAATAAAAAGCCTGAACGGGGCAAAACTTTACCTACGCCAACAACCAGGGATGTTTAAAAAATAATGACCGTAACCTGGTTTCTTAAAGTAGAAAGTGCAAGCACATGCGGGAAAGTCGGTGTGTCGGAAGCTTTGAATTGTCATTGTGAAGATTAATAAAGAATGAGCTTCTTTAATGTTACGCCTGAGTGAGCTCATAAAAGCCGACATGTAGTGAAGGAAGCGATGGAATACAAATAAACCCGGGCCCAATAAATGTCATTACTTTCCGTTTGTGTTTGCAAGGCATGCAGGAAGTGAGAGACTTGGGTGTCCGCGATAGAGAGACAGGAGAAAGTCATTTTGCACGCGCTTGGCAAAGGGCATCGCAAAGTACTCTCAATTTGTCATATGCAATTGGCTGCATGCTTTCAGAGGGAAAAATATGTGAGGTGTTTTCATGTGGGGTTCCTTTGCTTTATCTGATTCAACCGCATCATCACTGGACACTCGAGAGAGAATCTCTCCATCCACATTTGGTTTGTATCCGCCTTTCTCTTTGAGCTCAACTCCACACATTCTGACTCACTTCCACTGAACGCTTTGCTGAATTCTGCAATTGTCTTGTGTCTGCCGAGAGATTCTAATTGAAAAATGTTTTTTGTTTTGTTTTTTCGTTACAAGGACATCTTGATCTGACTTCTTGTCTTTCACAGGAGTAGCCCATGCATGTGAAAGAGTTGTCAGGCACCGGTTTCAGAGAAGGCCTGTCGCTGCGCTGAATGCAAACTTGCTATGCGTCGGCAGAGCAGAGTTGTGTTCAGCTGAAGTTCAGTGTTTGATGGGTAAAACCTCACTTTTCGCAGCACAGACTCCCTCCACGGTTCCGCAGAGCTAAGAACGTAATGGGAGCGGTGCTTCATGGCCCTGACCTTTGCGAGAAGCACTGAAAAAAATCATCAGTTTCCTCTCTCAGCGCTGAGTACATCTTGTTTTGTTGTATTTTCAGCACCATTGGATTTAATGAAGGAACAAACACGGTAACATGGAGGTACTTTCCCTGTGTACACTTGCTATTGCTCAGACTTTAAGCCACGCTAGCAGCACCATTTTAGGGATCGTCAGCTTGTCGTTGCCTCCACCACTTTGGTCCAGACTGAAATACCTTATCAATTATGGATTGCAATGAAATTTGGCATACACTTGGACCTGCAATTTTTCATAGCACTTTTCTAGCTTACTAGCTACTCAAGGCGCTTCACACACTACATTCAGTCACTGATGGCAGAGGAGCCACCTGCACATCAGAATCTAACTCATTCATACGGCGATGGCGCAGCATCGGGGCACTTGGGGGTTCAGTATCTTGCCCAAAAACACCTCAGTATGCGGACTGGAGGAGCCGGGATTCGAACCACCAATCTTCTGATTGGAGGACGATTCACTCTACCTCTGAGCCACAGACGTGCATCAAAAGGATGGAGGTCATTGTCTGACTTTAGCAGGCTAACATTTTTGGTTTCCATGGCTCGACACACATTGGCATTCCTTACTGATATCCATGCTGCCCTAATGATTTTTGGTGATCCCTTGAGTTTTCCTCTTGCACCAACAGCAGGTCAATGTTTTAATTTATCCTGTGAAATATCCTTTTTTAACAACCTGTCAGGCCTGTTTTCTATCTCAGCTACGTCCTAGTAGTACTGCACATCCCTGCTCACGTCCACAGCAGCACCCACACACGCAGGTTTGTGCTAAACTCACAGAGTGAAAGTCAACAGCATACTCTGCGTCATTGCAAAGAAATAGCTAGCAAACCTCGGTTGTTAACACACATACAGGTATGCACATATTCCATTAAGTCAGGGACTATTCGAGAAACAGAAGACACAAGCAGAGCCCTTGAGCTGCAAGGGGCCCTGGGCCAAAAAGCAACTTAAATCAATTCCATTTGATTAGGTGCACTACATCTTATAATTCCATTAACGCAGGGATGGATTTTCAATGAATGTAACTGCAGGCAAATGGTTGGGCATAATTTTGTGAAATGAAATAGAGCACAGGTACAGAAATAGGGTGTGAATTTCTTCCTTTGCTCCTATTTCTCCTCCCTCTCTGCTGATAAGGACTTTGCCTCATCCTAATGCTGCAGTCTTCTTTTTGCATAGCGACTCCCCCCCCCCCCACAGCATCTTAAAAGGCTTTTTGAATGCTTAGTCTAAATTATTTCACACTTTATTATATCAGCGTTGGCTCAGTAGGCCGTGGTAAGACCACCGTGCAATTGCCTGATTTAACCCTAACTAGCGATAAATAAATACTGCATATATGCTATTAGTTACAGCACAGGGGGGTTAAGCATTTGAATGAGCTCCACTGTTATTTCTCTGCTCTCCTTTTTTTACTCTGCTAATATCACATTACAGCTGCAGACCCAAAGTCAGGATTTTGACAGACAATGAATGTGATTACACGTGTCACCCATAGAGTTAAGTGACTGGTCCTCACAGAACATCAGAGGGTGATTGGTGCCATGGTGTGATTTTAAAGACCTCAAGTAAAATATCTTTCAGTAAGCCAGTGAAGACAGCTAGATTTACTGCATGACAGCCACAATGTTATGCCTCACTAATCAACCTTTTCTGCACGTTAGGCTCGTTTAGGGCCGGGGATATCAGCACCGTGATATGTCCTGCCATAGGCGACCATATGTAGACTTACGCATGTTGCTTCACGACTCACTGTCCATTATCAACTATTCTAACCTTTAACCTTTAACCACGTCTGTTCTGTCATTTGCAGAAAGTTTCTACTACTTGAACTTCCTGCTGCTTATCTCAAAGGTAAAGCTTGTTGAACCCACACTTGAACCTTTCTGGCTCTCGAGTCAAGTACAAATTGTTTGCACAAATTCTTAGCGCCGCTCCTGTTTTTGTTTATTGACATCACTGATCACAGTCAACTCCCAGTAAACGGGGGCCTTAAGCCGCTGCAGAGGCTGTGTCGGACACGGTGCTGCATCTTTAATGTCGTGCTAGCTGGGGGACTCATCAAATATTTGTGTCTGTCCCAGTCAAGCCACACAGTGCTTACACTGGCTGAATGACTCGGTGCCCTCCTGTCCCCTCTCGGAAAAAGTCGTCCCGCGCTGAATGGATGCTGCAGTCATCTGCGGTGACAGAAAGTCACTGATGAAGGTCAACAATCCATCAGGCCCCCGAGGATGGAGAAAAGCCCGGGCCACTGAATGAACATTTCAAATGATGAACGTTTGTAGCAGATGGACATAAATCCCAGCGTTAACGCTGACTAAATGTTTTCTTTGAAACATCAACACCTTCTACTTATATATCATTGAGATGTAACAACTCAGCACACTTGGTTGCACTAAAACAGCATTACAGAGAGTTAAACCGACAAACTTTACTTACATGCCTGCGGCTGAGAATCCATTATAAAGTGCTTTATTAACAGTCTTTTTTTAACACATTCTTTCAGGGCACACTTGTCAAAAATGTCCTGCTGAGATTTGTTTTATAAATAAATTATGTTTGTCCCGTAACCTGACCTTTTATATCTATACTATTTTAGTCATTAGCATTACACTAACAGATTAGCAAGATTGAACCATAGTTATTCCATAGTTCGATATTCAACTGTAAGCCAGCAGCCATTTGCCAGAGAGGGAGCGGAGCAACAACTGTTCCAGTTTATGTTGAGGCAAGGGGAAATCAAGGGAAGATTTATGAGCATAATAATGAATCCTATGCCTGCTTTAATTACAACAATCCTGGCCTCTTTGAAGTATGCTGTTGTCCTTTACACTGAACAGATAAACATGGATCAAGTACTGCATTTGCATGTTTGTGAGAATTTTTTTTATTATTGCCTTATGTTTGTCAGTACAGATGTTAACAAATTGCAGCAAAGGGAGCTTAATTGCCAGCTCCACTTACATGAAAATGTGAGATTCACTTTGACTTCCATCGTCCATTAGTGGAATCAAAACTGAACTGGGAGCCTTACTGGGTTTGTGAGATACGTTATCAGCTTATGACTCATAGGTGGCAACGATGCTAATTTATTTCATTAATGAATTTTGAATGTCAAGCCGACATCGTTACAGGGGCAAAGAGGAGACCTGCGCAGATGCTTTTTGGCCACGTCGTCTCTGAAGCACCTGTCCCCGCCGTATGGCAAGTGCTCCGTCCGTTCCAAGATGAGCTAAACAAGGCAAACGGATCAAAATCCGTGCCAAAGCAGGTGTGCGACAGTTCCACCTGTGTTTTCACCAGTTGTTCACTTCTCCTTCTCATGCCCGGATAAAGAGTCTGATCTCTGGCAGAATAAAAAAAGGATCTGTCAGCTCCTGGCAGGCCAGAGAATTAGTTTACCGCAACACCCACCTGCTCTCCCCAGGTGATGCTGATCGGGGGCTGGGTTGGTGGTTTCAGGCATCCTAGACTTCTATTTGCCAGTCAGACTGTTGGTTTTTCATTCGTGCTAATTTAGGAATTCCATATTTTCACTTTTAGCTTTCCTCGTGGACTCATTAGAGATGATGTGAAATCAAAAACTCTAATCTGGAGACATATCTTTTCCCCTTTGCATAAATATTTTGTTGCTTGCAAATGCTGGTGTTTGCCATATTTATTGCTTTAAATGCTGTATCAGCTGATATTTGGACATCCTCGGAATAATAACTAATTTTCACTCCATTATCATGCAGATTTTTGCATTTGATTTTTGTCTTGCATTCTGTAACCATTATCACATTGTGCATCCTTTGCATATTAAGCAAACGTGGCCATCCTCAGAGGAATAACATGAAGAATGTCTTACGGATGTGAACGAGGTGAATAATATTCATATCAAACGAGGGTCCAAAGTTTACCATCAGTACGTGCGGTCAGGAAGCTGCACTGCAGTTTGCATGAAAGTGCATAATAGTTCGACTTTAGCAGGTTATATACACTGTGCAGAAGAGAAATCTTCTACCAAAGTTCAAAGTAGAGTGTGACCTTGCATGACCTTGGCTGTAATGGGAAGACACTTTTTCACAAGCCCTGGGCTGAAAACAGTGAACTCCTATTAAGCATCACATCAAACAGTAGAATTCATAAGATGAATCTGGAAAATCTGATCTCTGAGCTATATGCTTTTCAATACCACTGCAGAATATGCCTTTGGAGTTTAATTCATGTATCTGAGACATACATTTGGGGAAAATAAGTATGCAGCATATGCATTACAGTTACAGTAAGATTCATCAAAATTATACAAAAAATTATACAAAAAAAACTGTTGAAACTGGTTTAAAAAATGTGACTCTATGTCAAATAGATGTAACCTGGATGTAATTCATGCTGTGGACCTTAATAACAACTAACCTAAATCATAAACATTACACATCAAAAACATGCTCACATGCATGCAAATAATGACAAGAAAAGCGTTGCAATTAAAAACAATTCTGAAAATGCACAAATTCACTCCTGCATGTGTCTATGCATTGTAAGTATTGTAACATGTGCATCATTTGGTAGAATTTAAATGCATCTATTATGCCCTTCTCTACCTTATGTGCACATCACATCTGCACATGCATTATGCATAAGACTCCTTATCACTGCCTGACATACGGGAAGGCTGATGAACATATGACTCGCTATAAAATCTTGGCACATACAGTGATATCCCAAGAGCATGTGACTGGCAGTCTCTGCATACTGCTATTTTTTTATGCTTATACTGTAGGCGAGGAGCACACAGGGACATGCACAATCTTCTAAATAGTCTTCAAGTTCATCACATGATAAATCTACATTAAGTGTGTTGCCTTATGCATGTAATTGCATTCAAATGCGTGTCCACTTCTTCAGTAAGTAGAACCACAGGGAATGGTATATCCTCTTTACGTGCATCATCATTACACTACTTAAATCTGATCATCATTATATTGGTTTAGCCACATTGGTAGGAAGAAAATCATCTGAATGTATACATCTGAAAGTAAATACTGATATTGATATGGTGTCTTGGATGCATTAAAAATTGGATTTAATTTATGCCTGGATCTGAAGTAATTCTGGAAAAGCCACAGTATCACCAAGTCTGACGCATTTCTGATGCTGTGTCCTTGGGAGAGAATGGCTTTAGTTCAGAATTGCAGCACCCACTTGTTTCTGAAGTGCTTCCTTTCTGTCCCTCCTTATTGTGTAAGCTGTCCATCAAAGGCTGGATTTATTGTTGGTGCCTCAGATCACACAATAGACCGATGCAGTGTTATCAACATGCTTCTTTTGTATGCAAATACATTCTATGCAAATTGGCTGTGAACTCTGTCAAAACAATTAGCAGGCTAGCACATTTGCATGTAATCGTGGTCTTGCAATATCTTTTTTTTTTTTTTCTAAAATGGAAAAGTGTAGTTCAAGCGCCTCTGTTTGCATAGATAGCGCTGATGTTCTTCCATGATCAATGTATTGCCCATTTACTGTAAGTGCAGGCAGCATCTTAAAGTGGACCTCTGCTTTTCCCACCTGATTCTCTGTTTTTACGTGTTTTATTTATTTATTTAGAAGATTTTGTTGTTGTGGAACAAGGTCAAAGCCCAGAATCCTGCAGGGGGAAGCATGTTAAGTGAGCTGAGGGGAGGCAGAGTGCGTTTGATGGATGCTTGGCAGGTTGAGGTGAAGCGCCTTAAGACCTCTCACACACACACACACACTGTCTACCATTGACTGGCATGCACTGCTCTTTCCGTGAGGTGGAAGAGGGCTGCACTGCTCGGCACACTGCATCAATCAAGAATGCTCATGTGAATTTAGTGATACAGCAGGGGATGAAATTTTTTTTTGCTTGGGGATAAATGTGTTGTTTGGTCTCTTCAGGCTTAATTCTGTTCAAGAGGGGAACTAGAAACCACAGTGACTGAGCAACACTGGCCTCTATAGGCAGGCAGAGGGACTGAGTTAACGTGAGGAACTGAAGGCTGAAGCTCCAGCATTAGAAATAACAAATCTCTCTCTGTCTCACTCGTGTTCCTTTTTTTTTTCTTTGTGTGTCTTTGTTTAGTGTGAGTGTGACTGCCTCTTTTTTTTTTTTTACTATTTGTTTGTGAACATGTCAGAGCGTGGCGTCACTTGCACACGTCTGGTTCTCTTTGTGGCTGTGTTTGTTAATGTCACTCAAGACAGCCAAATTGAAGGTGCCATTGTTAGTGCCGGAGGGCACCGGGAGTGAATTTGACAGCTTGACAGCTCTCATTAGCGTATTAGACACAAACAGTGGCACAGATGCTCCCGGTCAGTCCTTGGTCAGCCCGGAGCTTCGCTTAACGGCCTGCTGACAGGTGGCTTTGTGGCACTCTGTCTCACGGTTGACAGGGTGGCAAAGCAGGAGCTCCTCTTCTATAGGCTGCTGGGATTACCAAGGACGGTAGATCTTTCACAGACATGAATACTGGTAGAATGAAACAAATTCTGAAGGTTATACAAATATGCAACCACAGTTACAGTATACAGTATAAAAATATAGAAACAAATACATGAGAGTAAAGGGATGGAGGTACACATGCATGTGATCTTTGCATTGGAATATTTCTTTGACTTTGAATGCAGTTTGAAAAAGCATACAGAGTAAATATTTATGCCATGACGTCTGCCAGATCAGAGGACTGCTAACACACACACACACACACACACACACACACACACACACACACACGCACGCACGCACGCACACACACACACACACACACACACACACACACACACACACACACACACACACACACACACACACACACACAGTTGAAGCGTTCTGGTCCAGTGGTTCGCTTTGGAGTCAGATTTAGCTTTTTGCTGTAGCTTTTGTCATTTGTTATGGCATGAAGCTCAAAAGTTGAGTTCTCACTTTCACTCCACACATGCCAAAAAAAATCAATGCCAGAGGCACAAAAGTTCTGTTGAACAGAATGAAACTTAAATGATTTTCCCAACATACCTTTTGAAGTTTTTGGAATGCCTCAAAGGTAAAATAGAAATGGGCTTACATTGAGTTCAGCCAATGAGAAACCTGTTCAGGCAAATAAAGAGAAAGAGTTGAAGTTGTCCAAATTAAGAGTGAATGTAGAATGTTTCTTTTAAACTTTTACTGTGCTTGGAGTTTATGTTAAATAGAATAATTTTTCCATGCATGCATGACTGATTAAAAAAAAAAACACAGTCACCTCAGCATAACAGAATATAATGGAAACCTTTGGTTTCTCTCTGTAACCTGCAAAAGAGTAGAAAACTAAATTGGGCTTGACCTGCCAAATTAGATAATATTAGATTGTTTAATAGCCAAAGAACAGTATGTAACTCTCTGCAGCACAAATACATAATTGGACAACATCAGACAACCATGTAAATGCATCTCTGTGGTATGTGAGCAGGGAGGAGTTCAAAGTCCTGATGGCTAAGGGAAAAAGGAAGGTGTTTGCAAAGCATTTAGTCTTGTAGCGCCTCTGAAAGAATAATAATGATTCAAGATGTGTGTATAATGTTTAAAACCAAGGAGGGAATGTAAGCCCTTGTTTTATCAAAAACACTATTTGTGAGATACATTGCATGGAACATACTCTATAAGATATCAGAGCATTAATGTAGCATACATTTGCTATGTAAAAATATAGTGGATTATTTTCTACCTGACAGAGAAAGTAGTCCCTCCCGCCAGGCTGGCGGTGCTATTTAGAGCTTGTTAGTGGCTGTGAGCTGCCCCACCGGTTAGCTCATGGCTGCTGCTCTGCACTGATAAGGCTGGCCCGACCATCACGCCATCTCAGAAGCTCCCACCCTCCGATTTGTACTGAACACCTCTTTATTTACTCAGCTGAATATATTTAGAATAAGAAATGATGAAAGCCACATTATCATTTTATCACGTCATCACGCTGTATAACCTGTCATTATTGATACATATTTAAGGTTAAATTTCAACATTTAAAGGTGCAATGTGAAGCGTGTTTCTATTGAAACAGTAAAACGCCGGATGATGTGTGAAAAGGGAATGCAGAAAGGTGTTTCACACCTCACATAACCCTCACGAATGGACTTCATAAAGACCTTGCTATGACTGGACTGGTGCATGCTGGGGGCAGGGAAAAACAGGAATGACACAAATTTGTCATGTTCACCTCTGGTCTCCAGAATCATTTTCTATCTAATTCTCTTTCCAGCCCGGCAGGTTTAATGTAGAATCCAATCATCAGCCTCCTTTTTTATTTCAGAGGAATGGCAATGTTGAAGTGGGGGAGGCAGTGGAAGCCCATTCGTGACACTGGAGTGTATTAAAACAACATGAACACAAATCGAGGTAGGAATGCTTGTTGTTTAAGAGGCCTTACCCTGAATGTACAACAAGAGCATAGGTTATTCATCCCAAGAGGGCTGGGTCAGCTGCAAGTCCATGCCATTTCCCCTTAATCCACTTTAAAGATTAATGTCAAATCATTGTGTGTATGTTATGAACTCCCATAATGACTTGGCTGGAGGCTGCATGTGTCTCTGTGTGTATTTGTGTGCACTGTCGGCATACAGTCTGCACACACGAGTGCATTTCCTGTATGTAGGAATCTCACTTTTTACCTCAAAGAATAGGTGAAGCCATTCAAACCGAACAGAGAAGGACAAACACCTGACGTGGCTGCCTCTTTTGTTACTGCCCAGTAAAGTAGAAAAAAAAAAAAAAACAAGAATAAGATTTTCACCATCCTCTCTCACACTCTAAAAAAAACACTTTAATCGTGCAAATCGGCTCTTGTCAGCCGCAATGATGCAAGACGCCTTAAACTCAAGAGCCAAAATGCTCTGCTGCCAAAATGAACTGTCCTCATTGATTAACATTATCCATTACCTCTCCAGTCCTTTGTGGAACATTATTGCAAATCTAGACAGGGAGAGAGATGCTGTTTACCTTGGCGGTCTAGCCTGCTATTCATCATATACTGTAGCAGATTGGTTGATAACTGCAAATACCATACATCGGAAATTAAAAAAAGAAAACACGTACATTCAGATATTTATTACATGTAGGCCTAGCCACTGTTTCTAATTAAGCCACTGATAATGTTACCATGTACTACGATTAAGCACACAGCCTGCTATATTATTATGCACAGTCGTGTACACGGTTGATTAAAGGTTTGTTTACAGATACGACTGAGCCTGGGTTCCGCTGGATGCTAATTTGGCGGACTTAAATGAGAATGGGGGTTATTATTTAAGATGACAGCTTAGTGTATTTGTGCACGCAGCATGTTTGCACTCCTCTTTCTCACACGGAGGAGCTCACATCGCTATTGACAGAGCACTCTGAACAGATTTGCTCATGAGCTCAGGAAAGTCAATAGCGAGAAATTAAGACAGTCAACAAACATAACAAACAGCGGAGGGCCGGGACGCGTGCATCCGAGCACGGGAAGCAGGATGGATTTCAGGACTGTGCTGCCAACGTTGAATGACAAGTAATAACATCAATATTTAGGGAGTGGGTTCTTATGGCATTTTGTGGTGAGATCCCCGATCCTGCATTCCTTTTGAACAGATTGTGTTGGCAGTGAGAGCGCAGACACACGTGGCAGCAGGCCAGGTGATGACCCTGCGTTGATGGATGTGGCAGGCATGACGAGAGGCAACTAGCACACCATGGCTATCCGCATCACAGCTGATCGTGTCAGAGTCCCTTTTATTTGCTGACAACACTGGAAAAAAACATTCATGTTGTACTGGGATATGATCCACTGCTAACACTGAGTGTGGCACTAATAGCACACCACACACAATATACTAAAAGTGCACTTCAAGGATTTTATTTAGTGAATAACTAGCATGATGATTCATGTATTTTAGAGCTCGTTCATACTCCTATTTCTGCAATAAATTGCATTCTGATGTGGAAAACGTCTAAATGAAATGATTCATACAAAAAAATGCATTTAATGGTCTGTGGCTTATTATAGAGAATATGTTGAAGTAAGGTTTGTGTTTTGTTTTTCATTACATCCCTATTGGTTCCAGTTGCTTATAAAGTTCAGATGCAGAAACTTTCGATATATATATTGTATCAGGAGAAATAAACTCCAAACTTTGATAGAATCTAGAACCCTTTTCTTAATATCCTACCACCGTTAGACCCTAACAATTAAAGTCGAGCTGCAATGGCATTTTGTTTTATCTAGCTTCCGCACGGTGACTTATTTCTAAACGAAATGAGAAAAGGCAGCTGGGACGTAACGTTGGGAGGAATTTGATTTGATAGTTCAAAAGATTAGCTCACGCCCTTCTCTAGATCCGTGCAGAGCGGAAGTTGCAGATGAATTGATAGATGGATGTCATGATATCATTGATTGAAACTGGTTGGTAGTAGCTGATGTAAGAATGCATTTTATTTTGTTTGTTTATTTTAAACTTTCTCTAACTTCTGTGTACCTTGAAGCCTCATGTGGAATTCCCATGGCACTCATGTTATGATAATTCACGCCTGGCAAACACGTCACATTACTTAACATCTGAACTCATTTATGAAAACAAATGACATACAACAACATTAAATGTCAAAGCAGTGTTCACGCCGAGGATTTGATGAGTGACAGAGTTCAAAACATCCAACAGGCAGTTTGATTAAACCCTTCTTTGACCCGGGAGAATTCAACAGACGTGTACTCCATTCCTCACATTTCAATGCAAGAATCTCTGTGGATGCTAACTGACACAAGGAGGAAATTATATGTCAATTACTTTGAGGTGAATACATGGCAGTGAGATGAGTTTTTTTTTAAATGACAAATGAGAAACAAGTCAGGTGAAGACTAGCAGACCTTGACTATCAAATAAATCAATACACACAGACACACAGGGATAATATAATAGGGAATTTGCAACATATTTCTAGTTTTCGCTTGAGGCTCATTCAGAAAACTATATGACACTGAAACCTATAAACTAAGTTACATTTACACAAATTCTGAATAAACAGTAGTGTGCATTATACATGAATAAACCAAACATCCTGTAAAGTAATATGGTGTTATGTTCAGTTTGCACACGTGAGCATTAATCAGTGAAAAACGTGCAGCAGTCGTACTGAGGGAGGATCACACCGTCAGTCATTGTGTCTGCTTAGGTATTACCGTGGCCGTGATATATTTGTGATGAAGGCTGCAAATGCAGCTCGCTTATCAAACAATAGTGTTTTTACTCTGAAGCCCACAAGGACACACACACACACACACACACACACACACACACACACACACACACACACACACACACACACACGTGAGTGAAAATAGCTTGCAATTAGAGATCTCACTTTAAAAGTGTTTTTAAATGTAATTAAAATATATTCACCTTCTCGACTACGCCCACTTGACCCAATCAAATTCCAACCAAGAAATGTCATATTCCTAATGTTGACACACGCAGAGAAAAAATGAAAGTGATTAATAACGTGACAAATTAAAATCTGGATCTCTAATGGACCAAAAAAAGCATAAGCTCGTTCCCTGTACAGGAAGATGACAGAAGAGGAATACAAAGCAGCCCCTTCTCTGTTATTTGAACTACATTTCCCACACGCTAAAGCCTCACTTCCATTTCCCATAACCCTTTGCGCCGCTCTACCGCTCACAGGAACAAGAAGGTCGCACACAACAACGTTGTACCGAGGCACAGAAGAAACCAGACCGTAATCATGCTTGGACAAGCTGTAAGGCGGTTCGCAACGTCTGCTGTTCGTTCTTCACACTATTCTGAAGGACCAGGGAAGGTGAGGTTGTCACCTGAGTGCAGCGTTGTTGTTTTAAATGTGCTTTTTGTCTGCTTTCGGCCTCCTCCATAGTCACAGCCTAACGTTAGCTTGCCTTCACTTTACTTGGAGGTCATGTCCGTCATTTGACAAGAACGTGATTGTAATGCTAGCAAAAACGCGTCACATGCACGCGCGTTTTCTCCTTTTATAATGTAACGTGAATGTGGTGACAGGTTTAGGACAGCAATAGTTGATTTGTTGGTGGGGAAAACCTGTGACGGTGACCTGTTAGCAGTTAGCTTTGTGGCTAAGACGATGTTAAGGCTAACGATAAGCTAACTACTGCAATGCTAACCAAGTTACCGGTAACTAGCAAACCAGAATATGTCTGTTAAAGCTATGTGACATGCTGGTATACATATAATGCAGGAGTCTTTATGAGAAGGACATCCACAAACCGTAATGCGAATATGAATGTGTCAACGAAGTTGCTCAGATACGCCACTTCCGGTTAATTACCTGAAACTTAAGGTCACAGATAGCGTTACATTACTTTGACCTGTTCATTGTGTATGCTAGTCCACCACATTATTAAATATAATAGAGTGTGGTGTCAATACTGTGTCTTTGGATACTAATTGCAGTGTATGTATTTTATCATGTGAACTTAATGGTTTGAGTGATGTTATACAAATAATTGCTACAGTGGCTTTTTAATTTTGAAATGCAACTTAACATGAGGAATCACATTACAGATTTTAAAGAGTTCTTAACCCACTGATCATATATTTATGTAGCTTTTTCCCTAAATAATTTGCTTCATTTCTCCTGATGAAATTGGTCGAGTTCTTAAAATGCAGACACTTAATTGCCTTCAGTGGGCGTTGTTAACCACCTGTCCCACTCATGCATGACATTTTCGGCAAGAAAGGAAAGTCATTTTAAAAGTACACTCTTATCATTGAGACAGTTTTCTATTTCACCTTCAATTTCATTGACAATCCCTGAATTTTAAATGCCCTTTTTCCCCCAGACTCATTCTTTGTTTCTGACCCTGGCTACCTTGTAATACATGGCTGTGTTATGAAACTCTTACAGATATCCTGAATATAGTTGGACTGATCATTTGGAATAAAAGTGTAAAGTCACCTGTTCATTGTCCAGTACAGATTTAATTGTGTATCAAATTTCTAAGTGAAGTTGTATAGAGAGCACCGTCCAGTCAAAGGTTAGGTTAAACAGTTCAGTAAGGAACAGTGTGATGAAACGAGTTGCATTCATCCTTGGAGTTTCACTCGGTCATAATGGTGTCTCTTTTAACAGAACCTGCCATTTTCGGTGGAGAACAAGTGGCGTCTGCTCGGCATGATGGTGCTGTTCTTTGGCAGTGGCTTTGCATTCCCCTTCATCGTCGTCAGACATCAGATCCTGAAGAAGTAAAATGGGCCGGCGCTGTTTTATCAGCCTTCAAAGGTAATTGTGAATGCCATGTTTATCAAGCATATCGGCTTTCATTAAAATGTCAGGATGATGTGGCATTTACTTCTGCCTTGGTTTAAACGCTGACCTAGGACAATGACAGTCCTTTACTGTTCCTCTTTAGCCTTTTGGCACAGCGGCATATCTTAAATAAATTGCCTGTATGTCTGAGACTGACTGCAACAAATGTCATTTGGGTTGATATTGACGCTCTGTTTAGATAAGCTTTAGCAAGTAAATGTGACAGTTTATTCCAGACATTGATGTGTATCAGCTGCGCACGAGTCGGAGTTTTTGTCATATTTATCTTTGCTCGTGTTTATTCAGAAATTGCTTTTCCGTCGTCTCGTGTATGCAAGTCATCCTATCCCCTTTTTTGCCCTATTTTTTTTGTTCTCCCTGCAGGTTGTCAGCTGGAACATATTCATCCATCAGAGTACTATCCACATAGAAGAATGGGAATCTCTTAATGTTCTTTGTAAATAAAGTTTCCTCAAATATAAAAAATAGTATTCTTTTTTTCCTTTTGCAATACAGAAAACAGAATGTTTGCCATGTAAAAGCCATTATATAGCTAAACTTAGCTAGGGTTTATCAACCTTGCTACACAACAGACTTGATTTATTGTAACATGCTTAAGAACACGCGTTTATAAGATGATGGGTATAGAATCTGAACCTTTAAAACGTGTTCCCTTTGATTAGCTAAATACACATTGCAGGGTGTAATATGTCTGGGTCCTATAAAGGGGGTGAGCTTCTTGTCATCGTAAACAATCATCTAGTATTTGCTGTTGGCTCAACATCCTGCTCTGCCAAATGTGAAATTAATATAATAATTCTCCAGATTTATGAACACAGTTGCCAGTATAAAAACAACCATATTCAAGTGCTGAGGAGATTCATAAAATATGTAGCCTGTTGGCGTAAAGACATACTGTAAAAGTTAACAGACAACACATCACTTTGTGAATTTAAATCGACCTAAAGCAATGAATAAAGTGGAAATTCAAATTATTTGTGAGAGGGCTTGCATTGAGGAATCCATTTCTCCTGCTCTTACAGCCCTTCTGCTATTGTTCCCCTACTCCATAGCTTAGCTCTACAGCCGAACTCCACTGAATAACTGGTTTTAGTTCAATTAACCCTATGCTTCTGGCTATGATTATCCCAGGACAATGTATTAAAAAGGGGGAGGCGTAGCTGCTCAGTTGGTGAGGAAGGGGAATGTAAAAGTTCAGAGGCTTTGAATGCACCTCTATTCAGATCTACCATATGCCTGAAGTCATTTTCAGATGTCGGCTAGGGTCCGTTTCTCATTTTCTTGTGCTGTATAGCAAAGCTGTACCTGGGTTGGACATCGGAAGAGACGTACGGGCACAATCTGTAAGCGTGAGAAACAACCTGCTGTATGCCCTTTGTAACCCCCTGACTTTCTCTCTCAAACACACACACACACACAACTCACAGCAACATGTAAACCTGTCAGGTGGTTTTCTGTTGCCTTGAATGTGTAATGCTGTTATACCCTGAGTGCCTCTGGGCTTCCTGGCTGGAAGAGCATTCAGGTCGTGCAGCTCTTGCTAGGTGGCGATAAAGTTATCAGACATTAAATGGGGTCAACAAGTGGGAGCCGATATTTCAAACGGGTGCTGTATTGTCCTCACTTAGAATAGGCTGACCTTTGTTAGTAGCTCAAGGCTAAGGACAGGTGCTTTTATTTATAGCCAAAATTGCTTAACACAAACAACAATTTCTATTGTCACAGCATACTAAACATATGGCACCACACAATTAACAACATTGTATAGACATCACAGACTAATAATGTAGTCTCATCAGTACCTTAACATGCATCTTGAGGTGATAATACACGTTTCTGTTATGGAAGGAAGGTGATGAATGGGAAAACATCAACACTGCATAATGCATGTAATTGTCATTCCGCTCAGTGATATAATCTCAATAGCTTTTCTGTTTACGGAGGAAAGTGCTCAGCCCATCGCAGCTTTGAACAACAATCCTGTCTCAGAATGGTCCTTATCGGTATGTAATGAACCATCAGGATTAATGTGTGTAAACCCGCTTTAGTTGATGTCCTTCAGCTTCTGACACGAGCCATACTTCATGGTTACTCTTTTCGAGTGTCTCAACAATCACTGTTCCGTTCGCAGAGAATAAGGAAGCGCTCAAGTGCCATCGGAGACAAATAAGCCTCATCCAATTGATATTCCGTTCAAAGTTTATACCCTCGTCTGCATAGGCTTGAACGGTTGCTGTAAAAGGTAATAATCATCATTCCACACATCCAGCATGTCAATTAAAAGAAAAGAAAGTAGTTGGAGTAGTAAACATTTTCAAAGCTTCACTTTCCTGCTCTGAACACTTGACAGTATAACGCTGATGGAACAGAACCGCCAGCAGCTGCTTTAAATTCCTCAAATGGTTCAGCTGGGTGCAACGGTACGCTCTCGCAGCATTCAGAGTGCTAATTTCAGAATGTCACCAACATTTGAACCCCTTTTTCAGAAAAAAAGAGATTTTAAAGAGACGAGCATTCGCCCCCCCCCCCCCTGGGAGTACAAATTTAGCCGTTTGAGAAGTCAGGTCACATTATCCGAGCAGCCCAGAGTACAAAATCATGCACTAAGCAACGAATACGTTTTTGCGATAAATGTTTGATCTATTCGCTGCCATTATGCTGCTAACCGAGGCTTTTAAGAATCCTAGTTGATGCCAGACTCCAGCAGTGAGGACCAATTAGACTCAGTGGTGTTATCTGGACAAAGACCAAGCTGCAGTGCAGTACAGGCGATCTGAAAAGTACATAATGGTGTGCTGGCAAAGGGCATGTTACAGGAAAGGTCCTATGGTGCCCACAATAGTCTACATCACACATTTTAAATGGGCTTGCCATATCCACTGCGTGGCACTTTGAGCGGCTGCAGGAAGCAAGCAGGGGGGAGACAGAAAAAGAATACATTACAGGAGGATTACGCACCCAGCATGCCAAGTCTCTTGCAGAGTTTGTCATGCTGCATTTAATATGTAAGTGTGGGCCGGATATGAAGGAGAGAGAGAGAGTGCACGTGTGTTTTGCCAGAGTTTACCGCATCGTTGTGGCCAATATCTGGTAAATTCATTGTAATTGTCATTCCGAATGCTTTACATTCCCTGGCACACGGGCACTAATTAAAACAAAGTGTAGTCATTAAAGATCAATTCCATACCAGCTTATCAACACTGAGTGACTGTTTAACACCATGCATGCTAATGATATGAATAGCTTACCTACGATTACTGCAGTGGGTCTTTACTGTAGATATAGTCATGACTCAGTTGCAGCATCACAGCTTTTTATTTTCCCCTTATCCAACAAACAAAATATGGTTTTATATGTTCTTGCAGTTATGCAAATCACCGTATTTTCAGTATTTGTGGCCATTCATCCTGGCCTCTGTAGACTGTTCAATAATAGACTTTTCTGCATTTCACGTGTGGAATCTAATTATAGACTCATTTGCACTTCAGAGGAGGAGATAGTGAGCTTAGCCTGCTGTAACGCATGCACAGCCATCTAATAAAAATAATTAACCTTTTATCGAATCCTCTCAGTTAGAGGCACATTTCACATCGAGTTCCCAGTATTATAGTCAAACAATTACATTTGGAAATGTGAGTCGGTGGGACCTGACTCATTAGTGATTGATGGTTATATAAACATTTACTTACTCTGAATGAAAGTGGGTGTCTGACAAATACTCTACAGACTAAATTACCCCTCTGGGTGAGTTGGATGAGCTCTAATCAGCACTGTTGTAAACATCTCGGAAAGGAGCATTTCATTGTACCAACCGATCAATGTATTATATCCAAATGCGGGGTCGCTCTGGATGTGGCCGCCCGTCATATCAGCCTGACGACAATAAGAGGTGAAAGCAGTTGTCTCCAGACGCCGAACAACACTGTGCCACTGCGCTGTCAGTCAATAAAAGTTTCAAGGACATGCTGAACTCCCCAAGTTTCCTGCTAAGCCCTACCTACCTTCTCTGCTTTCCACACTCTACCTCAAAGATGCTGACTTGTGGAAGAAGTGCAGAACTGTCAGTGCAGGAAGATGAAGTGTACATGCACCTCCCACTTCGTCAGAGTGCCTTAGCCAGGAACTCTACACAATTAGTCCAGAACCTCCAGGGGATGGCTGTTCATAGGAGATGAATGCTCACGGGGTATAACAAGTCAACTCGTATACGTGTATGTGTGCATTTCTGTATGTCACGGGGAGGAAAAAAAAGAAGTGCAACAGAGGATTTGGTGGCATTTAACAAACAGTCTGCGATAAGCGTAACGGAGGAAAAACGGTCTCACCAATTTGAACAAAGCGGAGTACTTTAAAAGCCACAGTGTCATGAGCACACATCATCATGCAATATAGACAATTACGCCCCCTGCACAAATGGCACTTTGCAGCCTTTATCATTCATTAATGTTGCAATACCTTTGCTTAGAGAGAAATACATGCACTCAACCACCTCAAGAAGACCTGCCAGCCTTTTTCAGCAGTGGCAGATTACAAGGACTTTGTGAAGCCAAAGGAGAAAAATATGTAATTTGTCACTTTCTTTTTTTTTTTGCACAGTCAATTTGAAACAAAAAAAAATCGGTGCAGAGACCTGCCAAGACCGAGATCCGAAACAAGCATAATCTCTACATACCCTCCAGCCCATTTTAGAACATAGAGAAGTCTTTAGTTCAATAATGCAACACTACACACTGCCAGAGTTAATAGCAGCAAGTTTCAGGGTGAAAAAGTTTTCATTTGAAATAATCATGCCCACTTCGGTCCACGCTCTCACACTTCGAGCATTATGTTAATGCCTCTGATGGGTCGTCTGTGGATGAATGTGCATTTTTCTCTCTTATTTAATATCCAGTGCATTCTGGGTTTAGCTCTGCTCCCTCTCAATGAAAAGTATATTTTTCTCTTCCATTTGTCCGTGATAAAATGCTTTTTGGCAAATAAGTGCTCAGCTAAATAAATCAAGAGGTTTAGTGATCTTTTGTCCAGGGCTAGTGTATACCATCTCACTTCCAGGCCTCTGTGGCTGAACATCAAGTCATTAGAATTTCATTTGAATAAAAGTCCCTCAATTTTTATTCTGAATGCTGCATATCTAATTCAGGTCAGTGTAAGTCCAGCAATTAAAATTGGCCAAACAACATCTTTTACTTTCCACTGCTGCTACTTCACAAAATCGTTATAATACAATCACTTTTGGTGTTTTTTCTGTGCCTGTATAGCTGTACGGCTCATCCCCATAGATGCAACATATAAATGTCAGCAGGCTTATTCGCTGTAACAAGACCCCCGCAGTCTAAACCGAGCTGGGTTGGTTGGGGTCCATGTGATCTACATAGAAGAAGAAAACGAACAGTTGAAGATATATCTTTTTCTCTAATGAAGCATCTCCAGAGATGCTTTCTGCTGCGATGGAACAGTGCAGATGTAGTGTGGGAATACGCTCTGACAATGTAAGGCTACTAGAGATGGAAAGTGAGAGGGATGAAAAAAAAAAAGGAGGGTATGATCAGTTGTTGTTGTTTTCTCTGCCATGAGGTTTCTTTCCTCCCACAGTTCCAGAGAAAATATTTGAACCTCTTTTCTGCTCCTCAGTGGTCCCCCCCCCCCCCCCCCCCCCCCATTTTTACTCTCACTGGAGAGATTCAACCCACGGCACGACACACTGAGAGCCACAAACCTACTTATTTACGTGCACATTTGCACACGCCTAAGCCCTGAAACAGATGCGCAAACATTGTTCAAGTACATCCACAAACATCTACTGAAATATGCATACCGTGTTCACACAAGCACACAGGCAACAAGTCTAATTCCCCCCAAATCTGTCATATTTCTGTAAACTCAAATTAAGAGAGAGCATCTCTCTAACATCAATGAGTTGCAAAAAAATGACTGTAAACGCACCTGTTGTGCAATCAGCAGTTCTCCCATTGGGGCCAAGTATGCAGCTGGATTGGAGGCAGACCGCTGACGAATATTGATGGATATACAGAACAGAAATGGACAACGAAGCTGCACTTGTTCAGGCACTGTAGCTCTTCATTTGTTCCCCATAGGGAACGAACGGTGTCCTGAAGTCTGAGAGTCAGCACTTTTTATAGTTTTTGCAACTCTGTTTACCATATTTGTGAGATTTCAGATGTAGCTCTGCAGCAGTCTCCCAGGAGGACAGAGATGCAGAGGTAGAAAGGCCGTGTCGGTGCACTATTGTACATTTGCTAGGTAGCATGATAGCTCCCCCATCTGGACAAAAACAAACTACCAGGCTGTAAAATGCAACAAATTCCTCAGAGACTTTTAATGCCAAGGTTACAGCTGCCAGATGATAAGAGAATGACTCTGCTGGAATCAACGCTCTTCATACTTTGAACAACGTTTCAGTTGTTTTTTATTTATCATGCCCTTTGATTGTTCCATGTTCATGTATAATGCTATCATATGATGAGTAACTTACAGGTCAAACTCATTAAATGAAGCTCAGAGTGGCGCAGTAAGAGTCCACACAAACACATGCAATTTGATCTCACATGCTTTTTTCCCCCAGAGTGTTTGTTTGGAGGGCAGGATGCAACAATAAATGTTTCCTTTGAACGCACCAACAGAGCACCAACAGAGATACAATACAAGTCACAAAGGCAGAACTGACTGCAGGGGAATTATGAATGAAAGGCTTGTACATCACAGAGACACGGAGGGAGAACTGGGGCAGAGGAAGGCACGGGGCACTCCGATTGGCTTGCTTCTCCGCAGACCGCTCTCTTCCAGGATGTTCTTTGGACGCCACAGATGTTTGGATGAAAGGAACAGGCACAATTCACATTGGCCTGAGTTCTGTTGGGAGTGTGAATGGTGTCTTTCAAAGCGCCACTGAACCACATGGTGCCCAGGACCTCAGCCACAACGCCTCTGCAGACTAACTCAATATTGCAAACATAATAGGATCAAATACCTCTTTTATTCTGTTATTTTGGGGGGATTCTGGAATACATGTTTGTTTTAGAAATAGGATGATATTTTGAACTTGCCTATGTTGCTTTCAGCACAAAATAACCCAGCAGAGAGAAATATTTCTGAACACCCTTCAGCTCTACTGTCAACAATGAGTCATTAAAAGTTATGTTTGGTACTGAAATTACTCAAAGTCTCATAACTTACCTTTCACTTTAAAGAGGACATAGACCACTCTAGTATTAAGATTTTAGTGTGTGGTTGTGTGTGTATGTGTGTGTATGGAGGTTTGTGCAAACACAACAATCCCACTGCTCCGTAGCCTCTCCACTCTGATAGGAGAGGCCAAGATATCCAATTAATAAAAGAGGTTAAGGCTGACTTCCCACTGGCTGGTCCAATCACAGTCGGTGCCCCGGTTAATTTGGTGAACAAAGTCATGGCAGGGTTGGGTGGCCACTTAGTGAAAAGCGAGGCGAAGGGTATGGATGAGAGGAAGCACGATAAGGACTGAGGGAAAGATTGCAGCCCTCTGACAGCTCAGCTTGCATCGCAAATGAGGAAGCTGACTGAACAAAAAAAAAAAAGTTGCTGAATATGTAATGGGAACGATCAGACCACTCCAGCAGTGCTACACGACCAAAACAAAAGTTTTGCGACAACCAGAACTAGAAAAGTCAGGGTTAACCGCCTCGGTGGAATGAATATAATACGTCTTCAGGTAAATGTCGTTCCACATTTCCAGGTTTGTCAAGAATGGTAGTTCAGCCCCGTGTTTGTTACACAAGAAAATCCTGTCGGCGGCATTTTATCTCTGCTCGGTCCGTAACAGTAGGACATGAAGGGAACGTCTTGCATATGTGACATGTGGCTCTTTCTATTTCTGAGCACCCACATGGATACACACTCCAAAGCATCACTCACTTGACTCTACCCAGGAAGCCGGTGACTCTCCGCTCGGCAAAGGAATTTTCTGAGCTTGCAAAAAAAACATTGATAGATGTTGGCAAAATCTAGTACATAATATGCACCTCATTGGGACTGAAAACCAACTCTCAACTTTGACAAGCAGCCAACGGACGATGCTCAAGCTTTCCCACACAGACGCTGATGGCAGTTTTGCAAGCTGAGGAATATTCCCGTCTGCTGGCTTTTTTTTTTTCTTTCTCTCCCTCACTCACCCTGCATCCGCTATCTCCGTCACATCTTTCACACTTTGGTTTATGAATCCAAACTGACGGCAGGCAGACTTCTTTTCAAACTTTGAAAAAAAGTGACTCTGAATAGAACATGTAGCCCTTCGGCTCCTGGGGGCTCTGAGACTCCAGAGCTTTCTTGAGTGGTACATTTCAAAAGAAAAGAAAACTATTCAAAACAAAGAAGGTGGAGAAGAAACTATATATTTATATATTTCTAAGAATTCAAGTAATAACATTCGAAAGCACAGGTAGTAAAGGCAGTATTTGTTTAATGAAAAGAAATTCCGAGCAGAACTTTAGCGGTACATTACCAGTATTTCACTGCTGTTTCATCATTTCCAGTGGAGATCCAACCTATCGTTATAAACTCTTAAAGAAGGCATTCTCAGCAGTATTATCTTGACTCAATGTCATCATATCATAGAGTGCCCTTATTCTGAATAAATGTTTTCATCTATCCTTGAAAAGCTTCCCCAACGGCTATATCATAATATTTCATTACTTCGGTGTAATTTTCATAGGAAAAAAAAAATTGAATGAAGTATGTAAGCTTAATTCGATACAGCTATGGTCTTTTGGAGTTTCAAATTGAATTTCACCTGCCTTCAAAGCCTGGTAACACAATTAAGCTCAGTTCTTTGACTTTAAAATGTGATTTTGTTCTCAAGTGTCTTTGTTCTGAATGTCTTTTCTCAGAAGTTAATTGCATTTTCAGTGGGAGTTGTTCAGCAGTGTAAAATGGACAGTTATGACACCTAACTTGCATCTGTACTTACAGGCTGCAGTTATCAAATACCCCCCTGCAAGGTGAAATTAATATTTTTATACTTTTTCTTTTAGCTGAAATCTGGGTTATAGCAGAAGTCTATATGGACAGACAAAGGAAATGTTTGGGGTACTTTCTATGTTTTGTTACTGTTTGTTTTTGTATTCTCACCCCACTTTTAATGCTTCACATTTTCTATGGTTCATTAATTCACTTTCCTTAGTAAAATCCCCAAAAGGTCTCTTTAAGTTAGGGTGAATAGCCTGCTTTACGGAGCAAGAAAAGATGGTCTAATTAAACTATGCCCTCCGTCACTCTATTTAACCTCTGACTGCTTTTTAATGAGTTACTCAAATGGAGCAGGTTTGATTTATATTCCATTTATTCATGGACACATAAATGTGAAAAATATGGACCGGCCCTCCACTAAAGCCTCAGGCTTAACCTATCACATTAAGGCAATTACAGTCTGTAAAACTGAGATTTAAATATCTGTTAAACACTTCCTACTTACAAGAACCCCATTATAACCATTTATCCTTTACAGTCATGCTCACAACAAATACAGGGATACACATTCCTGCACATCTTGTGGGAGTGAGGGACTCTTACATTACAGGTGAGGATGGGGACACATAAGAGCAGAACAAGCAAAACAATTGGCAGTTTGTTGGATTTTTGTATTATAGCTGAGTATCCAGCCAATCAGTCTGTGCAAGCCCAGTGTCCCTGGAGACTCCTCAGCAGCCATCTGTGAGTGAAGCAGAGAGAAACAGCAACAGGGAGTTTGGGAACTCTGGAAATGCTGAATCAAATCTGCGCTGCCAGCTGCGAGAGGAGAAAAGTAAGACGTGGTGACCTGGGACCGAAACACACAAAATAATAATAAGAAGGAAAAGGGCCTGCTTTTGTGATGCTGGGAAAATAATGCATAAATATTAGTATGTCAAGGTTTCAAATGTTAACTCTTTTTTTTATACGTTCCATCGCAATAGGCAGATTTATAAAGCATGCGTGAGTGTAGCTGGGACTGAATTATCATGAGAGGAATTCTGAATGATACCACATAATGGTTTAGCAGCAACGGTGCCCTCTTCTAAAGAAAGGGACTACATGATTGACTGTGTGAGGATATAAACTATTGAGGGAGATATGGAGGGTGGGGAGGGGGGGTGGTCAGGGAGTTTGGGAGGGAGAGAACAGACTGCTCTATCATCTCTGTCCAGAAACCACTGGGATTTAGAGTGAGAGACAGTTTAGAGTGATGGAGAGACAAATCTCTTCTCTTGACCTTTGAGAGAATTGCCACATACAGTAATAATCCACCAGGGGGGAGCGGGGGGTCGACCATATTATTGGGGTTTCCACTTTTGCTTCAGAGAAGTACTCTTCCAACATACTGTGGAGGGAGATAAGGCTGGGAGGATGGAGGCCTCTGTACTCAACCATGTTTGTCTTCCAAGATTTGTTCCAGTCGGATAAAAAGAATTCTATTCACTGCTTTTGGCTGCAGCTTTCTCCTTGCTAGCTGTTCGTTGAGCTCTTCAGAACTGAGATTTCCACTTCGTGTGCCTTCATTAAATTCTAACTACTTCTATTTCGCCTCCCTTTGATTCAAAAGCTCTTCTCTGCACTTTTTCCTTTTTGGCCGAACAGCACACGTGGGATATAGCCTGAAGTGATGTGCAAGCAGAGCTGCAGCATTATGGGCCCTTAACTTTTTCATCTGTTACAGTAAGGAGGTTAGCATGACGGACCAGTTACTGCCGGTGCCTGTCACTGTGGTGTGCACCGCTCTCTGATCTACATCGTTCCAGGCTTTAAGTACTACTTCATGCCCTGAGCAATTATGGGCTGCGTCACGATGGTCTGCTGGATAGAAAGCCGAAGATGTATTGGTGGGAACAGTGCCGTTTCTGATAGTGAATAATTCATCTCTTACATTACTGCAGGAGTGATTTAGATCTTTGCTTGATTCACATTCACCTGTAATTTCTAACAGCCATCTCTGTCACGTGAGATTTTAATGGAGCTTCTTCTCACGGTGTGAGCACAGCGCTATTTAATGTTGCCGTATATCTTTGATCACCAACGATATTTTCAGGAGACACCTTCCTATCTGTCCTTTCCCACCCAGGCACGTCACATGCTATATATATTTTATCTGCAGCACTGGCAGCATGCCACCCATTTTCTTTTTGATTTTCATTACTTTTCTCCCCCGCTGTTTAACTCTCCTCCCCCTCATAGCTGCTTGATGAATGGACGCAGTCTGGTTGAATCAGTTCATCCGTCTCTACCAGACACTGCAGCCCCTCACCTGTTTGCTCCTAATGCATCATCTCTAATCATCATCCCTGCCATGCGCCGCCATTCAATGCGTGGGGAATCCCTATCATTTACACACTGAATCTGAGTCTAATGGTCCACAGTCCACTGAGCGGGTGGCAGTGGGCCATTAAGGCACATACAGTGGGATCATTCCTTACTGCGTGTTCCACTGAATCCAACAGGAGCAGGCCCAGTGGATTCAGTGGCACCATCACGCAGACGCATTAATAACTGCCACAAAGACTCACATGACTTATGAGGTTGTAAAAAAGCATCATCCTCCACGAACAGCGTGCTGTACAACATAATCAATTTCAGGAGAGCACAAATACATGCCACTTTATTATTACAAATAATAAATGAACATCAGGCAGCTGGTAATGCAACCAATTTGTCTTTTCTGAGGGTCGCTAATGGCGCAAAACACTCTGCATGAACTCACCTAAAAGAACGGGATACTCCGGCACTTTCCATTAAAAATTGAAATGCAATCAGTGTTGTAATCTTCGGCTGCAACTCTTGCCGAAGCCAATGGTGCTGAAACAACAGCCAGCCAGTTCAGTCTAATATCAATCAATCATAAAGGACTGAGCTTGGTGGATGGAACTGCTGAGACAGAGAGACGGAGGCAAGTCCTGCTGGTGGTGTATTTACACAGCCACTACATATCCTGAGACAAATGTGAGCTGACTCCGGTGCTGAATGTCCCCCATAGCCTACCTTTGCATTTACAAGTTTTACAACAACACTTTGAACTCTGCTTGACCTTCCATAAATATATTTACGCGTCCTTTAAATAGGGGACGTCCTTGCCTGCTGCATCCACTTCATATGCTCATTAAATATCCTCTCATGGGGGCTCAGGGTCATGGACGCTGGGCCGAGTCGTACCAGTGCGCCAGTCAGCAGACAACCACACCTTCACCCCCCCCACACACACACTCACCTCTAATTAAAGAGATGAATTATTGCTCTGACTGTCCAGTGTCCCACAGAAAGTGACGTTAGCGAGCGCCACCATAAAGCTGTACCTCACACAGGGAGAGGGAGCTTGTGTTCTGCATAGTATAGTGTGTCTGAATAAAAGGGGGAGCACGTAGAAGGGTGGAGGGTGGAGGAAGAGAGACAAAGTGTACGCACACAAACACACACACAGTACGCAACCCTCCTTTCCCCTACGATTCAGTAGCTCAGTAAAGCCCAGACGTCGTAAACAGGATTTATGTAATTTAATTAAGCTTTTGTACAATTACCTTTATTTACAGCTGCATGAAGCAGGCAACGGGGAACTCATGGCAGTGTGAGCCAAACAGAGAGGTCGTAATTCCTGTCCTTTACTTCTCATTGTTCCCAAGATATGAGAACAACACTCCTGCGGGCTTTGCTTGGTGGAGCTGCATATTTATACGTACCCACAAATCTGTTTAGATCCCGTGTAATTGTAATTATATGTAATTCATAATTAAGATCTGTAAATCCCACAAAGCCTGTTTCAGGAAATGGATGGCCAGTATGTCTTTAATTGAATATTATTATTAAAACATTGAAATATGAAGCTCCGAATCTATATTTCTGCGTTTTCTCCTTCATCTCCTTTCGATGTACAGCTTTCATTTACACCAATCTGCCTAATTTGTGAGGGAAAGTGTGGCTGACATCTCATAATGGTGATGTACTGTAGTTCCCTGCTTCATTCACAGAGCAGTATAAGGAACCTTGTTTCAGCTTTGATGTTACAGTGCCATCTACAGGCCGGTCTAAACCGTCCCAGGTTTGGGTGGCAGCTGACATGGAAAATATATCAAAATATGTGATTCTTTGTCCGTGTCTGTTTGCTTTCACAGCAACAGAGGCCCTCTCTGACACCTGCTCCCATTCTCTGTGACAAACCGGCAGAACACATGGCAGCGTCTGTGCTGGTTCTCTGCCAGACTCACACAGACGCACCGTGACTGTCGGCATTGTTGTCACTCCATCACACACCGAATGCATCGCGTGGCATTTAATGTAAGATATCAAAACAAGGTCATAAGTGCATGCTCTGTCATTGGCTACAATGGCCTTTTGAATAAGTCGAATGGATTTTGCAGATAAGTGGTACATTGTGTATTCCCCCCCCCCTCCACCCAGTTTCATTAAGACAAAACATCTCTTGTTCTAGGGTTGCAAGATCCGACCAGGAGAGGGGGCTTTATGCACACTATTGCTGCGACTGGAGTCGGACGCAGCATGAAGTCGAGGCAAGTCTCAACATATTTCTGCCAGCCTTCCTGAAGATTATGAAATTAATATAAGTGAATTTAAACATACAGCTGAAATGAGTCAACATTGCTTCAAGTGCTTCTGTGTCAGTAAAAACGTCTTGTAAAGACATTTCAAGTCGAACATGTCTGCTAATACATATATAACTTTAACTCATAACATCTACTTTTATAGCCCAGCAGAATCAGAATGTCTCTAATGGCCTTTCTTTAACCACTCTGAATGCGATGGGACATGAAACTAAGCTCCGAAATGCAACAGGCCCCAGAGGCACTGCCACTGAAAGCAGAGCTTTACTTCACATTTTGGTCCTCATAAAGAGGCTTTTGGATGCTGCTGGCCTGCGGAGGTCTGGGAAGGAAAGTAAAATGAAATCAAAAATAGTAGGACAGAAAGATAAAAGGCAGAAAGAAGAAATAACAGAACAAGACTAGCGAGTCACAGCGCAAACACTGAACCACTTCTCAGTGACCCTCTGTTCCTAAAAAGCTACGTATGGGTTCAACCATACCCCTGCATGTATGTGATGATTGTAATAAAGTTTTGTTTAAACTTAATTCTAGAAAGCCATTTCATAATTGTAGTAGAATTCGGAGAGAAGAGTGTACCCGGTGCTGTATTCACACAATCCTAGATTATGAACTGCCATTGTTGTGGAAATTGAGATGAATAGCAAAAAGCAGCTTCTCTCACTGCTGTAGTCGGTGTCTCGGGGCATTTTAACAGCGTTGTGGAACTTTGGACAGTGTACAAACGGACGGAAAAAATAGTTCCTGTCCAGCCTGTAATGATAAAACCATACCTGCTGATCTGGGAGCTAACCTTCATCCCCCTTTGACTACAAAAAGCCTTTTAAGAGGAACAGCAATAACAATAACTACCCTTTTCAATGATGCACAATCTATTGCCTTGGACCATTATCTTTGATCCCAAGCTGTGCCAGAAGAACAACTATATTATCAATTTAAAATGCAGCAGACTAAAATCAGAGGTGCTGGGACAACTTATACTCCGATTACTGTAAATCTGCTGAGGTAAGGCAACTCTGCAGCTGGAGTTCAGAGGCTGAGAGTGTGTGTTTACAGTAGGGGGTAACAGCATCCGCTCGTACAAGCAGGGAATAGTTTTTAATTAATTGCACAGCAAGTTTCGCCCTCAAGCAAAAAGCTATGCCTGCTCCCGTTTTAGAAAGACTGCGAGAAGATTGCCGCAGGTAAAAGTACAAGCTCGTCGCTGCAGGCCTTTTCCACTCAAAATAAGATCCGTCAAAACAGCTGCATCAGGATCATTACAGTTATGTCACAGAGGCTAGTAGGTCACCTGTCTTGGCTTCTTATAAAAAAATATATATCTTATATATTGGATCAAAGGAGGTCAATTTATTTGGATCAGAAACACAGATGTTAGAAAGAAAGATGATATTTCCAGCTTGTTTCTGCTTCAACACATGGGTTAAGTGCTGAAGATGAATATCCTTCCTCATCTAATGGCTTGTCCTAGATTTCCCCCCACCTGCAGCGCCCTTATTTTTCACTGTTGTGTCTAATCCACTGCTCTTCCACTTAACACAAAACAAAGCCTCCTGCGGTGATACTGTAGGCGGCCCATGGGAGCCGCTCTGTTGAGCCCCAACTTCATCACATTGTAAGTGACACACTTTATATGACATCCATTCCAGGCAGTGAATTACGCCAAATAGATAACAAGAAACTCACCTCTCGCCTCCAAGCACTCTGCTGATTTATAGTGCAATCTACTCCATGATCTAAATTTGTTTTGCATTATTCATGCTTGAATGTATTTTTTATTTTTTTTCAGAGGGATAATTTGCTTGTTATCGAACCACTGAATGACATAAAGAGCTTCACAAGGAACCTGGAGTGGTACATAGCCATTTTGTTTTTGATGTAGTCCAACGCAACTGAAGCGATCAAACAAGATGTTGCTGACAGATTGAATAGTCAGCGTGTGAGTTTATTTCCAGCTACTGTCATATTGTCCCAACCGGCTGTGTAAACTGCAGCTCATGGCATGCAGGGGTCTCTTGATCATACAGTGCCCTCCTCCTATTTCCTGGATTTGCAGCTTTTGTAAATATAAGGCGGCACAGATATTTACATAAATTTCCTTCTAAATCACAAATGTTTGCTATACGTATTACACCAAATATATGTAACCTTTGTATTTTGTTGACATTGACTTTACATCCTCCTTGTTGGGGGTCCCAAACTCTACTGCTCTATGTGTAAAATTAAAAGAATTATTGCACAATCAAACAATTCATTTCTAGACATGTCCATTCAAAATACATTTTTAAGCTATTCTTGTTAAGTCATGACGTTGACAGAACAACACAAGTAAAAGGGAATGAGGTCTCCAGGACAACAAACACTTGAGTTTAAGTTGGTTCAGTTTGTCTCTTGAGCATCTATCTATTAGCCACGCCTACTTTGGATTGAGAGGCAAAGTATAATAAAATGATAGACCATATCATTCTCTCTGAGGTACAACATTCCTAGCCACAGGGAGCCACATCAAGCAGAATGAAACAACATAGATCTCAGTGTTGAACAGTGGGGGGTTACACAGGTGAGAGTAAAACACAGTCAGCCTAAGTGGTAAATCTGCTGAACACAGCACAGATCAATAGGGCACATGCTGTGTTGCCAGGTTGTTACCCCCAAGAGAGGCCCTATGTTTATGTGATCAACTGCCGTGGCATTTACATCACTGTGTCATGTCTCACTCTGGATCCGACATGAATGGAAACATGTTCATTTTGTGCGAACACAAACATGGCGCTCAATTCTGATATCAAGTCATCTCTGTGGAGACACATTTACCGAAAGGGAGCAGTCGATGCATTCATTACCTCACACTGTGTCATACTTCTGCATATATATGAGTAAGATGGTAAAACGTACAGCCTCACTGGGAACAAAGCCCACTGTAAACCTATACATAGCTGTCCAAATGTCTTCTAAATATGAAACATTCACTCCCTGCAGATATGAAACATGTATTCCACGGCTGACTCAGTGGCTATCTGTACATCACAGCAGAGCCCTGTTTACTGCATCTGCTTGTTTGAACAAGTCATAGTAGCCTAAGTGAAAAACATGCCTGCTGTTCTGAAAATTGATAATGGAGAAATCCTGCAGGGTGAGTGAAGATCGCTGCAAAGAAAGGCAAATTACAAGGAGCTTTATAATCCTATCCAGGCTCAGTCCCTAGTCCTGATCCATTCTTTATTGATGTACGCAGAACAAATATCCTGAGGCTAGATATTTGAGTAGGACAAAGGGATCTTTGTTGTGTTTGAGGAATTGCTCAGCAATGCTTAACAAGCAGATCATTTTAAAGACTTGGCCTCTGAAGACTACCCTATGAGAATTAAACCGGGGGATTGTCTCCTTACCTCTGCCCTAATTTCTCATTTTGTCTCACAACAGTATTGATCTGAGCATCCTTCTATGGGGTTTAAGGAAGGAATCCACAGAAAGATTGCTGATGGGATGTTGCTATGATACCACCACTGCTGTGAATAATGCCAATAAAACGCCCAGAGCTTATCAATGATAAAGATTTTTGCAGTGGGAGGATGCTATGCCTGTTTGATAAATGAGCCTCAGTCTTTTTTTATGGGGAGTATAATGTCTGTGACCATGTAGACTATAGAAATAAAACAGGTGTGGTGTGACTATACAAAAAGTAATTTGTAAATGTATGAAATAGTAGAAGAAGAAAAAATTAAATATGTATTTATGTATAAGTACAAAATATGTGGGAGCTAGCAGCCTTCACTGTAACTACACTTTGTGTTCACCATATGTGTAAAATTAATGTTATGAGCATGACATATGTGGTGTGGTGAAGCACAGAAACGCAGACTGTTGTCCTGTCTTCTCCGCGGGAGCGCGAGCTGTGACAGTCAGCATTGAACATGTCTTTGGGGATGCTCCATAATTTACACCGTTCCTTCCTGTGGCCCCGATGAGACACGACAGGAGCCACAGGAAGCTCATGAATTAAACAGAGGGGCCTAAAAGCACAAGGGGAGGGTACAGGGTGATGGGGAGGCCCGAGGAGACAGCAGAGCGCTGGGGCTGCAGATGCAACGCACATGTCGTGGCCTGAGGAGGTGGAGGGAGGGGAGGCGGGGAGGAGAGGACACGCAGGGACAGAGAGAGAGAGATGAGAGGGCAGAGGAAAAAGATTTTTGTTGAAGAAGAAGCAGGAACAGGAATAACATAAATTATCTTTGGTTGTTGTAATGAGACAGGCAGAGAGGAGAGAAATAGCTAAAAGAGCACATCAGCAGTCTTACTTTAGCTAGGGAGACATTAATCTCTTACTGATGCGTATGAAACGCCGGAGTGACGATGATGTCATGCATTCAGCGGACGGTTACTGGGGTGTGTGATGTCTCAGCTGTTGCTCAAATAGGTTGGGCAGAGAGTAGCTTCTGGTGTCAGTCTGCGTGTCCAGATGGATGGGATAACCTCACATTGGCTGTGACTCATCACCTGATGCTGCAAACCAATACACAGTATTAAAAAAAGGCAATACCCTTCCTGTTTCAGGGAAGCGATAAACTGTGTCTGATGGGTATTAAGGTCACAGACAAGGATGCTGCATTCTGATGGATGATTAATTCTTTGCATAAACATCAATATAACCTTTTTACATTATTATATGTTTAAATTCATACATTTATCTCAGGATTATGATGTGGATTTGTACAAACTTGTTTGTGTAATGTCTCAAATACGATGATCTCTCTCTCTCTCTCTCTCTCTCTCTCTCTCTCTCTCTCTCTCTCTCTCTCTCTCTCTCTCTCTCTCTCGTACACACACTTGTTTGTTTTATGAGCGTGATATTTGTAAGTAACGTTTTACAGGATGTGCCCCCAATAACAACCCCTTTCATTGGCCCTCGGGAAGCATGCTGTCCATCTCTTACGGCAGCCCCGGACGGGAAAAAGAACCGCCCATACCGTTGGTGCCAGGGTGATATCATCTCATCGTCAACCTCAAACATGGGCGCCGAGCCACACAGTGCATTTTCATATCGTGGAAGGTCTTCATCCTTCACTTTCCCCTTTTATATTCTGGGCTTTTTTTCCCCCTGCAAATATTAATCCTGCAAAATAAGTGAAATTGGCTTGTCATATAAAATGGGAAGTTGTGAGTTTTATATATCTGAATGGGCGCCAAGTAAATTAAGTTTATTAATTTGAATCTGTAAAATCCTTTTTTTTTTTTAGCTGAACTTAGCTTCTCTTATTGATGTAGTCCATTAGTTGCAGTAGTGATCTGTCTGTGGAGTATCAGTTGTCATTCTACTTGTGCTTGAGTGCTCTTAATTCCCTAGAGAGCCCATCTGGACAGGCACGTTTTTCAAACAACACTGTCACATGTGTCGATGTAAAATTTAGATGCACGCATCACATTTAGGCACTCAATTTAATTGTCGACTTCCATTTACATTCAGTCTTAAACATGTCGAAGCATTAATCTACTTAGTGAAGGAGTGGCATGCAAGCGCATTTACATAAGCAATTTTAACGTTGATAAATCATGTAAAATGATGAAATAATCAGGTCGAAAAACACACACATGAATAGCAGATGACTTGTGATCTCTGCCAAAACAGGAAGTGATGTCCCAGTTGACCCTTTTAACTCCAACTCACAAACATCAAGAGGCTAATATGTGATGAGGGTGGCAGTGGGAACAATTTAGATTACATCAAAATCCTGTCGGGCAAAAATAATTCACATAACACATCCGAAAAAGAAATTTAGCACGAAAATCTCAGAATGTCTGTCAATATCTGTGTGTGTTCACATATATTTCCGCTAGAGACTTGTTGCAACAGAGCTCTCTGGTGACATTCAGAATAATATTTAGTAGTCACTGCTGATGCTGCTGTAGATGTCAGTCAATATGAGATAAATATTGATAGCAGTGTTGATTTTCCAGAAACGATGCTGCAGCAGTCGTTAAATTCGTCAAGTCATTGCATATTCTACTCGTACTCAGTCTTGTCAAAGTTGTTCTCATATCAAAAATCCAAAAGTTGTGCATGCAAAGAGCTGCCCATTTTTACCGCCATCCCTCTCTAAAAGTGTGACTGAGGGGACCATGTGCTCCCCCCCCCCCCCCCCACCCCCCTCTCATGAACGCTCTGCCCATATGTGCATTCGAGTGGCAGCTGCAAACTCCCCCGCTGTCCCTCTGAAAAAAGAAAGTGAAAAACAGCCCCTTGCACCACAGCCAAAGCAGGAGAGCGTTTCTGGTCAGAGCGTGGCTGCCAATGAGAGTGTCAGGAAGAGTCATGGCTTCTGGGCTCTATATTGTTGTGGAAAACAGTAAACCAGTCATTTTTAAAGACTCGGCCGTCTGCAGTGTTTGCTTATAAAGAAGGAAAGGCTCTCTTTTGTGTAACTTTGCACTGTTTTGTGATTAAGTCAATGCATTAATTGTGCACACACAACCTGCAGTTATCCACTAATAAAGCACCACAGTGGCCTCCCATCTGCCTCCTCCAAATCCCCTTGGGGAATGCAGGAGGTGTAGAACAGCTGACTGGGCCATAGCCTGCTCAACACATTAGTAACTCAGTGATACAAGGACGCCAGGCGGGCACATATTGAGGCAACGCCAGAGGATGTCTTATCAGGCGGCAATTAGAATATTACAAGACAAGTGTGTAGGCAGAGAAACAAATGCAACACACCAACATGGAGCAGGCCTCACGACTTCACAACTCTCTGTTTTACATACACCACAACACTCGATGTAATGTCACACACACACACACACACACACCAGAGACAGACAGACGGACCTTCTGCCTACTGCAGCAGCATAATACCCATCTTGTGCGAAGGAGGAACCGAAGTCATGTGAATTGTTGGTATACTAAACAGATCAAATGAAATGTCACGGGGAAAAGAAGAAAAAAAAATACAAAACTGGAACTAGCAACAGAAAGTAAAAGCCCAAAAATATCACGGTGCTCTGATAGGATGAAACATGCCGAAGATAAATTATACAAAACATATTCCCAAACACAATTTATAGATTATTAAAATAGATTTTAACGTGAGCTAATGTATGTGGATCGACAGCAAACACTACATCCTGGCACGATCTGAGACATATTCACAGAAACACGCTCACTGGAGTTCTTTTTTCAGATGACCACTTAAGTATTCATGTCACATCTTGGAAATTCGCATTGATAATTCACATATGCCATTAAACTTTAAGCATTTGGGCTGACATTGGACATGGAATGGAAAGGTTTCCATGAATCCCATGAAAGTAATGTTGGAACCCAAGCCCAAAGCTCCTGGGGAAATTTGCTCACGCTATCCACCCATGCGATGCTCACTCCCTTTTTAAAACTTTTATGTTAATCTGGTGATTTATTCACACAAGTCCTGATGTGCCTGCAAGTGTCCTCATCCTGAGTTAGGGAATAGAAGTCAAGCGGGCTTGTGCACTGACCCTGGAGCATGAAACATACATGTAAATGTGTGTATTTCCTCTCAGAGACTAAAGGGTTATTTGGTTGACACACCTGAAGATTTTGCTAAAGGAGGCATATGCTTATGTGTGTGTGTGTGGGTGTGTGTGAGAGATCGAGAAAGGAAGTCTAAGTGCATTTGTAGCCTGTCACACTAACTGCCGTGTTACATTTTATATCTAATGTATGACTTTAGACGCACACACCTTACCGCACAGGATGAAATACGACTGACACACACTCAGGCCAGGATTGCTGCAACAGTCTGTGCACTTTGTTCAATCCAATGACAATAATAATTTTGTTATTCAAAACTAACACGATCAAGAACAAATAATTACTAAATCATGAATTAACATTTACCAGTGTAAGCGGTGGAGTTTATTTTTTAATTACATTAAAAGGCATGGTGCTGCGGTGCCACATCACAAGTAACATGTCAGCAAATGCAAAAAAAAAAAGTGCATTGTCTTCAAAAGCACAGGAGGGTGGGGAACTTCCCATAAGGGCAATGAACCGTTATGATAATATGACGATTAATATGGATGAGGGCCTTCAGTTGACACCCACTCCGGCTCTTGTGGTAGTTCTGACATCAGCGCCCGTCCTCGAATCTGACATCGCAGTTATGCTGAAACGGATCAGAACAGCCATGCTGGCCTGCCGTTCTCCTTCACACACTTTTCCTCCCCTAGGCAGACTGTCAGTGCCAAGAGGAAGCCAACATAACACAGTAGAGAGATGCAGAGGTGAAGACAAAGACATGAAGGCAGAATCACACAGATATAGACAGCATTGCAATCTACATGCATAGTGAGGTTTGATTTTGGACTTGGTTATTTTACCTCTACAGATATGAAATCTCACGTCTGGGTCAGTGGTTGAAGTCGAGAATGGTTACTCCACCTCCCAGCTGGCCATCTCAAATCGTCCGTCTACCAGGGAAAGGTGATTAGACCCATCCTGTCTGCAATCTCATTACACTGAAAACAATCTACAGCACACAATCACACCGCCACACAGAAACAAAGGAAGATCCTGGTCCTCCAGATTACACCACCATATAAAGCCAAATGAGGACGAGTGACCCAGCAGCCATGAAGCCTAAGGCATGGCCATACACTATGCAACAGCAATACTGTCTTGAGACCAGGCCGTTGTGCCACTTCAAGAGCCCACTCACGTTGAAGTCCCCTGTGCTTAATGAGCATACTTGAGTGTATGACAACAGCTAGAGGTGCATGTTTGTTTGCGTGTCAACATCTGAGTTATTTGTGCGTTTCAAGTAGAGTAGCTTTCATGGTTACATGTCAAGTCAATGTCAGTCTTTAGATTTTACAGTCCACTGACCTTCTGTGTCACGGGTCTTAAGGGAAGCCTGTTCTGTGGTGGAAAATATAGGCATCAGCTCCCTAAAGTGGCAGTTTTTCCCACCCTGGCCTGTCCACCTCTTTCTATCTATCTAACGTGACAGGAATGTCGAATCGCAGTGCAAGAAACAGAAAGATGAAAAGACAGAAGGATTCAAGGATCATTTACTGGCATTGTGGAACACATTGAAGTGCAGTTGTAGCTCATTTGCCACACAAGACAAACTCGACAAATAAAACAATAGAAAAACAGTTGTGCGATCCTGTAATGTATTTTTTAATTTGCATCAGAAGGAATGTAAACAGCAGCAACAAAAGCAATTCTCTGGGCAGAAAACACAGCCGGCATCATAATGTTGAAAATTCGACATCAGGCAAATATTGTCCATCTAAACTCTTAGCCCCAAGCATCATTGATAAACACAGAGTCCAACTCTGCACTCTATCCTGCAGCATGCCCGTCAAGTGCAGAAAGTAAAACTCTGGCAAGTGAGAAGACAGTGGAGGTGATATCAAGACATCTTTTCTCTTTTTTTTTTACAATACCAGTTGCTCTGAGACAGATCAGTGTGGAGGTGGAATGATATTGGCAGCTGCACTGAGGGCACGACTGTGAGCGGAGACCAACTCTGGCCCACTGCGGTAGCTTCTCAACACTATGCAAACTCTATCAGGTCAAGTTTAGCCCACGGCCGACTTGCTGGAGCTTTCAAATCGACTTCCCAGCCTGACAAGTACATTTGAATGATTACACAGGCATTTAAAGCTTATCTGGATCATAATTTACATAAAACCTCACCGTAAACTGTTATGATGCATGTGTTTATGTCCGCTGAGTGTGCTCGGTTAACATTCTCTTTCACTAACTTAAAAAAGTGTGTACTTTTTAGTCACCTTTTTCCAAATGATCCTGTTAAACTCTGCTCTAAAGCAAATGTGGTGTTGTTATTTATAATATTTAAATAAAATGTGAAAACATTTAAATGTAACATACAGACATGACTGGGCCAACTGCTAAAACTGTAAAAACATAGGTGAAAAATGCACTAATGTTTATTCAGTGGTCACTAAAACCAAGACTTCTACCAACAGACATGAGCAGACGTTTGTTAACTTCCATGTTGATGCTCTGCCAGGCCTGCGCTGCAGTCATCTCCACTCCACAATTGTGAGAAAAAAAAATGGAATTTTGGAAACAAATCTAATATCAGAATAGTTGGCATTTATTTTTCTGCGAATTGAATAATTGATTAGTAGACTTATCCATGCAGCTCTAATTGTTGGATTGAAGCAGAGCAAAGCGCACAATCAAGCATTGTCCTGCTATTATGCTTGTTCCTGGTCGTTAATTTTTGTTATGTCAGTACATTGAGAGAGATGCAAAAAACAAGTCAAATTCCTTATGTGCACACATGCCTGGCAAATGAAGGCAATTCTGATAGATAATAGGATTATCAATGAATCCTGTCCTTATCAATCTAGCCTTATTTTTCCAGTTCCTATTTGCATAGTTGATGATAGTCTAACCCTTACTCATCAGGCAACCAAATGTGACATTATGGTTGACTGCTTCAAAACAACTTATCAAAGGTATCAACATGTTTGCATAGCATATAGCCTCGTTCAACATCATATAATATAGAAAAATGGAAAATATGCAGGCTTATATTTCAAATGTTAGAAGCCCATTTTTGACTAACAGATAGCCTTTAAACTCCAGCTCTGTTTTCGACCTTCTCTGATAAATAATTATGAATGTGTATTTTAGGCAATGGGAATGAATGCCATCCCAGAGCACTGATTGAAGATGACATGGATTGAACCGGTGCCGCTCTGTGTTCACTTGGCTGTGTCTGCTCGGCGACTGGAGCGGAGTGAGAGAGGGAGGGGAGAAAGAGAAGCGCAGCAGCGGGCAAGCCACCAGCCCCGAAACACAGAAATAAACGCGAACTTAGCTTGTATACGCAAAAATAATTTACTTTGACGACATGGTAGTTCGCACAGAACAACGGGGATTTGGGCGATAAGGCTGGGTCGTTTGTGGACTATATTCAAGACGGCTGGAAACTCAGGAGGAAAGAAAACAACAACACTGGAAAAAAAAGACGGGGGTTACAACAGTGACAATAAAACAACACTCCCCGACAAGTGGTCTGCCCTGTGCCGAGGGTGAAGTCAGAACAAAATAACCGCAAATATTGGTGAATTTATATTTTTATTTGTAACATTTTAAATGCTAGTTTCGTGATAGCGTTTCGTCGTGAACTTTAAACTCAGGAAACAATGAAGACATAGCGAGCAAGAACTCATCAAGTGTCTCGAAGCTGCTAGCCATCCCGCTAGCGTTAGCTTGGCTATCTTGTAGCGAGCGAATGCTAGGTAAAGCTAACACTCGCTAGCGCGGCCAAGTAAGCTAAGTTAGCTTGTCGGCTAACGTTAGCTGGCTAGCTAAACGCGTTTTGAGAAACTTTTGGTGTTGTTTCCCCAGAGCCCAAACACTGAAGGAGTATTGTAACAACAGAGGGGAAGGGCAGGTTCCCTTCTGGACTTTTCCCCCTCTCTATATTGCCCGAATATGATGGCTACGGAGGTCAGCAGTGAGGATACGGGCTCGGTCACGACAGGGACAGGGGTGGCAGGCGGAGGAGGCCCGGAGACGGCCCCTTTTCCCTACTATCCCAAGCCGAGCAGAGTGCGAGTCACCGATTTGGGACAAGGACCAGCACCATCACCAAGCCTCCGCCAACACTCAAACACCTTTCCGGACCCACTTCCCGACATGAGCATGACCTACCCCACGTCTAGTGGGGATATGACCGGACCAGCGCTTTCCGCAACAGGGAGTGGCGGAGAAGGAGGTGGACATTCAGTTTTACAAGGAACAAGCTCAGGAACCGTGGGCGGCATTTGCTGCTCTCCCACTTCGGAGGGTCCAGCTAGTCGGATTTCACCTACATCAACAGGCCCGGATGGAACCACTGACTTCCCCCCACTGCCACCACCTCCTCCCCCTCCAGGCTGTGGGGTGCCCGGTGGCACTATGGATGAAAGCGACATGCAGGATGGACCGGAATACGAGGAAGAAGAGGTGGTGTTCCCTCTCTCTGCACCTCCCACCAACCAGTAAGTATACTACCAGTACAATCAGGTCAACAAATCAGCGTTTTTCAAGCATTCTGCACTTTTTCTTGCGTTCACTTCCTTCCTGCCGTCATACACTTGAGGTCTGAATTTTACTTTGTGTTGACCACTGCAGGTTCAGTAATATCTTGTGATACTAACAGCTATCATCATTTATGATCTACATTTACACCCCATAATCATTACCCCATGCACTGTGGATTTTTATAACCGATAACTGTTACTAATAACACTTTTGACCATGAAATTAGACCCAATTTAACATCTTCACTATTGGATATATTTTTCACATTTGCAAACTCATCATACTTTTTGGGAAAATAATCTAAATAACTCGCATCCATTGTATTGACAGCTGAATGTGACATTTAATGACACACTGAGTTGTCATTTAGACAGTCAATATACTACTAATAATAATATAATATACTATACTATATTACTGTTTATTAACTAAAACCATTTATAAGCAATTATCCTTTTGCATTTGTAAGAAAGCTTAAGTTAATAAATTATTTTTTGACTGATTTCTGACTGGTCCAGTGTTGAACTGCAGCCACATAGAACACCTAAGCAGTATAGTTATTTGTCTTATTGTTTGCATTTAAGCACTGTGCTCTCTAATGCTACATTGGAAATAGATGAGTTTGGAGAACAAATTTACAATCCTCTGACTTAATAGACACCATGTGTCAGAAATATTACATTTTGTTTGTGATTAAGGTTAAGCAGAAAAAAAGTATGTTACCCTTTATAATTTGCAGTATGGAAATTGCATCATAAGCATTGTATTTTAGAGTTGCATCTCTAATTATAGGCATTTTTTATGAATTTATCGAGCATGCACAAAAGCACATGCCCAAACGCGTGTGTGCTAGTGTTGTAATAACCTAAATATGGCCCTCCCATTTGTTACAGTCTCATTAGAGAACTGCTGAGCTTTGTCATTTCTGGCCCTCATACTGTAAGATATGGAAGTGACTGGGCCTAGAGTGTGGAATCAGCTCTTATTTTAGGGGCCACTCTATATCTCCCTGTCAGAATACAGAAGAAGGGGAAGGCTAACGTTTCACCAATCTTGCCTGTACTCGTAATGAATAAGCCCTAAGTGGAACTGCAGTTGAATCCAGGTTCTTGCATATCGTTCTACTGTGGAAGTAGTAGTTTTGCCAAGGCAGACATCTTCATGTGTGTGCAGTCGGATTCCAGTTTGCAGGGTTGCCAGCGAGCCAGTGGAACAGTTGTCACTGATTTTCGTTGGTCTTGCTTTTTTCACAATGAGAGTCTTGTAGTCAAATGTTTATCTACCACATCCACTAACACACATAACTGAATGCTGGTGAGAGTCAAAATGAATCTCCTTACTCTCTCACGCTTGCCTACTCTGAGATGCTTTACTCAACCGAGTTGTGAAATGCACATACGCAACACAAGCTTTTCCTCTATATTGAGTTTGTGGTTTTGGTGAATTGCTTGTAGTGGTGATGAATGTTCCGGAAAGCTAAACCACATTTCTTTAAAGTTTCTAGTTATTATTACGCTGCAATTTCCCAATAGGGGTTGTCACATGTACGGTGGTGTTTATCAAAATAAAGGCTGAGATTTGTAGAAGGATATCAACAAAACATTTTGCTCTTATCATATACTATATCCTTTCTTTCAGGCTTCATACTTGTAATTGACAACTACTTACTATTATCAGATAATTTCATCCAGTGAACATCAGGGTAAAAAAAAATTGAGGTCAAATGGTCATTGTAGAATATGTGTAGCCTCATCATGAGAACACCTGCGATTGGCAGTATGCAAGGTCAGACACAGACTCTTCTAAGAGCTAGGCATCCAGCCTTCATTCATCCTATTGTATGGCAGTGGATGCTTCTTGAGAACAGAGGAGTTTTAAGGTGCTGCCATCGCCTTGTGATGATGACCCAGTTAAGGCGAGGATCTGTCCCCCCTTTAGATTTGCCACTGATCCACTGTGATAGATGGGGCTGATATGTGGACCCTCTCATGTCTTATCCAGTGGTGTTGTTTTATAGATGATGCCTATTCTAAAATACAGTGATTCAGGCAAATGCATCACAGTCATGGGCATAGCTCGTAGTCTTGGCCTGGAGGCAATATAGTGAAACTCATGGTAAAACGTATGGCATATCAACTTATCTTGTGTGACATTATGTATGTGAACGTGCAATCTATGTGTAATACACAACACATGATGTGTGATGGAATTTGTCTTTTGTTTGTGCCTTTTAATAGCACATGCCAGAGGCAAATCTACTATTGGTAGCAGTGGGTGTTATATTCACAGCTAATTTCCCTGAATGATTCTGAATTTCACCTTGTCGTTTTAGGTGTGTAGCTTGCTGTGTACGCCTCCTGTAATCGGGCTCCAAGGCTGATATTGTATTCCTCTGAGTTATGTTAGCAGCCTACAAAATGCATGTTGGAAGAGTGATGGTGGGAAAACTTCCACACCGTTGCAAATGGTCCCACAGTGTGTTTTACAGTGAAATCTAAACTTGCAGAGTGCAGTAGAGTGAAAATGTTTGTGAGAGAAAGACAAACAACAGACACATTCAGTCACACCTCTGTACAACAGTGTGTCATTCATTCATAAACAATGGCTGCAGCAATGCGATAAAAATGTCACACTGATGATAGCTTAACGAAGAGGCAAAAGTGAAGATGTCAGGTGACCCTAACAGTGTGCATTCCTGCTGCAATTAGAAACCTCAGACCCAGTGTATGAGCTTAAACAAACAGCACATTGGGAAATGAGTAGCTGATTTCGAGTTTCCACGAAGATTAGCAAGGATTTTAAATCATGAAGGGTTTCCCCGAGGAGGTGGTGGTAGGAGGAAGGAGAAAAAACAAAGGGAAAGAAAAGATTTTGAAGATCAGCGACTGTGTGAATGAGTTTAGCAGTTGGCTGTGGAAACATCTCTCTAACTGCAGTGTTAATTGAGCAGCCACACAACCTAATTGTCCTTCGTTTAGGGAGGTAGAGACAGTGGAATTCTGAAAAGGCACAAGGATCATGTCCCATAGCTTAACAAGGTTATTTCCTGATGGTGATTGTTTCCACAAGCCAAAATGTTACTGCACTTATATAACAAAGCACAGTCTTATTAATGGAAATGGATCAGTCATTACACAGTTTTGATGACTGGTGTGCCCAGTTATTAGTATTAAGCCTGTAATTTCCTGTTGTGCATTTTTGAAATTACTGTAATGCTCCTCGTTGGAAAGTTATACAGTGCAGCTTATATAGAACTGTGTTTGCATCTCGTTGCACAACTGCCCCCTCAGTCCTCTAACTGTTATAGCGAATGATGCACAGGCTTAGGGTTGGTTAACTGGGCCTCATTGATTGAAATACCAGTCCCTCTTTTATTGCTCTAAGGTCTTTGCTGCGTATTGATAAGGCACAGTCTATGGTTTCCATGCATTTGTAATGTGTTACACAACGTCCTGTCATGCCCTTCTAATACCCACACTGCCTTGCCTTTTCTCTCTTACATCCTGTTTTCAAGACTTCTGAGCCACTCATTGTGGCCTTAACAGGATCCTCCAAAGCATTTCAGTTGTGTTTGACAATACCCAGTAGTTTTTATTTGAACGACTCCACATCATTTAGGTGTCCTGAATAATAAGTTGTGAATCGCAAATGTTGCAGTGCCAGGTTAATCATAAGCACGGTAGTACTACAGGCAGGACTTCCTGCACAATGAGAATAATAAAAGTTATTTTAAAAGAGTTATTTTAACAGTGTTGACTTTGCATAGTTACTTGTACAAAAGGGCAGCCACATAACTTAAAAAAGCTAGTGTTGCACATTTCCATTTTATTGAGATGCACCGTCTGTCTTGTTTGTTTAAGTTACTCCACAATCAGTTTGACAAGAAATGATGGCTTAGGATGCATTCATTCACACGTTTGATCGGTGAGTACGCATTATTTAGGCTGGTGTAAAACTTTGATTTCCACATGTAGATCCTGATAATGCACTGATAATGCAGGATGACAATCGCCCAGACTGTCCTATCAATGAGTTACATTTGGTATACCTTCATGTTCACTCCTCTTGGTTGGTTTGTGAAACATCCGGACCAGAGCTAAAATGGAAAAATGTCTGGACCCAATGAGCCAAACTACAGGTGTGGAAGGACCCTTAAAATCTATACGAAGAGAATGTTCTTAACTTGATGCCCTGCTTGTAGAAATCAAGAGCACAGGATGAATATTGTAAGGGGAGATGACAGTGAAGCCTATTATCACTGTTGTAATGATGTTATTTCAGGAAGGCTGATTCACAGCAGGAAAGCGGAGATGTCTGCTTTCGTCCCTGTGTGTCTGGCTGGGCATTAAAATGATGACAGTTTGTGAGCATTCAGGCTGATTAAAGCTGAAGATGCATGGATGGGCCTTTCCAATCTCTACAGAAATGTTCATTTTGAATCTGCCCCTATGTGCTGCTCCATCATTTGCAAAGCAAAAGGAAAAACAATTCACAAATGCTGTCAGGCACCTCTCCACCTTTCTCCCATTGTGGAAACTTGAGCCCACAGATATGGTTAAAGGATCACAATTAACATAATAGATGTTTGGTGCTTCTATTAAAAGCTCTGATGTTTGTTCATTTAATCAAAGAGTGCTTGGTATGGGATGGAAACGAGTTTAAAATGTTTAGGGTGAGCGAGAGTCATGCTTATGTGTGTTTAATTGTTAAACATGGTTGAAAAGCAAGGTGTATAATGTACTGTATCAGGCCAATGAGGGTCACAAGATTGTGTGATTCTATCCACTGATGCACATCTGTGTATTTGACTGTTCATGGGCAGCACATAAATGTGTATTCATACAGTGAGATGCCACTCCCTACTCTTTCTGTCCCAATGCTTCAAAAACCAATAGGCAGCATGCTCATGATGCGTGACTTTATGAGAGAGAAAGAGGGGAGGGTAAGAGAAAGTCAGAGCAGGATGAAGTGGGAGCAAAGACGACAGGACTAGTTTGCTTCGGGTTCTGAAAGACCAATTTCATCAGAAATAGCATCGGAGGGATAATGGAACCATACAATATCCTCCAAATTTCCTGAAATTAGTCTGCACATTCCAACTAAATGCATGTGGGGTGTGCATCTTTGCATCTTACCTCCCTGGATGTTGCTCACTGACACTAGTGACGGGAGATAACTCTATCAAGGTGGCAGCAGGGTCACATCATCATGCCTTTTACGGATTTAGAGCTACTTTTGCTCTGCTTTCCACATCGGAGAACACTATTTTTGCCTGGCCAGCAGCAGTATCAGTGGAGTGGGTGCACCTTGTGAGACCACGGGACCCAGGAGGGAGATGCAGCAGAGGGCAAACTCGGCGTAAGTGGGGCATCAAATCACCCTGGAACTCTAACCTCCCGACAGTGGGCGGATAGAACGAGCTGAACTCATTATGGACAGTTTTTTTTAAGATTCCAATTTTACTGTAGTAAAATATTGTTTGTTTAAAAGGCAAATCAGTGAGTGTGTGTGCAGTTTATGTATTTAATATGATTCCAGGGACTTCTTCTATGAGATCGTTTAACCAACTGTGATCATCTGACATTTCAGTTGGAAAAAAAAATCACAGGAAATCTACGATGGATATTTATTTTGAAAAGTGTTTACTGCATAGTCAAAGACTCATAATATTCACACATTTCACACACCTGACATATTAAAGACAGGAAAGGTCATAATCCATGTGTAACTACATGGTATTTATGAGAGTAATGGAATATATAGGCTCTATTTAGTACACCGTTTACTGACCATTACATTTGTGTGTAGAAAACATGTTGTGCTCAGTACCCTCTTTAGAAAGCGGGCAGATCCAGTGAGCTTTCAATCGCTAATGTACAGTAATGCAATGTTTCATTCATTTTGAGACTGATGAGGGCTGACAGTACGTCTGTGGAGATGTTTGAGTACAGCTGCATCCATCAAGACAGCAGAAGAAGATGAAGAAGAGAGACATGAGCTGGAGCAAAAGAGTTTGCAAAGAGCTTAATGAGAGACAGACAGACTGACGGAGAGACGATGTCCAACTCACTCAAGTCACAGTAATCTGTGTCTGTCCTGTTAGTCTTATTGCCCTAGGCTCCAGCAAACAGGAAACAACTGAATTTTCTAGCATGTGATAACAATAAAGCTGTACATAAAGTGGAAGGGCAGAAATGGTAGACTGCTGTTGTGAAATCTTAATTTGTATTTATAGTAGTTTTTAAAAAAATGCATAATTCCCATTAAATGGTGAAATCCTACCCAACATACTCTGGGTATCATTCCCTTTTAAAAAGAGTCCCGCCAAGACTTGGTGTCCTTTTCAAACCATAGCTTGTCATTGCTTAAATGTCTACTATTTTTGGCAATGATTCCACCTTGGGATGACAAATGTCACCTCATCAGTCGATTGATGTTATTGCCCGTTATTACCTCTTTATCCATTTCTAAGTCCTTGCGTATTTCCTCCTATGGGGATACAAAATGCAGAATGCAGGTATTGCTGTCTTCCAGTCCCGCCTTAAACACCCTGATAATTAGTTTGGTGCACATTAATGACTCAAGCAATGCGAGCAGTGTATGCTATTTAGCCTCAAGTGTATTTATATTGCTGTATAAAACTTCAGCTGTTGCCTATTTACATCAATGATATGCATGAATGATATTCCCTCATATATCATGCAGTTACAGGACAAATTAGGCTTGTTGGGTTCCATTTGATTTCTAAATTAAAACAACCTGATTACAGAAATGTCTAATTAAAAAAAATTCTAGAACATATTATGTTCCCCTTCTGTAAAACATTTACTTTGGTCAACTTTTTAAAAGTTTCTCTCAAACAATTTTCAATTGATTCTGTTATTTATATATCTCCCATTCCAGTTGGAAGAATAGAACTACACTGTTCACTCAGTGTGCTCTCTGTGGCTTCATGTTGCCACAGGTTGTTCTTTACAAATCAAAAGCTGTAAACTGTGAGAAAACCACAGTGAGGCTTCATGTGGCTCAACACTACAGGCAAAATCCAACGGAACAGAATGTCACTCCTGTCTTGTCAGAGCTCTTGTGATGCAATATTTTTAAGGCATTCAGCCTTAAAATATAGCCAGAAGCATTGTATACGCAATAAATCATGCTCCCGTGTTTGTTGGAGCCTAAACCCTATATTTTGGCAACTTGCCCAAGCTCACAAAGCTTGTTCAATTTCAGCAGCACACTGTCATCATGACACAATTAGCTGAACTATGCATATAACTTATGGTGCTTACTAGTATGCCAACAGTAACAGCTGAAAGGATTCCTTTTTGCAATCTCAAAAATGAAGTGACTTAGTGGGTGCCTTGTGTGAAATTGAGGTTCAGGATGTGGGCAATGGAATGAAGGATGACTTTGTCAGGGACTCCTCCTGCTCACTCACCTCAACCGTTAGAAACATATTTTGGTGTGGTGTTATTGACAGGTAGTTGTTACTTGCTTAGTGTAGAAAACAGTAATTTGCCATGCATGTGAGTTGCCACAATACCTTGCATTCAGGTCTTTGCACACTTATCTATCAATTTATTATTAAAATGTCTTTATTGGAGGATTTTCGAAGGGGTCTTAAAAAAACAAACCGAAACCTAACTGGACAGTGTGTTTCAGTTAAGCTATTTTGGTTGACTTTGTGGAAACTCAGTGCACTGCAGAGAGATTAATACCTTATCCTGAGGTGAGAGTCCATAGAGGAGAGAACCAGGACGTCATTGGGCTGCTCGCTGTTCATGTACTGACACGACAGGGCATTCCTCAACGCGGTAGTGGTACTGTATCCTATCAGTGATGTCTTGGCTTATGCTCATTACAGCCTGTTTTTCACAACACCTTTTCTGCCTAGTTTCCACACCCCATCATGGACAGTGTGATTTAAGGTTTCAATGTCTTAGCTCCTATATTAAACTGCACTAGTGTGTGTTGTACAGTGAAAAGCATCAACAGTTTCACAAAATATGAAATACCACATTTTATTTTCATTCTCTGCTGAAGGTGTAGACACAAAGACATTCAGGGTGTCTCTGTTAGATGTATGGTAAATAAAATAAAATAAACCGGGCTCCTGGAATAATGTAGATGACAACAAATCCACATGGTTGGGGTTGTTATGGCAACACAGGCAATGGTGTACAGCGGTGAAGTAAATGAATACGATAGCTATACAATATTTTGTTTACAAACAAAACATATGGCAAAGCAGCCTGACCCAGCATGTAAACCGGTGGAATGTTTGTTTGTTTTGAGTACAGATACCTGAGAAACAAGACTGGCTTATAAAGTGTACGAACCTGCTTGATTTGACAACCCAATGAATGGTATGCCAATGCGTGTATTTGCATGATTTATTAATTAAAAGTTGCCAAGCTATTGTTGCTTCTGCCCAAAGCGAAATCTTTAACAGTAAAATATTGTAGGTGACAAACAAATACATTGTAACTGCCATTTAAAATTATATTTGAAAATGCACGTGTTGCACATAAGCTCCTCTGCGTCCTGAAATATCTTTTTTCATTCACACTAGGAGCGTGCTTGGAAAAACAATCCAAATGGGAATCCTCTGCAGTGTTTGTCTCTGTATTGTTCAGCAGTGTACAGAGGTCACCAAGTCCACATTCTCTCAACTAGTTAAATAATAACCGCTCAGTCATATATCAAAGTTAACATGAAGAACATTATTCTATATACAATGAACAATTGTAATGCAGCCAATAGGCCCACTATTAATCCCTATTTAAATATTCTCAATTTGAAGTTACCTTCAACGTGAAGTCAGAGGTTTAATCGATGGGTGGCAATCAGTTCTATTTAATGATTTCTGGTTACAAACCTTCTACATATTCAGTTTATTTGTAAAGAAGTATGAGGTTCAATGTATCATACTAGTTGACTTGTTCATGTTTTCTCATTTTAGCTTGTTTTTTTTTTAGAATATCAGTTGTGATTTCTAACCTTCTTCCGTCCTTCCTCTTATTAATCTTTATGGTTAACGTTTAGCTATTTCTTTTAGACATGAGTGGGTGGCAGGAGAAATAATTACAGCTTACAGAGTCAGAATCCAAAAATGGAAATTCACTTAAAGTTCTATAAAGACAGGGTTGATGTAAAAACACAGTCTATGTTGTTTCACACCTCTGCTTCTAATCTGTTGGACTCCTTCTAGCCTTGCACTTTAAACCTTCCTGCTCCTTGTGTAATCGTCCTACACACAGGTGTTAGACTTGACAATGTGTTGTGTATAGCTCTTTTTGTTTCATAGTTAACAGCAGGCGTTATTTTTATATGTTCACCTGCAACTTTAAACATCCCAAAATAGGCTAGCTGATGCTGATGATTCTTGGATGTGTGTACCACTGCCTAACCCACAGCAACAGCAGCAGGCTTCTGGCAGCACGATGCACAGCCTCAGGGAGTTCATCAGTTTGAATCAACATTTTCTATTTTAGTTAGTGTACTTCATGTATGCGCAGCAGCGCAGTGTGCAAAGGGGCTTGGTGAAAGCGTCTATAGATTGGAGGTTGTGGTGATTAATAAATCAGCCAGTCACATCACTCTACTATTACTCTGAAACAGCTGTGGCAGTCACAGTGACACATGCGGACAACCACTCCACAAATGACGAATCAGCCTCTTCAAGGAATTATGTTGCTGTCCGGATGATGTGCCGTCATGCAGCACAACATATCTGCAGTTAGAGGCAGATGGAGTGTGCGTGTGTGTCTTTTTTACACTTAACAACGACGATGTCAACAAATGTAAAAAATGTAAGCAATATATCTGATTGCATAAATCCAATGCTATTTCAGTCATAATTCTACTGAAATTCATAAAATGTCATAAAGTGACACAGTAGCTTTTGCAGATTCTTTTGTTAAAAAGTTGGAAATGAGACTATTGTGCAATTGCACAGAATTGGCTGGCATCACTATCCCTTATAATGGATCTGAATGATATGTGTAGAGATGTTTGGGGTTATTTTGTAACAGTCAGGTGTTGTTGCATGTAATCTAATCACGGGTAAATACCAAACTGAATGAGTGCGGCATGTGCTGGCGGTTGCACCACCACGAAAACAGGCCCCTTCGTGTAAAGCTATGTTTGTGGATAACTATTGGATGGATGACTGGTACAGGGTTAATAACTGTTTTCATTTGGCTTTTTCTTTGGGATATTTACTGGTGATCTAAGGAGGTGTGGCTGTACTATACCACACACTCTCAAAAATGTCTTGGATTGGTGCTAGTAAATCAGAAGTGGGCTTTGGAGTTGGTAAACAGAGTGGACAGAAAGCAGAGACTGCATAAATCATGATTGATAGGAAGATGCTGGTTTGTAAGAAGATGAGGAAGATGATTTACGCAGTCTTGTGTTTTGCCAGTCTCCCAACACTGGCTGCCCCCTATGTGATTAAGAATTGCTTTAGGCAGTGGAAATGGTAACCGACCCTCACATTGTTGTTGATGTTGATATTGTGACTCATTTTGAACGTTGAATATTTTTCTAGAGGAAGTGGTTTGTGTGATTTGGTTTTGAGACTTACAGTCTTACTTGGCCTGGTTCAGGATTAGTGGTTGTCATACGGCACACATCGTATTGTGCCATAAAAACTGGAACCTAGCTAGTTTGGTTTGTTGGATGGGACGCCCAGCTCTACTTTCTGTCGTTCCTTTGCAGTCATCTACCTTTCCCTCTCCACTGTTCCATTCTCTTTCAGTATTTGCCCCAGCTTCGCCAGCGCTTTAAGGGCTACTTGGGCCTACTCTCCAACTGCTCTCAATTGGCCTCTTCAATTCTCTTATCAACCAAATTGCCCCCCAAAGCGCCCTCTCGGACACTTAACTCTCCCCTCATCTTCGACAAGTCTTCTCCAGCTTACTCCATGAGCAGAATTCACCAGGTTTTCTTTACAAGTAGGGACCTTTACTCACCTAAACCAGAAGGGAGTCTATTAAGTCTCCTGTGAAAGGAGCTACTGCAGCACCTCATTCATCTTCTCACCACTGGATGTTTTTTCCAGTCACTGCCTTCCGCCCCGAGAGGCACCGGTGGCCTAAATGTGGAAAAGTTGTTAATTTTTCACCCCAGCTGGCAAGACCCAGTCAAGTTCAGCCTCACCTGCTGAAATTTTAACCAGTGTTGTTCCTGGGGCTTCTGTTTAATTCAGCAAGCAGCAAGACTTTAATGGTGTGCTGGAAACCCAAAAATAAAAGCTTTTGGATTTCCATTTGTTTAAGAATACATGATCTGTTCATTCTGTCTGGGTTGTACTCTCATGAGTGTAGATGGTAAAATTCATTAAAGCTCGATATCCATTTCTCTTCTATTAGTCTATCTACCATTTTTGATTGATTTATTTCACTCACCAAGTTCCCAGAACTGTTCTGAAAATGACGAGAAGCACTATGCTCTCAAGGTTCAAAGTGGAAATGTATGTAAATCTTACATGACACCAGGTAACCTGATGAAGGTGTTTTCTTTTTTAGCTTCATTATGATTCAAGATTGTTTTTGTTTTTTTTTCTGTAATATTATCATTTGATTTTGCAATTTTCTACACTTTTATTTCTGGTTATTTCCTAAACCTGGACTGTGAAGAACTCAATATAATTGTGTTGTTCTATATCATTAGAAATATACTTCATAAGAGAGGTACTGTTTTTTCAAATTGGTATTTCCTTCTCTTGAAGTTTTAGTTTTAGGTAAACATTTTGTCATTAATTCACATTAATTTATGGCGTGTCAAAATAATAAATCTCATCCATCTCTTATCATGTTTAGCTCAGCCAGTTGTTGGTTGTTTACCACAATTGTTGTATTAGTAGAAAGTGGTTTCTTTAATTTTAACCAATTTAATGTTAGACTGAATGTTAATCTATTGTAGATTTATGGTGTATTTACTGCTCAACAGAAATGTGTACTTGCTGCTTGACAGGTTTATAAATTTAGTAACGCAGTGCCTCTCAAATGCAGCTCCATAAATCTGCCGCCCTGCTAATTATGTCCTCCTTGTCTGTCCGTCTCAGGTGGTACCATGGCAAGCTAGACCGAACCATTGCTGAGGAGCGGCTGCGCCAGGCCCGGAACCCTGGCAGCTACCTCATCAGGGAGAGTGACCGCCGGCCCGGTTCCTTTGTCCTGTCTTTCCTCAGTGTGACCAACGTGGTCAACCATTTCAGGTAAGACAGAGGACATGCAACAGGCACAAATGTTTTTTTTCCACAATATGTTTATTGTCATTTAGCTATATCACATACCAGAACTATATACAGTACATGACAGATATTCACACACATATTCACCTTGCATCAATATCAATTAATATATATATATAAATAAAATGTATTAAGCTCCTACATTATTTACAATTAACTTTTAGGTAAAGCCTAGATTTACATCTTTCATGATATTAATGTATGGTCCCTAAAGATGAAAAAAGTATTTTCAGACAGATACAGCCCCAAAACTCCTGTATCCACATTTACAATGATGATGTGTCCATACTCTTCCAACACAGAGCAATATCTCTGGCTTGAAGAAGTCCAAAGTCCAAAAGTTTAGTCTGTTTTGATGTTTGTATAAAGTACTGCGGATTTATTCCAAGTACACAGAGTTTGATGTTCAAAGGGACTTTGGTATTAAACATCTCTGACAAACATTTTACAAAAATCCTTCCAGAAGTTTTGGATCTTTGGACATTCCCATAGACGGTGGAAAAAGTACCTTTCTCATTTCTCAGATACAATATAGATAAAAATGCATTGGTAGATCTGATAGGTCTCTTGCTTGATAGTAACCAAGGTTGAGGTTTGTTGTTGTATAGAAATATTATGATGCTGAGGTCAGTTGGGCAGCCATATAATACCAACAATTGGGAAGTATAAGTCTACCAAATCTCACAAGTCTCATAAGCAAATATAAAAGTGTAAGTAAATGAGTTGTAAAAAACTGATTTAACATGTTATTGATTTGTGTATATGGATAACTACACCCCTTGTATGAATATTATAGGAAGCATGAAGTATTTGGCCTGGGCATCTTTTGCTCAAATAATGTCCTGTCTGAAGTAATACAATTATTTGGACCTTCTTTCTACATTCATATCTTGCAGCCTGCGGCTAATCAGCTGTTTTCCCAGTTGAGTCTAAAGTTTGTTGTGGCTGTGAAAACAAATCTCAGCACCGAGTCGTTTTTGTGTCCATGGATCGCACACCTGGCACTACTCGAGAGCTTTGGGGTTGGCATATTAAAATAGTTTTGTCAGACATGACGATTTTAGTATGAAATCTAAACATAACATGGCATCTAATATTAAGCAGGCAGCATGCAACCTCAAGTAGATGATAATGATAGGGGAACTACAAGTTATTCATTAAAAGGGCAGAGAGTCATAGACACTGCAGTAAAGGAGCAACCTCAGAGATGACCCGATACTGAAGTGAGAATGTTAAGGTTTGAAAAGTGATGTCCAGAGCCGAAGCCTTCCAAACAGAGAGTGCAAAGCTTGAGAACAATGTTAGTAGAATGCATATCGTCTTGCATACTTGAACCAATGACTCCACGAGGTAGTGTGACGCAGAAGCCTTTTGAATGTGGGTGGACCTGAATGTGCGTGGGTGGACCTGAAGTAAAAGAATGAAGACAGCACACTCGTCTAACAACAATACCTAGGGGTATTTTCCGACCTTATAGTCAATAACATAAAACAGATTGGGCATTACAATATGTCCTTCCCTTCAATGGGTATGTTATAATCAGCATGAGGACACATTTAGCCTGCAGCTAAACCATAAAAGAGGAAGATATAATCTTTCCGATCAAGGGCAAATGATGTGACATCCTCTACTTAATTTGGTTCTTCTTCTTTTTTTTTTTAGAAAGTGGTTTACTTGATTATTGGACCTGAAAAGTGAAAGTAACCATTAGAGGTCTATAAGCATTGATGTGATGATACCTATCAGGGCATATCTGTCCAGGCCATTTGTAGTTTGGTCATTGAAACTCGAGATGCACCGATACTGACATTGGATATTGGTCCGATACTTACTCAAATAGCTGGAATGGATATCGGTGACGATAGGCCAATCTGTTTTCAGATACCATTATTTGAATATAAAACAGTTCAGTAACATTAATATCTGTGTATTTTGTGTATTTGTTACAACTTGTTTTACAAAGTTACCAAGGAAAGCAATGTTAAGTTCAGCCAGATGTTGCCTTACACATAAAATAATGATCCAGTCACTTCCACACAGTGAGGCATAGAGCTTATAAATTAAACACATCAGATCAGTACTCGGGTATCTGTATTGGGACTGAAAAACATGGTGCCCCCAATTGAGACACCGATTTTCTCAAGCATACTGCCTTCATTGAATAAGGTTTAGGTTCTTCTCTTTCTAAAGCTTTTTTTTAAGTGCCTGTATGTAGGCTACTTTAATTTCCTGCTTCTACTCTATTGATCATGTTTGACCTGCTAATTTTATAGAAAGCAAAAAGGTTTTTGTTCCGAAAAATCATGGACAATTTCTCCAGAACATGCACTTCTCAAATTAAGAAACAATGACATCATCTCCTTCACTCACAATAGTTAAGTACGGACCCATGATGTCATTGATGCTGGAAAGAAGGAGCCCTTGTGTAAGGGAATTATGAACATAAGGTTAAATGCATGACATGGTCACTTCTATTGGCGGATGTCCGTAGATTATACACAGTAATGAGTAACCGTAAGTGCATTTTTTATTTTTATAAACCCTCAATCAGAGATCCATTCAATTGATTAGCAGACAGTTAGGATGAGTGGCTCTTCAATGGGATAGAGCAGTACTTTTTTCATACCATTGTAATCATTCACTATCGTGATTATCAGTCACTTGTTGATGATAGTTGGACTCAACAGGACTGCCTCTATTCCCCCCTTCTCTCACTGTCTGAAATCCTCTTTGGATAATATCTCCTGACTGATGATTGTGGTAAAACTGCTTATTATGTACAATGTTTCATCTGCAGTGTCAGAATGAAACCAATGTTGCTGCAATCGAGTCCAGATAGATAATTTCACTGTCATATAAATCAAATTTGATCATTTTATATTCCCTTCTCTGCACAATGATTAGCCTGTATTAAAAAAAAAAAATATCTGTGCTGTTTGTAATCATTGTTGTTTTCTGTCAACAGGATAATAGCCATGTGTGGGGACTATTACATTGGTGGGCGACGGTTCTCTTCTCTATCAGACCTGATTGGTTACTACAGCTATGTGTCTTGCCTGCTAAAAGGAGAGAAACTGCTATCACCAGTGGCACCACCTGAGGTGAGAATGACTCATGGCTGGGATTTTACAGTCTCAAAAAACTAAAAATGAAAGGCCCTTTCTGGTATATTTGACACATTGAAGCATTCCCATCCATTTTTATATAATTATAGCTTGATAGCAATCCATGGAGGTTGGGAATTAATTAGAGATCTTAGATCTAGCAAACATGAATTTAAAAAATTTAAATATGCCAAATGTGAGTGGAAGAAATGTACCTTTTGATGGTAACTAAAAGTCAACCTTGATTCCTTTAGTCAGCCATTTATACAAGGGAATATTTTTTCATGTCTTCCTTTCCTCCTTTCTCTTTTGCCTCCTGGCAATATTCAGAACAGTTGGAATAATCTCAAGCTTATTCTAATTGCCTTTTTTAGCGGCGTGTGATATTTCCCAGAGGGAGTTGTAGTAGAATACTTGATTTTGTGGAGTAATTGGGCGACTTAACATGGATGTAGTTTTGGAAGGTCACAGCTAAGAATGAGCGTTTCATCTTTTGTGTGCATGTTTCCGCAGCCTGTAGAAGACAGGAGAAGAGTCAGGGCCATACTTCCATACACCAAAGTGCCAGATACTGATGAGATCAGGTACGTATCTGTGTGTAACTGTACAAAAGAGACTTTACTCGTGGTATACTTTCATATCTAACCAGTCACTTTCTTAAAAGTACTCTCATGAATATGATTCATAATCTTTGAGACACAGACAAGCCCAGATGATTTCCTAGGCTTACAAATATAGTATTTGATTGTATTGCTCCCCAAGAGTGGCCTAGTATCCCTTTGTTTTTTTTGTTATTTTTTGCATGTTACAGGCCTGGTCTTCCCCTCACAGCAGCCTGGAAATCACATCATCTAACTTGTTAATGTAAAACATTCTTTCCCCTGTCATTAAGCTGCAATAGGCACACTTACTGATGATCCCAGCTATCCCTGATTTCCTAAATCTGATAAACATCTGTCTGGAGTCGACCTCAACCCTGAGTCTGCCAGGGAGCCACTGGCTTAACAGAGTAGATCAACATGCAGTATTTAACTCAGATGTTATGAGTCAGAGGAGACACCTGCTGGTAATGCTTTAGTATTACAATGCTAAATAAATAGACGCATGGCAATTTCTTTGTCTCGCATCCTCAAGATGACAATTTATTAATGGAGCAAGTGTGAGAGAGAGATGCTGTTGTCATATTATCAAAACCTTTGTTTATTCAGAATTTACAGTCTGTATTTCTGCCTTTTTCATACCATCTGCACAATATCACAGTGCTATCCCTTTCTCTGTATGCCCGTTTGGTATCTTCAGCTTCCTGAAAGGGGACATGTTTATTGTTCACAATGAACTGGATGATGGTTGGATGTGGGTGACCAATGTTCGGACAGAGGAGCAGGGCCTCATCGTGGAGGATCTGGTGGAGGAGGTGGTAAGTACAGCAGAATACGTGAAGGCTATATTTACTTCCTTGTGTGCATCATAACATCTAAGACTATTATATGCAAAGAAGTATTCTAAATGATTAGTGGGGTTTGCACCGTAAACTCAAAATAAAATGGTGTGACTTGAATATATATCATACCAAAGTGGCATTAATATAGCACCCAGGATGGTGATATGATATCTGAATATACAACACAATAGTGCATACACGTCACAAAGACTGCTTTGATCATCTGTTAGAGTTGGTGTCTTGACACATTTCTGTTTCTGATATCTTTCAGGGGCGGGAGGAGGATCCGCATGAGGGAAAAGCGTAAGTTGTTTTGCCATGAATTCACTTTTCTTGGTGATTGATCACAATTATTAATTTGGGTAATATAAGTTAGTAATTTTAAGTGATGGTGTTGTTGCAGTAGCTTCTACTGCACATCTGTATTTTGTTGATTGAGCTCATTTTGTGTTCTGCACCTCCTTCTCCTGGTGTTCTCGCTCAATCCCGAAACAGCTGGTATCACGGAAAAATCACCAAGCAAGAGGCCTATAACCTGCTGATGACAGGTACCATTCCTCTTTGCCTTTCATGTTGCAAACGTTATTAATCACTTGTGATGTTATATTGTATTTTTCTTTGTCAGAAATAACTTCAGAGCATCAGTCCATTTATCAAAATATATTGCTGAGCATGCACTAAAACCTTTCTCTTTCTCCCGCGCTCTGATTCTTTTGCCCCCGTTATGATTTCATAGTTGGCCAGGTGTGCAGTTTTCTAGTCCGACCGTCAGACAACACACCTGGGGACTACTCCCTCTTTTTTCGCACCAATGAAAACATCCAAAGGTTCAAGATCTCCCCCACCCCCAACAATCAGTACATGATGGGGGGGAGGTACTACAACAGGTATGTCCTGCAATGTGCCTGCCATCTTGTTACAACAGAATAATATCAAGATGGATTATATGGTAACTGCAGCATTTTAGTAGTTGTAGCTAGCCTGTGAAATGTGTATTTGACTTTTTAATAACTGACGTGCTGCATCTTGTTTGTTCTCACTCTCTCACTGGCAGTGTTGATGACATTATCGAACATTACAAGAAAGAGCAGATCGTCGAGGGATACAACCTGAAAGAGCCAGTTTCGGTGCAGGTAGGAACAATTGTATATTAGCAATATTGCGCCTATTTGAAGTTATATTTTTCTTAAGGTGATGACATCTGACAATTGCTGACACACGTGCTACCATGCAAATTATCCAAATATTGATGTCACTACATACCTGTCTAGACAAAGAGTAAATGCTGAGTGCCAGTGTCACTGAACTGGCAATGTGTATTCTGGAGAAAAAAAAAATCATATTTGTTTACTTTAAGATCTAAAACATCTCTCTGGGGCAACAAAGCTAAAGTTAAAGCACTTAAAACAAGTATTGTAGTGTAAGCGAATAAAGCGGATTCTTATTCTGAGCCCTTCAAATGGAATTGATTTGATGGTTGTGTGATGACTTGATTTGTTTTTGTATTTACTATAGCACCAGGAACAAGTTCTTCCTGACACAGTGGATGGGAGAGAAATTTATAACACTATCAGACGGAAAACAAAAGACGCTTTCTACAAAAATATAGTCAAGAAAGGCTACCTCCAGTTCAACAAAGGTATATGAGACATCTGTCTTCTTTAGCAGTTTAATTAGACTCTCCGTTGTCTATCATATAATAAACCTTTTAATGGTTCCGCTCACCTTCAGGCAAAGGCAAACGATGGAAGAACCTTTACTTCATCCTGGAGGGTAACGATGCCCAGCTCATCTACTTTGAGAGTGAAAAGAGAGCCACCAAACCCAAAGGGCTGATCGACCTAAGTGTGTGCTCTGTGTATGGTGTGCATGACAGTCTGTTTGGCAGGTGAGATGGCAAAATATTGTTCTTGGTCTAATTTAGCAAAGTTGGCACGAGACACTGCATGAAAGCAATTTCTTTAAAATGAATTATCATACTGTGCACGGTAATTTAAAATCTTCTCCCCCCATTTTATTTTTTCAGACCACACTGTTTCCAGATTGTTGTTCAGCACTTTAGCGAGGAACAGTACATATTCTACTTCGCAGGGGAGTCTCCAGAACAGGCACAGGTAATAATAAGAGCGTCAGCACCGCCCTATCACTGATAGCTATTTCATCAAAGAGGTTAGTTTTTGTGTGCTCAGCCATGGGAACTGCTCCTGTTGTTTGGAAAAAGAAAGTACATTTGCAGTCCGAACCGGTTCTTCATCAGATACAGAGGACCACTGGATAGTTTACAGTGCTGTGAGTTCATACAGAGACAGAGCTCATGACAACTATGTTATCCAAAGGTTTTGACAGTGTTCATTTTTTGCAGGATTGGATGAAATGCCTTCAAACTTTCTGCAGTAACTTAAGGAAAACCACTCAGCCGACCACCAACAAGAGGCTTAGACAGGTACGTATTCCATCAGCCAACCTGTCTGTTTAGGGACCCCAGTGTGCAGAAACCATCTTTAAGAGAAACTAACCCTATGTCTATAACGGGAGTGGCAGGTACCCATAGAACCCATTTTCTCCCTTTTGAAAATCACCATGCTAGTCATGAATTCATTCAGTTGTCAGTATCTTCTATTCTATCTTAACTTCTATTATTTAAGTATTATTTTTTGGCCTTTTTGCCTTTATTCATGGCGAGGACAGCATGAGAGAGACGCGCAGGAAAGGATCGCCGGTTGTTCTCGAACACGGGGCCAGTGAGGTCTTAGCCTCGGTACATGGGGCGCCAACTCTGCTGAGTGAGCTCTCTGGCGCCCAGACAAACTTCTATTATAAGATCATTGTGAAGTGGAAAGATCATATTCTCAGTAGAGGTGATATGGTGCCTCACCACGAGTGGCTGGTAATTGCTGGAAATCATGTAAAATAAAGCCCCTGCAGTTTGAAAAACAGTCTCTTACTGTCCTGAGACTTTTCATTTTCAGAACTGTACTGTTTGTTTTTAATTCATTCATTTAAAATTCTGGGCAGTTATTACAACCCAAACATGCATATTTTGTTTTTTTTATCTCAGGTGAGCAGCCTGGTGCTGTATGTGGAGGAGGCCCACAAGCTGCCAGTGAAGTATTTCGCCAGCCCCTACTGTAACATCTACCTGAACAGCGTCCAGGTGGCTAAAACACACCCGAGGGAGGGGCAGAATCCTGTCTTCACGGAGGAGTTCATCTTTGAGTGAGTCACATATCTGAATGCTTATTGAATGCTCTTTCTTTCCCCACATTTTATCCAGCTCACATTTCCAGAAAAGTGTCTCTAGTTACGACAGAATTATTGAATATATTTTCTTTCTGTTTCAGTGACTTGTCGAGTGAAATAAACAGATTTGAAATCAGCCTGAGCAACAAAACAAAAAAGAGTAAAGAAAGTGACATCTGTAAGTACATTTTAAAACCAATGTAGTCAATTCACCTCAACTCCTTGTTTCATTTCACAACTAACATCTCTCCCACCTTTTCACGCCTCAATCTGTCTCCTCCTCCCTCCCAGTGTTCATGCGTTGCCAGCTAAACCGTCTGCAGAAGGGCCAGATGATTGATGAGTGGTTCCCTCTCAGCTCCCATGTGCCTCTGAAGGGCATCGAGCCGGGCTCTTTACGCGTACGTGCACGCTACTCCATGGAGAAGATCATGCCGGAAGAGGAGTACAGCGAGTTCAAAGAGGTCTGATTTCCCGGAAAAGTGTTTTTCGATTGCAATGTCCATTAAGTGTGTGCTTCTCTGGGACTCACTTAATATGACAATATCATTGCCGTGTGTCCTCTGCAGATGATCTTGCAGAAAGAGTTCCATGTCATCTACGCTCTGGCCCATGTGTGTGGTCAGGACCGCACCTTATTGGCAAGCCTCCTTCTGCGGATCTTCAGACACGAGAAGGCTGAAGCCCCTCTACTCAGGACCCTCAATGACAGAGAGATTAACATGGAGGGTACGCAGGCAATAATAACAGAAAACAAACAGCTCAGTTGCATACATTAACCGGAGGAACCCACAATGTATTCATGTTGAATAAAATGATGATGTATTTGTTGTAGATGAGTGCTATAACCATCAATCCTACATGTGCATGACCTTCTTTATTTGTGCGTTACTGCCAGATGAAGCCACAACATTGTTCAGAGCAACCACACTGGCCAGCACGCTGATGGAGCAGTACATGAAGGCCACCGCCACACCATTTGTCCACCACGCTCTCAAAGACACCATTCTCAAGATCATGGAAAGCAAACAGTCCTGCGAGGTAAAGAGTTATTCTACAAGCTATTTCCCCCCGCCTATAAGATGCAAAGAAAACCTTACAAATCTCTAGGGGCTGTGTGAGCCTGAGTTGCGATGAATATTTCAAAAACACTCTGCAGTTCTTATAGAGTTCATACACTCATTGAGACACATTTCCAGTCCGTGCATGTGCTATTGTTTTTCTTAGCTTCTCTTGTTTTCAAAATAAGAAATATCAAAAATGCATCTACCAGTGACTGATCCACAGCTACCCAACATACATATCAACGTAACATGCAATGTGCATGGTTCACCTTGATGCATTGTGAATTTGAATAAACGAATTAATCTGAATTAATTGTCATTTGTTTTTCTTTTCTCTTGATTTCTGCCTCTCTTTGCTTGCCAGCTGAATCCTTCCAAACTGGAAAAGAATGAGGATGTAAACCTGAACCTGGCTCATCTCCTCAACATCCTGTCTGAGCTGGTGGAGAAGATCTTCATGGCTGCTGAGATCCTACCACCGTAAGAACAAACCCTCATAATACCCGCACACACTGTTTTCCTGCATATTAGGTAGATCCTTCAGAATGGCTTCAAACAAATAAAAAGGCAACATTAAAAAAAACAAGTAATCGGTAATTTTCTGTGATGATCCATCCAGGACACTGAGGTTCATCTACGGCTGTCTGCAGAAGTCTGTGCAGCAGAAATGGCCCACCAACACCACCATGCGGACGAGAGTTGTGAGGTAAAGAAACACAAATAATCCATGTTAGACACGCTGTGGTTACTGTCTATTAGTATTACAGTCTAACGTACTTCATCCATTCTTCTTCTTCCAGTGGCTTTGTCTTTCTAAGACTGATCTGTCCTGCCATCCTCAACCCCAGACTGTTCAACATCATTGCTGGTGAGCATCCTTAGAAAAGCACACCAAATTCCATTATTATATTTGACATGTAACAATGTGTGTATTGCGTTTCCCTCTCTTCTTGCAGACCCTCCATCTTCAGCAGCAGGCAGGACCCTCACACTGGTCGCTAAGTCTGTCCAGAACCTCGCCAACCTGGTTGAATTCGGTGCAAAGGTGTGGGTTATGTACTTGAATGAACGGCATGCTGTAAAATCATTGTTTTGCCAGTGGCTGTACATCAAGAGGAGTAATTTGCATTGGTACTTGTTGTGTTGGATGTAAGTTATGCTTTTTCTATCCTCAAACAGGAACCCTATATGGAGGGTGTGAACCCTTTCATCAAGAATAACAAACACAGGATGATCATGTTTCTGGATGAGTTGGGGGTGAGTAACATTATTCGCCTTTTGATCAAACAAGCAGGCATATCTTCTTCTTCTAAATGCTGACTAAACTTCACAAGCTTAGAAAATTGTCGACTGTGTTTGTAGAACGTCCCTGACCTCCCTGAAGCCACAGAGCACTTTAGGACGGACCTGTCCCGGGACCTGGCTGCGCTGCATGAGGTCTGTGTCACACACTCGGACGAGCTCCGCACACTGAGCAACGAGAGGGGAGCACAGCAGGTCAGAGGCTGGTGATATGCACAGGACTGTTTATGCTGTCCTGCTTGTGAAGATGTATCTAATACCGGTTTCCTCTTTGCAGCATGTGTTGAAAAAGCTGCTGGCAATCACAGAGCTCCTCCAGCAGAAGCAGACTCAGTATACCATGTCCAACAGCAACAGGTAGTACTGCACTCCTCTTCTCCTCCCATCCTCCCATCCTTCCGTCAAGTCTCCTCCACCGGAGTGCAGCGCAGAGGAGACCTAGCATGCTCTACCTTCATCACCATGGCAACCCCTCCATCATATCCTCCTCCAGTAGTCCCGCCCATCCCCACCCACCTGCCATCTTGTCCTGTTCACCACAACAGAGCTATGCAACCACCGATGCAGTACTTTAAAAACAAAAATGAGAAAGAAAAAAAAAAAACTTGCACCAGTGACTGACAGCTGTATGCACAGGAAACGTTTTCCCCTCAAACTGTGTTCACAATACTGACTTGGGTACATTTCATTCCCTTCATCATGAGGGCCAAATATAAAGATTTCAAGAGTTTCTTTGTACCCGCTATGTGTTTTGATAGCACAGGTTGCCAAAGTATACCCCCCCACCCCTTCCTGCCTATGAGGAAACTGACATGAAGAAGCTAGTTCTCTCAGTCCCCTTTTCTTGTAACTGGATTATGAGCGATAAAGCTTTTTTTTTATACTGTAATTGACTGATTTATTTTAAGTTTGTGACAATATCCGCAAAGTGCATTTCTGTCATTGTTCTTTTTTCTTTGTTTTCTAGATTGGAACAAAGTCTTTAAGAAAAGTATGGTTATTTTATATTAAGAATAAATTCTCTTGCTGGAATCATGAGTATATACGTGAGATGAGCTGCATTTTTTTTCCCCCCTCAGATTGTATCAGCTATTTTTTGATTATTTGGTCTTTTTTGAAACTTCTCAATGCCAGACAAGACACATAATAATCAGAGAAACCAAGTAAAATGAAAGTGTTTACAGCAGTAACATTTTTGAATAGTACAGACTGTATCAGACATGCATGCACTTATTAAACAGTTTTTTGTAAAGTAGATTATGGAGTCGTTCATTGTCCCCTGACAAAGGTGGAGAAACGTATGCACACAGTATCATGTGGCTTGATTACGTGTTCCGTTTTTAATCTGCAGAAACAAAAGACATCAGTAGAAAAATATGTTTATTTTTACTGCAGAACAAAAGTAGATCCATGTTTCTACAATAAGTTGTAGGGAAGTACAACACTTCTGCAAACTATGACACTCCATCGTGTTTTCTTTGAAGGCTTCGTCATCCAACCTCGACGAGTTACTATTGGAGTTACAAGTATAATAACTTAAACTTTAAATCCAAAACCATTTCTGGGTAAATGCTCATAACAGATCTTCGTCGGTCCATTCCTGCAATAAAAAAAAAAATAAAAAATTAATATGGATTTTTACAAGAAATGTGTAGCTTTACTTAGTTTGAATGTGAGCCTGTAAGGCGAAATATGGTCTCACCTCTTCTGTTAAACGTGGTTCTTTTGATACGTGACCATCTTCTTCATATCCTCGCTTTCGTTTGCTGCAATGCAAAAGTATTTTTATTACGAGCCGAAAACAGAATCACAAGTTTAGACTTACTGTTCCTATCAGACCTTTTGCAGGTAATCGTTTAAACGCCATTCCTTACATTCAACGTTTGTGACCCTTTCAAGTCCATTTAACACTCATTTAGTTAAGTAGTGTGGTTTCCACGACACCTTCATGATCATCATTAGTAGATTTACTTTCCCCATGTCTCGTACTTGTTATGCTACATTTTTAGACACCATTTGTGAATATATATATATACGTACAGACTGATAGAATTTTAAAAACACACAGATTTAGAGATTCTCCAAGCATGAACCTTTTACAAACATGTCCACTTTATCTTACAGGACAGAGTGCACCATCATGTCACTGGCTGCTGCCATCCAGGTAATGTGAGTTTTACAGATTCCGACCCAAGAATCAAAAGTGTGGTAGTCAGACCACACAAACAGCCAGCCAAAGTGAGGCCTCATCCCGCGAGGTGCCCTACCGAAGACTAAAGTCAGTTTGTATTTATAAGCATGTGGCCTAGATTCCTGGCAGTTCAAACGCAGTATGGCTGCTCTCCGTGGGAAACCACTTGCTGCATATCTGAATACTGTCCTCCCAAAGCCCTTCCCAAAATGCTTCAGGCAACGACGGTGTGTTGAACTGATGAAAATTTGACATGAAGCCTTGTTGCATAAGACCTTGAAAAGACTTTCTATGAAGATAGACCTGAGATACAGTCAACTGCAGAAATGTCTGAACTTCTTTTATCCTGCTATGCCTGCCACTCCCTCATTTGACTGGTTACGGTCGGTTGGCGTGGAAACCAGACAAATGTGGCACCCCGATCAGCCACTCCTTTCCTTGGACACAACTTGCGAGGATTACAGAGGAGGCAATCCAAAGCATTGAAGTAGCGTTTTCTGCCGTCATCAGGGAATTCAAACACAGCACCTCTCTCCAAGATGACACAAGCCTTAACTCCCTTTCTACGCGCCGCCCGCTTCGTCCACGTCACCTGGTATTACGACACGCTCTTCCTCCGAACCGTTGCCGACTTCCACCGTTTGTGTTATGAACTACCACGCAGCACTGGAACCACTTGTTATTTTTTTTTATATGCTGCTTTGTTTGTTGATATTATATACTTAGGCTTGTATAGAAGTAAACGGTGTTTGTGTATGATCTAGCTGAACAAAGCTGAAAGATAGTCTACGCGTTTGTAGGAGATATCTGTAACCTGTCCTGTGCATGTGTTAACCCTGAATGGATCCTGCTATAGTGTGTGGGCCTACATATATGCTGCTCTAACAAAACATCACCTGAACTCCCGCGAAGCCTTGGGGGTGTAAACAAAAGCTTTCATGCATTTGCAATCTCTCGCTCTCCTGCCATCACAGGTGGTGTTTCAGTACACCTCTGCACCGACTACTTTCACACAGACTCATCCTGGGAAGTCATGCCATGCACAGATTTATCAACTTCAGTCATAAAAAAAAGGGGTCGGCCTCGTGTGCCTCCTGATGATTCAAGCAGCTGCCGAGTCTGAATCTGTGCCTGTCATAGCTCAAGAGTTTACCAAACTGTTTACTGTAGTTGCACTTAAAGATACCACGGACCTCACCAACCTCACCAAGTGTTAACAGACAGCTGGCGACCGGCAAATGATTACGAATGAGCCTAAGAGTCTCCTCATCAGCGATACCAATATCAGCTGTGCTACATGGTATGGATGATGTAGGTAGGAATGTGGCGTGCTGTTGTACTTCCTTTCTGTATTTCATACAGCTGATGATGTGTTTATTTTTATTTTTCTACCTGATACTGAACCTTGAACCTTTTGCATCTTAGATACGACAACCTGGCTAAAATAAAACTGTTACTAAGTGTGACAACAGAAAACTTGCGTTGCTTACTTGGGTGTGGGGGGATAAAAAATACGTCTTCGATAACAAATAGCAGCACCGATACACAACACTTTAGTACAACAGGCGACTTTATCTCCTTACCTGCTTGAACTGGCATATTCAGCATGAATCCTCTCCAACTTCTTTTTGCAAGCATTCACCTCCTCCGGTTTGGGAAGTTCATATTTCTTTAAAAGAGTTTTCATCCCTGGATGAACACAGAAATGATTTACTTTCATCTCAAATAAGAGCTCTCTGTACCGCACAATGCAGTGAAGCTCAAAGGGCTCAATGGCACCATCTTGTGGTGTCAAATTGAAGGTGCAGTTCACTCACGTCTCATTGAGTCGTACATCTTTGAGAGACTTTCTTTGTCCTCTTTCAGTCGCAAACATTCAGTCAGGTAACTAAGCATTTGAAAAACAAACAAAAACATTGTTTTACATTTACAATAACAAAGAGAAATTTCAGTTTATGGGGTTTTGTTTTTATTCTGGACAACATTCTTTGATTTAATTGCTACACAAACAAATTAGTTAACGATAGTCAACCAGTTGATTATTTAAGGAAATTGAATGCAGTTTATTATGTCTTAATTTCTTCAATATTAGCATTGTTCCTCGTTTTAACCTGAGCATATGTGACAACCCACCTCTCTATGCTGAGACCAGCTCTCGACGTGCTGTTCATAATCGCTGTCAGGGCGATCTGGGACGGGGGAAACAGCAGTCCTGCGTCTGTCATGGTCGCCTGTGTCAGAAAGTCATCGGCATTCTTCCTCAGTGACTCCGGGTTCTCCAGCGTGGGGTATCTCGTCTGAGGGATGGCATTTAGAAAAGTGACATCATTTATTGAGACGGGTCAAATAATCTGGCTGAATAAACTAGATCAGGACTATGAGTGCAAGATCTTCAAAGCTCTCTCCCAGGAGTCCACCAACTACCTTCAGGTCAATAAGCAGGCCTTCCATCGGTCTGTAGGGATTGTGGACCACCAGGTGAAAGTTGAGTTGTTGGATCAGCAGCAGCTCAAACTCCAGGATTTGTTCCAGAACCCGTTCCTGCCCTGCCGGGGTCTCCTGCAGGAGGTTGCCCACAAACTGGGTGCCGGAAACGTTGAACTCATCCACTTTACAGGACAGGTATGCACACGTCAGCCTGAAACCGGACGGTCAATTGGAAATACGTTTTACAGACGGGCAAAAACAAGGCTGCACATCATACTTTTTCTGCAGTTTTGCAAAGGATAGTCTTCCAAAAATAATCCTTTTCTAAAAAAAACAACAACAAAAAACACCCTTTTTATAATAATTCCCAAACATTGAAGCAAGGAATATTTAAAATACCTTATTCATTTATATATGTTATACTTCTTTTCCAGTACCTTGAGCACTAGTGGCCAGCTAATCATATTGCATTGCCATTGTATTAAAAAAAAAAAAAAACCTAAAGGCATTCCAGCATTTACACAATTAGAAGCACATTATTAATCATGTTCCTGCTTAGCATTATTACCTACATTTGGACCTTTTGGTTATTCAAGCTAAATACATGCTCTTCGAAACCTATCTGTACTCACATGATAATCCTGGGGTGGTACTCCATAATGGAGTTGTTCAGGTAGAATCTTCTGAAGTACATGATGGCTGTACCCTGCACAGGTGAGACACATGTAGGTCAAAAAACTACAGGCAGGCATGTCATATAGTTCCCAAGACCCCTAGGAAGAGCGCTGGGGTTCCCATAGACTTACATTGGGACAGATAGGACTGTGAAACCGCAAATTTATTCATTTTTTAGCAACTTTTTCTACCTCCTCGACTGTTCCCCGCGCAGACGAAAAGAAAGCACACACATACCACAACGGACTTGGGCATTATAGGCTTGAACGCGTTGCAGAAGTCCAGCAGCCTCTTCTCGTAGTGTCGGAATAAAACGTCTTCCTCAGGACGCTCCAGGAGCTTGGACTCACTGGCAGGCTGATTCAGACGGAGGCGGGAGAAGGGAAATGAGGTGTCACAAACGGGACTTACTGTTCTTGATTTGGTTTATGTGTGGTGTGTAATTTATTTACTACTTACATTCCCACTTTCGAGTATCTTGTTCCGGAATTTCTGGTTGGCCTTGCATCTCTTCTTCTCAATATCGTCTTCACTTCCAAAAATCCAGTACTTTCCTTGTGAACTGTTGTGGTACATGGCTGCTTCTGCAAGAAAAGACGGGTTAAAAACAAGAGCAGTGGCAGAAGATAAGAGAGTCGTGACGTTGACAGGTGTGCGCCAACATCAGTTAACTTACTTTATTTGTGTCTAAATATACCCAAGTCCATTCAAAACCGGATATCGTTGAAGACGAAGTTTAGTGATTTAGCTGAGTACAAAATAACCCCTTTAATTCCTGGTGAACCTTAACAAATCCCCACTGTCTTAAATCACCATCACCAGCAATAATAACACTGATGCGCGTCGCCACTCTCCCGTCAACGCTGTCCCATTTTGATGACGCGATATTACCGTAATGTAGGATACAGTGCGCAAAACAAATGTATTTATTTATCAGTTGGCTCTCACAAACATAGTCAGACAGATTTTCTTCCACGTATTGCTTGACTTGTATAAGTGCAACATAGTTAAACTTGAAATTGATAAAACAGATGACTATCATATAGATAGCGTCATTCATGATTATTTTACAATTCTGTGTCGTCGTTGTCTTCTTCGTGTTTCTGACAGTTTTCAGGAACACAACGCCACCTACCGTTCTGGAGTATGTAACAGGATCTAGTTCCCATTAGTCTGTGATACTTTCAAGTGTCTTTTCATCACTTTTTTCGACATTCTATATACAATGACTTTTTCATCACGTTTCTTGACATATTTTACTATGACTTTTTTCATCACGTTTCTTGACATATTTTACTATGACTTTTTTCATCACCTTTTTTCAAACTTACTATATAAGCTACTATGACTTTTTTGACGTACTATATTTTGCCTTTTTTCATTACTTTTTTTTGCCATACTATATTTTGACTTTTTTCATTACTTTTTTTTGCCATACTATATTTTGACTTTTTTCATTACTTTTTTTGACATACTATATTTTGACTTTTTTCATTACTTTTTTTTGCCATACTATATTTTGACTTTTTTCATTACTTTTTTTTGCCATACTATATTTTGACTTTTTTCATTACTTTTTTTGACATACTATATTTTGACTTTTTTCATTACTTTTTTTGACATGCTATATTTTGACTTTTTTCATGACTTTTTTGAAATACTATATTTTGACTTTTTTCCATAACTTCTTTTTGACATACTATATTTTGACTTTTTTCATTACTTTTTCGGACATAGGCCTACTATATTCTCTGACTTTTTTCGACTTACTATACTATGACTTTTTTCATCACTTTTTCCGACATACATGACATTTTCGTCACTTTTATTAATTCAATTTTTATGACATACTATACAATGACATTTGTATTAGATACTGTACATACATACTATACAATGACAATGGTGGCATGGTGGTGAGCAAGAGGGGCCAGGGGTTGCATCCAGCTTCAGGATCCTTGTATGGAGTTTGTGAGCATGGGTTTCCTCCAGGCTCTCCCACTTCGGATTGACATTTTAATGACATAGTATATTGTAACATTTTTACTGTACTATGACATTTATTAACAACATTTTTATGACATACAATATATACTATTACAGTTTTTATGACATACTATACTATGCAATTTGTTATGACATGCTATGACATTTTTAAGACATACTCTACTATGATAAACAATATATATTGTATGGTATTTCCAAAAAAGTCATGAAAAAATCATAGTACAGGCTAGTATGTCAAAAAAGTGATGAAAAAAGTATAGAATGTTGAAAAAGGTCATGATAGTATGAATATAAAATGTATGTCAGTCTAGTATGTCATAAATATGTTTAAAAAGGTGAAAACCCCATAGTATATGTCATAGTATAGTCTGTCATAACATTTCATTAAATAATGTCATGGTATAGTATGTCATAAATATGTCATAAAAATAATTTCTATAATTTCTATATCAAAGCTATAGAGCTTGTTTATAAAAAGATAATCCTGGGGGAAGATCCCTTCAGTTCCACCTGAGCAAAGCCCAAATGTCCTACAAACGTCCCTGCACTTAAATAATAGCTGAACTTCACCTACTAAATGTATCCATCAAAATACACCACTTATGCACACTTACAGGTTGATAAAAAGTTCACCATCCTGCTCTTGGGAAAAGAAAGAAAAAAGGCCTATGGCCTAAATTAGGTTTATCCACAAATATAGGCCTCTGTTGCATGGCATGTTACCCTCACTGTCCATAGTCTTATATTATAACTTACTTGGATGCAATTTCGGAATAACTGAGCTGCTTCATGACCATGTTGGTCAAATTCCTGGATGTGGATCATTTTAGATGGAAGAACGTAACAGAAATTGAATCACACGGTATGTTTAGACGGAGCCACTCAACCCCCACCAGTGTTTCCGTACACCACAATTTGCATAAACATGAGTAATTTATGAATAATAAATGCCCCTGCATTCAGCGGGAGCCGTTAATTTGCATATCACCACAGCTACAGTTTTATTTCCTTAGTGCGGTGTTATCATGAAGCCCTTCAAGCCTGCATAAACCAGAATCAAAGAAATAATGCATTATCAGGTATGTGCCGAGAACTGTTTTAGTATCTTAATCTCTTTCTTTACAGGCGTAGATGATTCGAACGTAAACGCGTGAGCTCCGTCTGTGATATGCTTGTAAAACGCTCTGTACGTCGGGGTGTGCGCGAGGCTTACATCTGCAGCTATCCATCGCGCGGTCTTGCCCTGTAAATTGCATAAACATGAAGTGTCGATGCATTATTGATGAGACCATCGCAACGTTTACTGTATGTGCGTCCGTGTGTGCGCGCACTGATAGGGCGTGTAATGCTCGCGTGCGTGCACGTGTGATGGTTTGCGCGCTTGTGTTGTCAGCAACCAAACACCTTCTCCTTCTGTGTTTTCCGCTGGATTCCGTCTCAGTGTGGTGATAACTCAGTTAAAATCTTGTTTTAGAGTAGGCCTATCTATATTTAAAAAAAAAAAAATTACATTTAGCAATTTGGCAGTAATGAGACTCAGTCAATGTAGCGTGCACTCTCTTTTATTTGTAGAAGAAATGCTAGGATGCTATTGACACAGAGGCAGCAATAAAGCTCGCTCTCTCTCTCTCTCTCTCTCTCTCTCTCTCTCTCTCTCTCTCTCTCTCTCTCTCTCTCTCTCTGAGTGTGTGTGTGAGAAGTGGTTCGGAAGAGAGGAACAACATTTTAGTTAAGATCTGCGTATCTGTCACTAAAGGTTATTCCCATATATCCTGACAGGCAGTGTGTTATGGGAAATCAGACTCGGGTGATTTTGTGGCATCAACAGATGAGCTGAATGATCTGTGAGCGTCCCTGATCACGTTATAGTCTCTCCACCACCCAGCATCAAGTCTGCACACTCTGTCTGTTATTTCCCAGCTGCTTAGGGAACCTTTCCAGGCGCGGTCAAATTACTGCTGTTCATGGACACAAAGTGAGCCGCTGACCGACGGACTGATGCTGCGTGAGGCATCACCTTGGCTTTCCACAGCTTTGTAAACTATGTGTGATGATGATAATGTTGCGGAGGGAAGAGGATGATCCCCATCGCATGGCTCGCCTCCCCACTGTCTCATCTCTGAACTTACTTTCTTGTATGAAAGGAAATCATTTGTAAATAACCTTGACAATGCAATGATTTCTCTCGATTTCTTTTTTTGTTAATCTATTTCTCTGATATTCTCAGTGTTTCGCTGCGGTGCTCCATCCATTTTAACTTCACACACCAACAAATACAATTAAATCCTGATGCAAACTGTATGTGCATATTAATTATTCTGCCCGCCATCCGGCACACCCCCACCCCCCTCCCCACTTGTGCTGCGGTTGCTACGGCAACCAGGGGTGTCATCAGTGCTGATGTCAGAGGCTCCTTCAAGGACACACACGCTGGGTCAGGTGGTGCTGCTGCTGGGCATCGGCTAACACCCGAGTACAAAATGGCCGCCATCATCCCCCCCGCTATACTTTTTTTTTTTTTTTGCCGCAAGGGAGAGTCACTCTTTGAGCTGTGAAACAAAAGGGGAAGTGCACCTGTGGTTGCCTTGATACCTTTTTTTTTTAACGATACGTGTGATACGGATGTTGAGGGATATTCTTGGTGTGATTGGTGTGACGGAAACGCATCACAGAGCTGAGCTGTCTGAGCCCCTCTGAGATCAGCTGCCTGAAGAATTTAGAAATCTGCCTGGCTAGTGCATTCACAGCCGTGTGTGCCTTTGTGTTTGAATGTGTCCGTACATTGGTTTCCTCAGGTTGGCATTAAGCAGCCAAGGTTTTTTTTTTTCTCCTTGCCCCTCCCCCTCCCCTTCCCCTCCAGACACTCAAAGCTCCCCCACCATCTCCCTCTCCCTCTCTGTCTCTAATTGAGCTTTGTGTCTACCTCCATCTCCATTCAAATCCAGAGTCATTTGCATACTGCCGCCGTGCGCCGGACAGCTCCCCAGCTGTACAGTACAGAACTAAATGAGGAACACAGACCCACTTTATGTGCCGAGAATACTAAGCAGCGAGGAGAGTCATTTCCCAGTTTCCTGAAAATACAGCTACCTGAGAGAGGGGAGATGGAGAGGAAGGAGGATGGTTGGATCAAATCAGTGCATTCAGGGCAAGACGGGCATTAAAGCAGGTGTGATTGTAGAGGAAGAGTTTGTTATTTCTAATAAATCTAGACATTGCAGAAGGTATCATATACTATAATTTGACATTAAAGTAGCTGGATGATATATAGAGAGGTGGGTTGTAATAAAAGCCAGTTTTTCATGCATGTTAGTATTCAGACGTCAGTGCTTCTGTGCTCCAATTTGATTGCGGATTTTTTTTTCACGAACATTCCGTCGGAAAGTACAAGACTTACCCAGCTCTTTTTTTTGGTATCAGTCCGACACGATTATTGCTCCCGTTTTGCTCAAATATTTCCAGGTTTAATTTGGCTGCAGCTGCCCCCTGGCTTTTCTCCCGCTTCAGTATATGGAGGCCTGATTCTGAGCTCTCCTGCACTTCAGGATCAAGGGATTTTAGGGACATTTTGCTTGAGTGCGCACAGGCCTGTAATGATGTTGTATTTTTGATGCACTCCAACCACACTTAACAGAATATGTTAAGCACACCCTTGATGGGAACCTTAAACCCCCAAGACCAATTTTCATTTCTAGCATAATGGTAGGATTTGTGACATTTCAACTCATTTCAGGATTCAATCAACGCCATAGCTCCAGGGAGAGCAAAAATGACATGCTCTTTATGGCAAATCCAACTGTCCTTGGTTTACTATAATGCATAAAACTTCTTCCTCTACAGCAAGACCAGCGAGAATTGAGTGAAATGTAATGACACATTTAACTTCACCTTGAAGACCAATGCAAACAGTGCAACAGTGTTTCATATGTGTTCTCTTGGTGAGTTTAGATGGAAATGTTTTATTTCGAAAATAAAGTGCGCCAGGATTTAAATCACAGGGAAGTAAAAAACACACACGGTGCTCCGTCAGTCTGAACACGGAAGCTTCGAGTGAAATGCAGAAAAAAGGGCAGATAGAGTGACGCTAAAGTGTAGCCATTCTGGTGAAAAACCAATCCTTCACAGTACAAAGCTCCTACAAGTCCTCCAAATGACCCTTTATATCAACGTGCAATTTCCTCACCTTTCCAAATAGCCAGGCCATTTGGGTGAGATGGGTGCACGTATAGCGTGCTGGTATAGTAATGTATTGCCCATCTGTTTGCACTGTTCTTTTTTTGTTCAGCTGGAGTGTATTTGTGTATTTGAGCATGGACGTGTCCTATTATTTGGGTCGTGTATACTGTTACTGGCATTTTTTTTCCTTTTTAAAAATATTTAATTTATTTAATTTCTATCACATATTAGAAATGAGTTCCCCCCCACCCCAAAAACAAAACAACCACTTTCTCCCTGATAGCTACATTCTTAAAAAGATGTGTACATCACTAAAGTAACGCTTTATATTGAGCGTGTGTGTGTGTGTGTGTGTGTGTGTGTGTGTGAGAAGATTTGTACATAAGAGAATGATTTTACTCGCAGTAGGGGTTTTGCATCTTAATCTAATTAAGGACTAGATGCCTGAATATAGACAAAGAATTATGAGCTTGATGGGGGAGGGGAACCGTGTTTGATAAAGTCAGGTTGCCCAGCAACCCAAACCATTTATTGCAGACAAAAAATGCTCTCTAAGATTTAATAATCTGGTTTTCTGCATTGAAATGCAAAGGAGGCTGTCAAGCTGCACCTGAAGGACAGCAAAAATTAGGCAGGGTAATTACTCAACTTACAGGTGAATTGCTGACCTTCTGCAGTGAGTGCCTGTCAAAATCAGCCCTCAAACACTGCAAATCAGCCAAAATAAGCTTTTAAATATGCCGTGTAAAAAAAACTGAAGTGAATATAATTGAACCGGCATGTGCATATAGCGGTTTTTTTTCACATTTAAATTTTGTTAATTGAGCAAGCACAAGTGAGTCTAAACGCAGTCATTATGAATTATATACGATGTTCATTTTCAATTTTCTACCCAGACAGGTTCACAGTTTTCATGCCTCGTTTATTTCGAATATAATGACCGATATAACAGACAAAGGAAAAGATGCCAAATATATCTTTCTTTCTGTTTTTATATAAAATTTAACCTCAGTTTTAGCAAAACAATCAAACACAAATTTCTTGAATATATATTTATTGATGTAGTCTCTCACTAATCGCAGTGTTTTTATAAAAACATTTTTTTTTTTTTTAAATATTAACCACCCAAAGGTGTATTTTCTGCCACTTGTCATTGCTTCTCTAATTGACAGTGTGTAAGCTGGGTGTTGGCTGTTGAAGTGCTCCTACTATAATCACTGGCACCCTCCTCTCTTTTGTTTTCCTAATTGCCGCCATCACTTTTGTTAGAGAGCATTGTTAGAAGTGCATCAATCCCCAGAGCAGAGCACTAAAGGCTTCCTGTGGACTTCCTGTGGACTTCAACAAAAAGCCTTGTCAGGTGGATCAGCCATTAGTCACCAGTCCACATTGTCTCTGACAAATCTGACGTTTAAAGTACACGCATAATTCCAAAGCACCCTCCGTGCTCCACAAATTGGACACATTTTATCCTGGAAATGTCATAAACGTCGGGTTGAACTTTTTAAAGAAACCATGTTGATTTGAGCCTTTGCTCAGTTAAGTCTCTTATCAAACACATAGCAGTACAAAAAAAAAAATCAAAATTAATACATTTAGTTGTTAACAATGATTGCTATTATTATCATATCAGAGAATGGGGATATTTTTAAAAGCAAGTACTACCTTTTTAGTTGAATTTTACGTTTTCATTTTGGCTTTTAATTCAGCCTTTTTTTAATTTAAAAGGTTTAATGTCTGGCTATTTATTGTATTTTACTTTTTTTAAAATGAGCTTTATTTATTTATCTGTTTTCAATTTCTATTGTTTTGCTTTTTGGTATATGTTGGTATTCCAAGTCAGTGTTTTATTTATTTTAAATTATAGCCTGGTGTTTCCTCACTGTAAATCGGTGATATTCATAGCTTCTCAACCTGCCGTTATAATTGAAAATGTTATTAATGCCAATGTCACTTCTTGCTTTGGGGGCGGATGAGGAAAGGGGCGTCACTTTGTGTTACTGGTATGGCTGGTTAATTTTTTTCTTTCATTTTTTTTTTTGTTCAGAAGGGGACTTTGTACTTCCAATATTTCATTTATATTTACACATTTGTGAAGTATAAACGAATATACATTTTAAACATTAATTCAAACATGATATAATGATGATAATAGCATTTATAATGATATAAATACTACTAATAATAATATTTTGTCTTTATCTGATTGAAGTTTCAAAAAATAATTTCACCTTGTGTGTGATCTGTAATAGATTTTGCTTCAATGCACAGATTAAATAATGCCCTCTTGTGGTTTTTGTGTGAGGAAAGTATATGATTAATATAATCAGAACAATATGAATACATTTTTCTGTCTGGTTTCCTTTACTTTAACTCAAAATATATTGTTATACTGACATCACATCTTGAATTATGTTAACATATCAATTTCCTCATTTGGTATCAGTTTCTTGAGTCTTAAGGTGTTGATTTAACTCCAAACACACACAGTCACACACTTGTGTGGATAATGGGAATTACTCCGTCTTGTCACTAGATGGGGTAAGAGCGTCATTTAAAAGGCTTTGAAAAGGAGCAAATGTTGGCTCACTGCATGTTTGCAAATAGCAATTTCTTGTGAAACTGCATTAAAATTCCTTTTAGTTTTTTCTCGAAATCCAGGCTCTCTGTGAGCTCTGAACTTAAGTCACCTTAGCAAGTTGTACATGTGTTGAAGCTCGGAATGAGGTGTGTGTGAATGTTTTCCCTGCTCTGATGTGCGTATGTGCATGGCTGAGGTGTTGGAAAAACCCAACAAAGTGCCTAAATACAAAGAAAAACAAGTGGATATTGTGTGTTCTGCGTTGCATTGCAAATATAACACCAATGCAATGCAAATATCATTTCATTGTTTTTCGCATATATTCATACTGTCAAAACCAAAGTTTTTCCCAGTCCGTCCTTCACCCTTCCCACAACCCCACCTCTCACCTGCTTCATACGCTGATTTCAGAGTAGCATATAATTAGCTCATGGTTGTGTTATGGCCCGCTGTTGTTCGTCTTGTCCCGGCTCCTCAGTGTGTCTCAATTGGCATGGGAAAGAGAAGGGGAGAGCTTAACAGCAAGAACTGTGAGGCTCTGTGGAGATGACAAGTAACTCCTTGATTAACCCATAGGCTGGTTGAGCGGACACACTGTGTTCTTTATTCATGTCCCTTGTCCTTTTCTTTCAGAAAGAGACCCAATAGGGCCCAGCAGGTGAATGTAAAGAAACGCAAGAGGACTCCCCTCCGATCGGCCTTTTCAGACCCAGACAATGGGCCGGCCCACCTCTTGTACAGCTGCATTAAAACCCTGATTAAAGTTCTTCCTGCTGATTGAGCGATTGATTGAGGATGCAGAGCTAAAACCAACAAAAACCTGCACTGCTGAGGCCTGATAATGACTGGGCCCCACCTACAAAGCACAGGCTTCAAATGATTAGTGGGGTTTTGTTTTCTTAGTAGGTGTGTGTGTGTGTGTGTGTGTGTGTGTGTGTGTGTGTGTGTGTGTGTGTGTGTGTGTGTGTGTGAGAGAGAGAGAGAGAAAGAGAGAGCGAGGTGAGGGAGGACTGGTTGTCTAACAATACCAGGAGGTCTCCAGGCAGATAGCTCTAATTAATCAACGGCCAATGAGAAAAAAAATATTTCTTAGCAATACAATAACATTATCGTATTAATAACATTATATTTATAGCTTATATAAAATAGTTAATCAAGTGATAGATGAAAAAAAAATTGGAATTTAAAGAAAGAATTCAAATATGTATTATTTGAAGTGGTCGGTGTGTTGTACTGTACTAGCCCTTTAAACTCCGTACGATTACCTGCAACATTAAAATGGTCTCCCACACACGCTGGAGGGTCTGTTAAAACTTTCACATGCTTATCATAATCATGTTTTCAAGTGTGGATTTTTAAACACTCTTGTCATTGTTATGTAAACAGCCCTTTTTTGCATGTTAATCCTTTTGTGGGAGAACGATAGGGAGATGCATGACGACATGGGAATTGATTTGTGGAGAAGACGCTGAGAAGACTTTAACAATGTGCGTGTGTGTGTGTGTGTGTGTGTGTGTGTGTGTGTGTGTGTGTGTGAGAGAGAGAGAGAGAGAGAGAGAGAGATTCTTCAAGAACCCATAAATATTGCATTTCTTTGTTTGACGGATGTGTGACACATTTTCATGTTTCCTCAACAAATTCCACTGTCATATTTTTCCTTTTGTCAGTCATCTTCCAAACAGCAGATCCTGACAATTATTCCAGACAAACTCCTGATCAAAACCACCTTATTCTGTCTGCTGCTCAGCTCCATCACACACACACTGATTGTTCATCACTCTCCTCTTCCTCTTGCACAATCCTTATTTGATTCCAGCTCGGTATATTGCACCACTCATCAGTTCAAATGCAAAAATTACATTTACAAAGTGTTTGTGTCATCTATATTTCATACATTTTTTGTAATGTCTGTTTGTTGATGCACAGTGCAGTTATTACAGTGTTGCTGCAGAGCGACTGTCGTACGGCTTCTCTGTATGTGCTGTAATGAAGCAGCTAATTCACAGTTTCAACAGAGGAGGTGCTTGTGCGTCTGCATTAATGTTGGCTGCTCTTAATGATGGACTTATCAGCAGAGAAAAAATGGTAATAATGGCCGGGAAAAGTCTTATTAAAAATGTGGAATATTCAGTTTGGTGTGATTTTGATTTGGAGATGTTTTTGCCTGTAGGTTATCGATTCAAATAGGAGTGAAATTATCTTTTTTTTTTTATCGTTTGATATTTCAAATCATGGTAAATTATCAGTGTCATTTGTTAATTTTTTAAGTTTTACAAATTGAGCTGTGGAATTTCCTTAAAAAAAATGTTTTAATTCACACACACTGAAAACTACAAGAAAAACTTTTTCCCCCCAGTTGAACCTGGAGTGTTTGAATAACAGGAGAGTGGAAAATAGAGACAGGCAGGTAGAGAAAGGCACTGAGGAGGCCCTCAGGCTACAGTGAGGGTCTTGGGCAGATTGGCTCTGGGGCTTCACAACGATCCTCACATCCCACACATTTGTGAGAATAGGGTTAACATGCCACTGTGCCTACACTTACACTGTGCCCTCATGCAAACACACACACGCGGGCACGAACACACACACCCGTTTAGGCCCAGACGTCCGCCTACACCCACTGTGCACCTCATAGCCTTTTTAACTTCTCCTCTGTGCACCTTCCTCCCACTCGTCTGTTATTAGCCTCAGACAATCAGACTCCCTGACTCCACCTTGCGTCAAAACGACCTGCAGTCTTCACACTCAAGAGCATAATTGTTCCTTGTGTATGCTGTGCATCAACCTGCTAATGCATAATCACAGAAATGGTGCGGTAGATAAGACATTCGTGAGATATTAGTAAAATGTCTAAAACGGTGGAATCGTTGGAGTGCATGATTCCTAAAAAATCTCTAATATGGTGAGAATGTGCAATATGTTTGTGAACACAGTTATAGGAGTTGTCATTTTATTTTTGCAACTTAAAGCCGTTGCAGCTGAGGTTATTCCCCGGGATGTTTTCTTTATTTCATATATGGTCAGGGAGTTTTATTTAGTCTTAGATGATGCAAGTGTGGCCTCAGGGGCATGAAAAAGAGAAAATGTAACCATTAACAAAGAGCCTCCCTCTCTTTCATTTGCACCTTGTACAGCTCTTTACTCCTTGGAACCTTCTTGCGTATAGAAATGGACATTAACCATCCCTGGCAGGCAGCGAGTGGGATACGAGCAGGGGTCTGTTGATAAATCCAGCTTGGTTCATAGTCAGACTCTAACAATGTCCTCACCGAGCCCTCGGAGTGAAAAGCTGTGAAATAGTGTTTCTGTGTAGCGCTGCTGTTCTGTGTTCACTCTGCTGATTTATTATAGATACGACACAGTGTTACTACTACTACAACTCTGCTTTTCATGCCAATTGTAGAGGGTCAGAAATGAATGACCACAGGAACATGATGAGTGATGTATGGATCAAACGTTTGTATTGTCCATAAAGAAACTCTCTCTCTCTACTGGATTTGGCTTTTTTGAAGAGAAGTGAAATGTGTTGTTTCATATGCGTGTTTATATTAAAATATGGCAAAAGTGTGTGGGCCGTTTCAAGAATTATCTTGTTATTATCTTCTCGGTGGGTGTATTTCCATACCCTACAATAACCACAAAGACTGGCAGTCTCGACAACAACCCCTGTCCTAAGCGCCGACCCCCAGCCTCGTCCTTGCCACCAACAGCCCCCCCCTCAACAAACCGCGGTCCTCTGCAGCACGTTGTCACACACTCGACCCTCCGTGTCAGCGGTGGGTCAGGGAGGCTGTGTGTACCATCAAACACACATGTCAGTGTGAGGAACTGCCAGATTGTCAGTAACTCTTCTCATCCAACCCTAAAATATCTCATAGTTAAACACCCCCCCTCCACACACACACACATAGACAAACACACACACACACACACACACACACACACAGACTGGCTCAATATCCTGATCCGTCTGACCCCGGTGGATGTGGATCAGTGCAGAGGCACTGACAACTGAGACTCTGGCATGCCAACAAGCCTGGTGTGGATGAAGTGATGCTTTGAATTAAAAGTACGTTGGTCACTTAAGTGAAGCTAACCTGATTTGACTGGCTAACGTGATTTGAGTGGGCTCAGACGGCGACAGAGTGCCACAGTGTGCGGAGGGGAATGGATCTCTGCCAGCCAGAATCTGCTTATTCAGTCGATAATGGAAGCAAAGGCAGCCAAATGAACCCAGAAGTTCAGCATGGAGCTAATCTGCAATGTTAACAGTTGCCCTTGCATTGATGCACTTCTAGGTTTTATCACTATGGTTATTTAATAGCCTCCGCTAAATGCTCTTGAGCGTTACTAGCATTTAGTGTGGTGATCATTGATAAGCTATCTGATTTTTTTATTGGCATTGAATAAATGAAAGAAATCAAATGTGATTCAAATGCAATCATGCGTGAGTGTGTTTTGTTTAATGGTTGTATTTTTGATCCCACTGAATGTCTATGTTCATCTCCATTTCTGTGTTTGGTAAGCACTGCATATAGTCACTCTTAAAAAATAGATTTTGTTCCATTTCCCATAGTGTGGTTAATTTTGTAGTGAGAAAAGCATTTGATGAGCGAGGCCGGGCTTCTGGGGTGTTTTTCAGAGGTGAGAGGGTATCAGAAATGGTGGGATACAGAGTGCAGAAGTGTTGATTAGGGAGAGGTGGGTGGAGAAAAGGATTTAGACTATTAGGATGCCCCTTTATATCCGTGACTATGAAGCACAGCTTGTGTGCGTTTCTCTTACCAACTCCGTGGCATCACTGTTTGTGTTAGAAAAAGCGTGGTCTTTTGCTTTGTATGTAAAGAAGGTGAGGTGCAGTGCTTTTCTCCCCACCCCCCCCCCGTCCTCAAAGAGCATTAATCATTGGTTCTCAAAGACACAGTCTCTCTGAGGAGCAGTCACTCACCTCAGAATGACGAGACACACATGAAAGCTAGCAAAGGGGGGTTCAAGATAAGGTATTGCGAACCATCCTGCAGGGAGAAGGGGGAGAGGATTTCCCCTCTCATTAAAGATCAACCCCTCCGCTCTCGCCTAACGAGAACTCCTTCTTGAAAGCAAGCAAGCAGGCAAACAAACAAACAAGCACTCACTTGGAGGGAACTGTAAAATGGAAAAGAGGCTTTCCACAGTAGAGGATACGGCATACTGTCAACTCGGTACGTGCAATAAACTCTCCAATGTCGCACTTGTCAGCATAAGTTGTGGACTATCAATGATTCTCATCGGTCACAGGTGGTCTCGGTCACAAACCTGGGCCTTCTTCTGCTCATCCCAGAGATGGCTTCATGACCTCAAAGCATGAGGCCTTGACCCTGGAGACCAACCCCTGCTGGGCCTCTAATCCTGTCTAAAAGAACCAGGAATATGGCTTCTCCGCTCCTTCTCTGGACTTTGGGTCCTCCAACAGTTCCCAGTATATGAAGGGATTAGCAAAGCAGGCCTCAAGCACCCCTGCTGACTCAGTGTGGAGCTGACCCTGCAGCCCTGTGGCCAGGTGGAGCCCCACGATGGGAGGAGACCCACGACCGAATTAGCTTCTCTCTTCCTCCCTAAATGAGGTGTCCTGAAGGGTGCCAGGTAAGACAGGTCACGAGGGGTCGGCAAACCCCTGCGGTCTGACACAAAAAGCGGCAGAGGATCACCTGCCGCTTGCCAGATCAAATGGGGGCTTAAATACGGGGCTCCTCTCTTGTCAAATCTCTCTCCATGAATACTCAGGAAGGCCAAAAACTACTGTATAGCCTCCCCCAGTCTTGGCCTCCTGTAGACCCGAGACCCTGTTGACTGCTAACACCTCTGTACTTCAGCCCAGGTCCCCTCGCAGTAGCCATCAAGCTCTTAATTCCTACTCTCAGCCCATCACAAAGTACTGTGTGCATAATAGACCTATAATCAACCCCTGGCCAATGGAGCCTTTTCTCTCAGCGTGTCTGCACTCATGTTGAGCTTGCATGTCGAGTTGCAATGAGATGCTAATTAGACTTCATATCTACAGAGCTAATCTGCGTGTTCACATTCAGGTGCTTTTAATCCACTACATAGACAAGCACCTTGCTAATTTGCAGGTAGTATTACCATAGTGGTCAAGGGAAAAAGGCTAAATTATCTTATGAAAAATTACGGTTTAGACATGTTTGAAGGGAGCTGTTCTGGTATAACACAATGCAGTAATTATCGGAGCGTATGTACAGTGTGTTCTGTGGCCGCAAGGTTAATGGTCAGATCCTGTTCTCTCTACCAAATAACCTCATCAAACTGCACTGCATGACAGGGTAAGTGAGGGGTGTGGCGATCTAGGTGCCCAACACAATGCCCCTTGTCAGTCAGCCTCACTCCTGGGGGTGAAGAAGGGGCGAGGGAGAGTGCGCTGGAGGCAGCCACAGGCCATTGGGTCCCTGCGATTGGCCTTAATCCGCCAGCTAATAAGTTCAGAGAGGGGCCATATGCTGCGGTGCAATGTGTGGGGAGGGGAGTGTTGCCTCATGTTACTTACACCAGGCCGGCGCTTTCTCAGGTACCGCCCTCCCACGGCCTGCTCCTTTGTACTGGGGGATCAGCCCTCTCCACGCTGTGAATGGTCCGAATTGATTAAACCCCACCGTATAATTGTCAGCAAATCCCAGCGAATCATTTCCCATCCATTTGAAAAGTACAATGTGCGTTTCTCTTTTTCTCTTCGGCTCTTTTCTTCCTCACCATCCCCACCCTTCAATGTCCTTCCCCTCCTGTTTTCTTCTTCTTCTTTTTTTTTCTTCCTCCAAGGTCTCAGGTTTGTCCCTGCATGCCACTCTCGGTCCCCTGCATGAGGGAGAAAGCAGAGGCAGGAGGAAGAAGAGGATAAGAAGAAGCAGGGGTGAGGAGGCATAGGGTATGCTTGGCTGGACAGTTGGCTATAGATGAAAGTGGGCAAAGGGAGACATGTTTTAATCTGTGGCCCAGGACAGGGAACGGGGTGCTGATCTGAGCTGGCACCTGCCCGGGCACAGCCAGGGCTGAGTTTGGTCACAGCATCAGGTTAACACCATGGCATTCAGCATTTTAAGTAGGCAGGAGAACATGAACAGGTAATAAATGTTAGGCTCCTTTTTTTTTTCCTTTTCTTTCCTCCAAATAAAAACGACAAGATCAGTCTTTTCGGCAAATGCCTAAATGTTTAAGTGATGTTATTATAGAGTGATGTGTCGACAAGGAGGTGGACAACGTCAGACTTTAATACAGGAGACTTTAATGAGTTTTACCTTTCAAATCATGACTCAATATTGTCTTTTTAAAATATCAACAACAACAATTGTTCCCTAACGTGGTTATTAATGTAACCATGGCGATGGGTCCTCAAACTTCCATAAAGTAATGATTTTTACCCAAACCACAATGTTTCGCTAACGATAACTTACAGTATTAAGAAAAATTACCTTTATTTTAGCATTTAAAACCAAAAGATTTGTATACTTTTATAGTATTACCTACTTATCTGCACGATCTTTTGGATAACGATAGGATAACAGAACACCGATCACAGACCAATCAACCTCTCTGACACTTGTCCTTCCTCTAATCAATCCTCCATTATGAGTACACATGTTCAACACCCTTTCATTGATCTGAGGGGTCCCTAGACAGAGGTTCAAGACTCTCTGACCTCAGCCATTTAACCTTTGACCTCAGCTCCGGGCTGAAAGCATGCCCCGATCTAATGATTCAGTTGATTTCAGTTGGCCTTTAGCTTTAAAAAGACTCATCAAAATCAGGTTCTGGACATACATTTTGATGAGTAGATCTTTAATTTTTATTGTATAAATAATTATCTGGACAAAAAAAAAATACTACGAAGAAGACTTTGAACAGATCTGTTTATAGGCCCCACAAAAAATGTGCTCATGCCATTATTTGAGCATAATACAGAGCAACATGTCCTCCATCATAATGGATAGTTCTGCATCTCACATTGTTCGCCATCCTTTGGAGATCCTCTTTGCATACGGGGTCACATAGGCCCTGTCACGGATCTCGTAACCTGACATTGATCTTCAACTTTGACGCTTGGCTTTCATTACTGGCTGAAGGGCGTTGTTTGCGAGAGTGATCTTCATGTAAAGTGCTCATAAACGATCACAGGCCATGCAGGCAGATTTATGATCATGGGGGTTACAAGGAGACGCGGGGCAATGCAGCATCTCATCTCTACTCTTATAGATAGCAGTCGTGTGAGTTTGGGGTTTGTATTCGGTCACGGTGGTGCTGGTGACGGTGATGATGACGGTGATGATGAGGAGGCGATGGAGGAATATGAGGAGGCTGAGATAAGGTGGGGGAAGGGCAACAAGTAAACTGTTACGCAAGAAGCCGATGTAGTTCGGATGGATAATAGAGTCCAATCGAGTCTGAGCTAATTCATATGAAAACTACCATGCAAATGCTCCTATGGACACAAAACACATATTAACATGCTAATTCTGGATGTAGCTGGTGGTCAGGAAATGTTGCACCTCTGGCCCCTTATTTCCATGCTGAATAGTTAACCTTGAGATCATCGCTGGAAAATGCAATCCTCAAAGTCTGTCCCTCTAAAGAACCCATCTAGAGAGTTAATTATCATTTCCCATGCACAGTTCTGGATTGTTAATGAATTCCCATACATATTTTAAGTATAATGCTTTCTATCACGGGCTTTATCTAGGCAGGTGTCGGACTGGGAATTATGTCACTATACAGTGTGTTCGCTTCTGCATTAAAACTCAATATATTTGCTTTGCTTTTTGGACACAATTCTGACCACAAGTTCAGTAGCTCATCATGTCAAGGTTCCTTAATCCGTCACTTGTCCAGCCTAAGTCTGTAATGATGTCCACTAACTAGCACTGGAATCCTTCAGAAAGAGACTCTTGGGAATGAGGTCGTGGTGTTTGGTTTGTGAACTCTGACCTCTAGTGACCACAGTGGTCAGACCCATACATGGGCTCTTGTACCAATGAGGTCATCAATGGGACCTTGTCAAGGGCCTTGAGCAAACAGATTAGGCCCATTGTTTGTAAATAGGATGACCAGCTGGCTCACTGCCCGTCACTTTAATTATGTGACCCGTGAAGACGACAACTGACACAAGGCCTAGTTTACTGGGATATCAAGTGGTAGTCCAAGTTATTTAAAAAGGCACAAGTTGTTATGATGCCTGTGTCTTTTCTGCTAGAACCCAATTTTTAATGAATGGTTTGCAAAACAACTACTATTTGACCATTTTTAAAGGCCAAATATAAATGTGAAATTCTAGTATCCTGCAATTTCTAATATTTTACACAAATCAATTAAAATTGCAGCTCAAAAATGCTAAAACAGTACCAACAAAAACATGACTATCACCCATCACACATACAGTATATCCCAGCGAAGAAGAGTCATATCCAAGGAGACTTGGGTTAAGTCGAGTGTTGCTTAATGCCTATCATTCCCTCGTTAACCCCCTGCTTCCCAACAAAACTGCCCCCCATTGCTAAGGACCCACCCTACCTGTGTTCACCCAGTCTTGCCCCTCCTTGACCCCTTGCAGTGCTGACCATATCCTCATTTGACCTGCATCTCCCATATGGAGAGAGGCAGTGAATGAATTGGGACGAGACATTGCTGGAAGGTCAGAGGTTAAATGACCAGGACTGTTTACAAGGCGATGGGGAGTTCAAACAGCAGATGCTTGTCCAGTCTTTGTCCTCACCCATTTAATGACTCCATTAAAGATGGACAGAGTATTGAGATGGAGTTTTTAAGCAATTATTGGTCCAAACTGTGTGAATATAAATTTAAAGAGTAACGTAGAATAATTTCTTCCATCTAATAGATACGCAGCTACCAGTCCAAAGCTAAAGCTTCCACACCTCAGCTTCTCTACATCTTCTCAAAAGGGTTATGAATCTGATTAACACAAGGTTTGCTTTTGTTTGGACACCCTGTGTTTACATAAAGAGGCCCAGTGGGACCAGCCCTGGAGGTCAGGGGGTCGAACCTTGGTTGTCAGAGAGCCTTGTGACATTTCTTTCCCACGTTTCCAGGCTCCCATTGTCCACGGTGAGGAGCCCCCGTTAACGTTTGGCCCTGGGAGGTAGTGTGGCGTGAGAGGGAGGCCTAGGGCCATTGGACCCTCAGCGGGTCCCTGGGAAACGGGCGTAACCAGGCGGGGCTGAGGCGAGCGGGGACAGCATGGGGTCATTTTCCGGCTTGCTGCCCCTCTAAAGGGCTTTGGAGCACAGTATTGGCCCCTGGAGGAGTGCTGGTGTGGAAGACAGTACAAAGGGCTTTGTCTGTGTGTGTGTGTGTGTGTGTGTGTGTGTGTGTGTGTGTGTGTGTGTGTGTGTGTGTGTGTGTGTGTGAGAGAGAGAGAGAGAGAGAGAGAGAGAGAGAGAGACTGACTATGCACCTCAGCAGGTTTGTGTGACTATAAAAATGATTATTTTACATGTTAGCCATAAATCTTGTCTTGGGTTTTATAAATAACTAATTGTGATAATAGATAAGGGAGTGAAATAATATGGTGATTTTAGCAGAAACCAGTTTTGTAAAAAACAACAACAAGGTGTGTGCTCACAAAATACGGGAAGATGATTCAATAATCATAGCAGCTGTCACATAACTAATTATTATTTCCAAATAAATAACATCCTCATGGAAGTAGAATGCAAAGTAAAATATCCTAAATTGGATTAACGATCTATAATGTAACTGATTTCAGAGGTGATAAAATATTTGCAATAACACACAATGAGATAATTATAAATGGTAAGTTATTTAATATAACATGATTGATTTAAATCACTATAGTTGGACTACTGGAGTGATCACAGGTGTTTCTATCAGTCAGATAAGAAAATGGCAACATTTCACTGTAAATTTCATATTAAGCAATAACAAAGCTCTTAAATTTACGATATTCTGTTTAGAATTACTTCACAATCCTACTTTCTTTAGGTTATGCTGAGTAAATATGCCGTGTGTTTATACACATCACAGCATGATCTTGCAATATTAGCACAAACTCCTTCTTCCTTACACCTTTCCTCGCTAAGTAGATGTGCATTTACATTTTGCCTTCTTCTAGTCCTAGGATGTCATTTGAAGCTAATACACCCAGCTATTGAATAATAAATAGACATCAGCAAAATGAATAAATAAAACATATCATTCTGCCATTATCACCTTTTCTCTGTCTACATGACACAAAAATATAACCGACGCTCCTACTTATAATAAGGTCATCCTTTTTTAATGTTAGCTTGCTCACATCTTCCGGGTCTCTGACAGGTTTTCAGGAGTCTGCGGTGGAATCAACATGTACAGTAATGTGTGACTAGGTCTTTGTTGATCTGAGAGGTGCTTGTGCTCGCTAGCTTTCAGAGGTGATGGTAGAAAACACCCCCTCAACCCCGACACACACACCACCACTGTTCCCGAGGAGAGCAAAGGCAGAAGCAGCAAAGGATCTTGAAGGAGAAACGGTCTCTGGTGTACAGTGCACAGAGAGGATCTATACCGTTTCTCTCCTCTTGATGCAGCTTGCATGTGTGGTGACGAATGGCAACCATTTTGTTTTATGCATTAAAGTAGAGATGACATGAAAAATGCCTTTTTAACCCTTTTCAATCACATATTCGCTCTTATTGTGCAACTATTTAACAATATGTGCAGAAGCTATTTTTTGTAGTATATCAAAATCCAAAGATCTTCTTCCTGTAAAACAAAATATGCCATGCTCTTACATAAGCTAGTGCCAACCAATGTCAATCTATCAATCTGCAACATTAAGCAATTTAGGTTCTGTATTACATTACATTCTTAGCACGCCTACACTTTAGCAGTCAGATCAAAAGCAAAGGATTTGATTTAAAAGCCTCTTGTAAGTGTGCATCACTCAAATATTCTGTGCCAATTAGAAATACTCGCAGTACAGAAGCTAAACACGCCCTAACAATGTGTCCACCTCACATATTTAAATGTTTTGAGGTCATCCCTGGGGAATATGATGAACAGTGGTCATTACAGTGTAACTCATGATTGCGATACAGTAGTTGATTTGATAGGGACAGCGCAGATTAAGCCAACATGCTAGTTTCAGACCATGGGCCTGACGTGTGCGTTAGAAACAATATAGGTGGATCCAATGTTAAGCAGCTATAGACATCTGTGAAGTTTCATGACTATACCGTCCTTATTAAGGAATATTAATGGCACATAGACGATATTAGAAGACTTTCAAAGCTGATAACCAACTATATAACCATAAACAACAACATTTTCATTGGTCTCTGCCTGCTAGCTTAGTTATACTATTGAAACCGTTTGTGTGTCTGTGTTTATGCAGTTAATTGTTATAACTACTTACCCAAAACTCCTGCTGCGTTACTCTTCTGTCGTTGCGTGTGACGTCATATGAATGTGCCGCGTATTTCTGGACGCATACGAATCTCTTAAAGTGACAGCGTCAATTTAACAGTAGAAAGTCAGCCAGTACAATGCTTCATAGACAAAATAATACAACAATATTTAACCGTCCCTTTCCCACTGTAACATTTAATTCATACATATTTAATTCTAACACCAAGTATTGATGAAGCTGCAATCTGCTCAAGGTTTGAAGGGAAAAAGAAGAAAAAAGAACAACACTGGGAGAGAAGGCATTTTTACACATGGAAAAAGTAGAGAAGCATGGTTTGTTTGGCCCCAATAGACCATGCCAGCTCTTGAGTGTTCTGTATGAAATTTTAAATAAAATATCTATTCATCCCATTGAAAGTTTACCTGTGCCGAACGTATTACCAGTAGCATATCAGCCATAAGGACTAGCCTGATAGAATCTCTCCACTCTTCCAAATCGCAGACAAAACATTGCAATCTAGCGGCTGATTGCAGCTATTTTCTTGCTTGTCTCTTTAGCAGAATTGTTTCCTGGCCCTTACGAATTGAGTTTATCAGGTGTTGAACAATGGGATAGGGATGGTTTATCAGGTGTTAAACAACAGAATAGAACACTGTGGAAAAGGTCGCAACTTTTCACAAAACTCAAAACCAAACTTTGTTTCAATTTCATTGCGGGAAGAGGGCAAAAACCTTTAGATCTGAAAAAAAAAAGTGCTGGTTGCTTTGGATGCATTGCAGCATTTCAACACATCAGCCCTGATGCGTGGGAGGGTGCCATTTTATTTTCAAATGTATTTATTCATGGATCTGACATTTTAAACAACCCCTGCGTGTCTGCAGAGTTACAAAAAGCAAGCTAATTTTCTATCATATTCCATAGATTTAAGGCTCTATCACGTTCCATAGGGTGTAAGATCTGAGGACTATTCGGTTGCTGTCTTTCTCTCTTCGCCTCCTGCACTCCCAAAGCCTGAACCTGAACTTGGGATTTCAGGCATAGATTTATATGCATGCCCCTCCTTTGATGACAGGGTAAATATTCACACAGACAGTCAAGGTGCCCCCATCATTACCCATGTGCTGTGTGTTTGCCCACCAGTTAAATTCTTAGGGGGATTGTTTGGTGAGATGAATGGGGCCAAAGTGCTGAAGGACGTATTGGAGTTCAACAAACAAAACCTCCCCTGATTGGCTCAGCAACAGCTCGGTCCAGTGGGCAAAGTTAGCAGCGAGGAGGTGAGAGGTTGAAAAAAAAAGCGCCGTTGTTGGATTTGCCTGTCAATTAAGACTGCTGTGAATGGCTGGGAGGTGGAGAACGCTCGGCCGTGCTCGCCATCTTCCTGGTCCTGTTGGATCTGTGGAGATAGCCGAGGTGTCGTTCACCTCAAATAGGAAAAACCCTGTCAATATTCAACCATTTAATAACCCTGAATGTGCAGCTCACGGTGCCTTTTGAAGACTGTGGGGTCTGCATTTCCCTTTGATGTACTTTCATTGTCAGACTCTCTATCTGAAATCTTCGAAGATGGAATTGGTGACATTTTCCCTTTTTTCATTCATTCAATCCAACCTCAAAGGTTTCCAGCAGTATTTCTCTAGTCCAAGATGCTTTGTTGTAAGGGGATGTGAGGGGGGAGTGGGGGTGGCGGGCATTCAAGTTGGCTAGTTCCCCAAGAGGATTTCTATCACTGGGTAATGGAACACCAGGAGATTTTGGCGGGGATGTTACTGACAAAATGTATACTTTTTGATGTGCCTTGCCTACTAACAACACTTACATAGACCTCAGTGTCTCGATCGCTTCAATTTAGTTCCTTTTTCCAGAAACACAAAGATACATTGAAGCACATTTGAAGCACTTGTACTTACTTTAACCGAATCCCAATATTCTAGCTAGCAAAGTTAACATTGCACATTTTATACCTCCAATCTACTGACTGTGATAGAGATCTATCTACCCTATGCAATGGTTTGTTGGATAATAATATACCATACAAAGCAAATGTGACTGGATCATCTTATTATATTTTTCCTTCATTTTCTGGGATTTGCATCTCAAAACTCATCTGAAGCCACTGTACCAACCAAAAGATGCATAACGGGGGAAGAAAAACAGCAAGATTGTATTTGTGTTTGATTTTGAGGTGGTATCTGGGATCTTTTGCCCCAAACATTGTGCTATTTAACAAGTCAACTGTCCTTGATGCGCTGAATAATTATGATATTCCGGTGGTCAAATCTACAGGACATGACAACGTAAATAAACTGTACCGTTGTGCACTAAATCACTCAAAATATCCAAAAACCAGTTAATTAAAAAGCTTTTACAGATTTGAATCATTATGGATAGTTACCACTAACTTTACACCAGCAGCAGAAAAATGGTAAACTCAGCCTGGGACCTTTAATGTCAGTCAAGGTTATCCGTTTTGGGGTAAATTATGTCAATCTGTTTTCCTCTTTATTCCCTGAAAAGCTTTTCCCCCTGCATTTCTAGAAGAAGGTTGAGTTTAGGTGTTTATTTTCTATTCAAGCTTTCATTCAATGGGAGGCAACTCTCTTTCTGTTTAGGTTAATGCAGCCATCAAATCTGTTTTATATAAATCAGCAGACGTTGCTTGTTTTTTCACAAGTAGTGGATTTTTTTTTAGTGTGTCTATAATTGTAGTCCACAGAATTCACCAGTCCCACTTGTAGTTATGACCAAGAGGCTAACGTCAATGGCATTTTCATTGCAGGTTATATTGACGTACCATAAATGCAGTAAATCATCCTGTCATGAAGTCATTCCTGCATACAAGGAACACAGAGCAATACTGAAGAACCCATCTGCCATTTATTTCACAGCTATTATTCTCAAAAATGACAAATTAAGATGGGATTTTAGTTGCAGCAGCTGCAGTTGATAAGCTCAATATGGGAGTTTTCTTAGCAGTATATTTCAAGACTATTAGAAATGGTGGACAACTTGCTTTTGCAGTGAAGAGAATCACCTGGTAAAGTTACCACAGACCACATCAATTCAGTCTCCCATTGTAGGACTCAAACGCCCCTAAATCCCCTTTTACTGTATTTGAACCCTTCTTATTGATTATGAAATCCCAGACGAGCGGATAAGAGCTTAGTTGTCCTTTACCACAATGTGTTTGTTTCAGAATAAGCATATTATAGGCATAAATTAGACTATCATGTTTCGTGAAAATATAAAGTGTGATGATTTTGGCTTGAAAGGGTTCATAGACCATTGGAGTTGTGGCAATTGTTATGCCTTTTCTTTGGCTTTTGCTTTGAATTTGAATTTGAAAATTATAGCACCCCCACTCCTTGACCTTTCGCTTCAAAATATCCAAAATGCATAGAAACACAGGATGCTTAGAACACCTGAATAACTCGAAGTAGAGCCCTGAGCCAAGGCAGTTATGCTATTGAGTATATGCAGTACTAGTCCCTGTGAAATGAATATTGTGGACTTTGCTCGCTGTAAAGTATTTTTCAAGGTCTGTCTTGAGGAGGACGTAACTATAGAGCCAACACTCCAGAGCGCGTCGCTGTAATGTCTAACAACTTCCTCCATTTCTCCTTCTCATATCCAGCTAATTTGAGCCTTGCCGTCTCTCCGTGGTGCCGTGCGCTCCATACATCTTCACCCACCATTCCCTCACATTTTCACTCCGTGCACTCTCACTCTGGAGGACCTATACACTGGCAGATAAGAGGAAATGAAGTCTTGTCTGCACAATTTGAAGCACTGCTTTGAAGCTGAATGTGAAATAGCAGCTCGGCTCCTCTTTGCTCCTCTCCGGCTGGTAAAATAAGGGCCCTCTCGTTAAAAGCACTTTACCTGTGCTCCCTCTATGGATCATTGCTCTCATTAAACAGATTTGGGGTTACCTTCAAATCACAATTACTCCAAGCACTAACTGTTAATGGGCACAAGGGTTGAAAGAGTAAGAGAAATGTTTCTGACATTTCTTTTTATACCTCCCTTTGAGCTCGGAGGAGAACACATCAAAAGGTGTAAGGTGAAGCATAAACTAAGCTCAACATGAATGGGGATTGATTTTAAGGACGTGCAATATTGAACTGTACCTGAAATCACGGACAAAATAATTTAAACTTTCCGCTAGATTTAAATCTCGTGGTCTGCCGGGAACACTTACATAATGGATATATGTTTAACATATATAACAGAATTTTCACTCCAGACTATAACGGGAGCACAGTCTTGCCCTTATGTGACCTTTCAGTACTTACCGAGTGAGTTTTTCTGTACTTGAATAAGTAGCGCGCATTACTGTGTGTCTGTGTGAGTGTGTGTGTTTGTCTGGGGAGTGTTGTATATGTACCAGACTGTCGAGAACACCCCCTGGGTCCTACTGCACAATGCCAAGAAGAGTGCAGGCAAGATACTTTCATCTGCTCACCACAGAGATCCTGCTGTGTGTGTGTGTGTGTGTGTGTGTGTGTGTGTGTGTGTGTGCGTGCTTATGCGTGGTGTTTGTCGGAATGGTAAACGAGGTAGATATGTCACCTTGGGCTCGGCAACACAGAAAGAAAACACATTTTTTGAATTGCAGATACAGTAACTGTTCTTAATTTGACACTCAATCTTTTAGAATTTACACTCTTTAAATGACTGTTTGCACGTTGTATCAATTGTTCCGCAGATGAAGATAAACCCCTTTTAAAAGTCATTACTTCCTCTGAGAGTTACCTGCTGACTGCCTCAGGAAAAGAGAGCGATATTAAGTTTTTCATAAATGACCAAAAGGAGCCAGAGTGTGGATATTTCCTCATGTGCGCGTGTCTCGGAGAAATAGAATATGCAGCAGGCACGCAATTTAGCATTCTGTGTGTGTTTGTGAGCATGCATGTGGCTGCACCTCGCTGCTATGTTGCATGTGTTAGAGTGTGCGCTTTAACCGTATGTGTGAGGGCCTCTCCCGGTGACTGCCTAGGGCAATAGCAGAGGATGTAATCCCATGTATGCCTCCAGTCTCTTAGCTGCCTGCATAGATGTGGAGGAACGTTTTAGCCCCTGCAGTGTGCCGTAGGGCACAAGCGCTCACCCTCCTGTACTGCTAACAGACAGCAGCTGCCGGGTGCAGTTCCAATACAGTCTCCTCCAAGCTTTCACCATTTGTGTGCGGCTCTTTCTACAATCTATCTGTGTGGCACAGTTCAATTTGCAGCAATGAGAGACGGCTTAAGGAGGAAGAAATTGACTTTTGACAGCCATTATATTAAAGTGTGCACACTTTCACAAAATTGAGCTCTCTCTTGCCTGAATATCAAATCATCTACCTAATGTATAGCTTTATCTCGATGGGCAGAGTTGTGCAAAGGCTAAGAAAAACATTAAGTAAAACATGCTTACGGTGGTGCCAAATGTCGTGTATTGATTGAAAACGGAGTGAAGATATCAGTGCTCAATTCAGGCTCCATGACAGGCGATCAAATTTCATTTGACAAATGAATTCAAGAAAACAGTGTGACATGAATAGCTTTTTTTCCAGTAGGTGCGTAGATATAAATCATATCACTAAAAATAAACATCAAGGGAAGTCATCCAAGCTTTTTTTTCGTGTTCTTAAAATAGTTGAAGCAGATTTTTCTGGTTAAAAAAAAACCCTGAAAGCAACACAAGCAAGACTGTCGTGACAAAATGTGCCTGTTATTTGGGCTTAAATCACAAAGTGATGCATCAGTGGACTAATCTAATCCTCCCTAACTGAGACTCTGTAGGTTTGCCTTAAATGCATTCAGCTGTTGGGTATTGGCACTTAGCTATGAGCACACTGTTCTCAGAAACTCTGGGCTGTCTTGCATCTCTTATCATCATGTGAATCATATGAAATAAAAAGTGATCACATGGTCAGGCTGCTTGACATCTTGAGTTTCCAGTTTTCATCAATACCCAGAAACGTGCTTTCTAGTATTTGAAGTCGTCTGGATAGAAAACTGCAGAGCAAACCTGCATTACTCATCATTGTTTTTCACTGGGATTGATTATATGCCAGAAATGCCTTCATCCTTTCACATGGTCGCTATTATATAATCACCCAGTGCAAGTCAAGGTGTTGAATTATTACGACGGTGGAATTGCATTCACCTGATATTGTCACGGGTGCTTTTACCATTTTGCTGTGAAAACTGTCATAGCCTATTTCCTTTCTGTCGGTGTCCTTATCCTTTCAGTGGGTTTATTATTACCATGGCCTGACCTCCTGTGGTGTATATTGAGAGTTCTGATGAGGTTGTCGAGGAAGGCTGGAGGAGTGACAGGTGGTCTTGATGATAACTATCCATCCACCCCCTTCCATCTCACCATGGTGCAAGCCTCAACCACTGATCTCACCTCTGATGCCCACAGTTGCAACAGAACACAGCAGAAAGGTAGATCAATAGATGTCGTAATCGATAGGTCAGAATAAGGAATCACCGAAAGGTCAGCGCCGTTCGATTCCCTCGTTATTACATCGCAACCCCTCTGCTGTTGCGTGTTGGCCATTAAATATGAAAGCACGCAGGATGCCAGCCCCCCTGCCGGCTTTCTGTAACATCAACTAATCCTAATTATTAGTTTCGCTGTGGCTGGAGAGGCGGACGACGACATTTCCTTCATCCGTGTGTGATGTGTTATGTTATGATATCTGCCTGGCCCTCGCACCCCTGACCTGTCTCTCTGTGAGACGGTTCCTCGTTAAGAGCAAGTCGGCCCGCCCCCTGCTGTATGTAGCCGCTGCCATACAACCATCATTACTGAGTGACAGTGCCGTGTGGCTGCCACGCCGCAAGGTCCTCGGACCGGCATCCTTAAGCTCCGGGAAGCAATCCCGGAGCACTCTGGTGTCCGGATCACGAATCACACACACAGTGCTTAGCAGGACCTCCATGTGAGCTCCCAGCTCTGCAGGGGACGAGGACAGGATCACCCAGTTGAGCTAAATCTGATTTTCACCTCTGTCTAGACTGGTGTGAAGCTATGATGGAGTTTTGACTGGTTTGAGAAATGCGGTGTCATTGGGGGTGACAAAATGGATGTCAGGTACCAGCGAAGGTGAAATAGTGAGTTTCATGAGTGCATGAGTAATAGAGAAGCGAGTAGCGACTAGTCCCTCAAAAATTCCCTGCTACATCAGGTGATTTTACCCAAGTATTATAAATCAACTGTGACTTTGTGTCGGGATTAAATAAAACAATTTGAACAAATTGAAAACCACATACTGACATGTATGTTCAATGCTGGAAAAAGAAAACGGCCAAGCAGCTACACAGCTCTCTTTTGACCCTCTAAACCCGTTTTGTCCAGCACATCTTCCCTGAAATGGCATTAGCATAAATCTCCAGCCCATAGAGTAATGATGGCGTGAAATTATGGCTGCCTCAGCAGACCCTTATTCCCCTCTCTGTTCTCCCTCCCTCTGGGTCCAAGGCCTCAGCCTTCGACGGAGACCATCTCCCATGTCTTCTCTCTCTCCTTCCTCTCCCTCTCTCTTCTCCTTTGCCTCCTAGTTCCATTCAAAGGGAATGTGTAACTGAATATGAAATTGAGTGCCCTTCTTTCAAGGACCACAGCTAATGAGGCGTTTTGCCTTGAAATCCAGGCCGGATGGGGGGAGACCCTGATGGGCGAGGCCCGGAGATGATAGCCGCCCTGTACATCAGGTGTCCGGATCTCTTACCGCTGAGAAGGGGAAAGGTGGTTTCTATATTTGTGAGAAATAAGGACAAGCCTTTAGAGCATTAACACCCTTCTCTCGGTCACCTGGGGCTGCCATTGTGAACCTGAAATAGTGCGCCTGTGTGATCTGCATCTGTGTGCGAAGAGAAGACCGACACCAGCCAGGCCTCCCCATACATGCATTAAGAGCTATCGTGCAAAAAGAGAAGCCCCATAAGGGTCTGGAGAGAGATAGGACGTGACAATTAGACTGAGATGGAAGAAAGTACACTGGAGTGGGTCAGATGGAGTTGAGGACGGATGGAGTGAGGAGAGACGGGGAAGAGAGTCAAAGAGATGGAAAGGAGGTCTGACCCATAGAAACAGGTATGCTTGACAGTTTGCGGTCCGGGGATCATCCGAGAGACGCCGCATGGGTGCGATGATGAAAGGAATGGAGAGCTTTGCGTCCTAGGCGTTCTCTCTTTAATCAGGGGCCCCGAGGAGAGAACCTTGCAGCCTATGGGCCCCTGGCCGCTGCTAGCCACTGTCATGCTAATGAAAGAGGCTCAGGGTGTGAATGGAGAGGCTAGCTTGTTACCAGCGTGCTAATTAATGCATGCGGCAGGGGTGTGTGCGTGTGTGTGTGAGTGAGGGTTTATGCATTTTAATGAGGCCTCCGTGTATCTGTGGGTGTGTATATGCGTGTCAGGATGACAGGGATTTGAGGCATGGAGTGAGACGGATGTGCGACCAGGTTTAAAAATAGGGGATCAAGAGTGCAGAACACAGCAGATGCATCTAGGAGGAGTGTGGAAATAATTTGTTGGGAATTACCTTAAGTCGATAGTCTGACTTGAGTCTGCCTCCAACATCATCATCTTGCTCGTCTATAATATGATGTTTATCAGCTCCAAAGTACAGTTAAGAAGATTGTGGCAACTCATTTTAAAACTGATCAAGAACTGTAACAAATCAATTTTATTATTAATTAATAGTATTCATATTTAATGCCTATAATCCAATTGACTTCCCCATCTGCAGCCTGTCTCGATCATCTGCTGGAAACGCTCCCGTCTGATTTACTTTCTCAGGACTGCATCGTCTGCTGTTTATCAGTCCTCTTGTGTCTGTCATGTTCCAGACTATATGACAAAAAATTATCCTTGGAGATCTTTTAAGGGCCTCACCCCAGACAACCCTTTCTGTCTGCCCGACGTTCCCACGAACGAAAGGATGAAGAACTTGTGGATGACCATAGGCCCAGCATATGGCTCTTGGCGGCGGCATTGTTCTGAGCTGTTTGCGCAAGATGAAAAAAAAAAGAAACGCCATTGTTACGCGTGTCACTCAGACAAGACGTAGGGGCGTGTTGTGTGTCGGGGTAAAGGGAATGCCATCGAAGTCTGTGACCCTTTAATTTGCCGGTGACCTCTCCCACAGACCTCAGTGTCGGGCCGTACATGCCCCAATCTGTGATTTGGGAATCTATCAATCTCATCGGTATTGACAAGGGACATGTTTTCTAGATTAAATTTGACTGATGTAACCCAGGAGGAAAATTCATAAGTAGAGGCTTGTTATAAACTACTGAAACAATGATTTCCACTATTGGTGGCCCGAGATAAATTAGGTTAAATGCTGCGAGGTTATGGCCTGTGAGAGAATTACTCCAGGGCCGTAAATGTTGAATTGTCATCTTTGAAGAATTTAAATGATTTTCTGGAGCATCAACATGAATATCACATAGGATGTGACCCAGTACAGATGTGATACGCTAATTTAATACGCTCTCCTATTTCTCATCAATCAGTTCATAGACAATTTCAAACAGCCACTTGGAGAATTGGTAGTTTAAAGTCTGATCTTTTTTTCCACAAAGGCGACAAAAAAAAAAAAATCGAATATTATTTTGAACAGTGAAGTCATTTTAACAGCGGATGTGTAAAAATATCCTTCAATTTGTGGCAACATCCATTACTTCCATGTGAAACACAGCAAACAGTGTAACAGAAAATACTGTAGGTCGCTGTCTGCTTCACGAGTGCTACATACGCTGGAGATCTCTGTGTTTTGTAGTGGCTCCCATATCCCATCCTACCCCCAACCTTGTCCACCCTGTAAAGTGCCATTATAAAAATGTCAAGAGGTCCCTCTCTCTCGCCCTGCCTGTCAAAATCATGTGACGTTATGCAAATCAATGTGTGAACACACTCTCAAAGATTTACATAGGCTATATGGGACATAGGCGGTTGGTGAATTCACATGATTACAGGATTAATCCCAGAGATAGGCCTACATACTGCATGTATACATTTATAAAAAATGAGGGAATATTTTAAATTTGCCCTTGAAGATTAAAACCATTATCAGTGCATGTATGTGTGGCTCAGGAGGTAGAGCGGATCCACTAATCACAGGGGTGACGGTTCGATCTCTGAATTTTCCCATGCAAGTGTCCACTGAACTGTTACTCCCGATGGGAAACTCTGTCACCATCGGTGTTTATGAATAGGGGAATAAAAGGCACATTGTAAGGTTCTATGTTAGTTAGAAAAGCATTATATAAATGTAAACCATTTATCAAGAAGAATTGTTCCTAAAGGCTGTTTAATTCAACATTGGTATTTAACGCATGTCGCTTTTTTTTCTGTAGAAAAAAAAAGGAGCACTTATTTATTATTAATTCTTCAATACGTAGATTAAAAAGAATTAATCATTTGAAGCGAATAGATATATGAACAAATCCAAATCTGTTTGGCCTCTGGTTCAATTCATGTCAGTCAGACACATGCTGAAATCTGAATATATTCTCCGAGCTAAGAGGATTTTCCTCCATTGATACTTTTTATTGAAGAGATCACACTAAATGGTCCAATGTCAGCACCCCGTTAAATCTGGTTGAAAGTGATTTTCTCAGTGACTATTAGGTAGAAGTGCATATGATTTTATCCTTTTACATTTCTTAACTCCTTCCTCTCTGCTAAATGTCTGCGTTTGAGTGGTTTTGTGTTTTTTTTCAGAAATTGAAATAGCGTGCGTGACAAAAGAGGGAAAGTGGGACAAAAAAGGTAGAAACATGTAATTTTTTGGTCAAAAGCGTGAATGTATTTTAAGTGGAGGTCAACCTTATAATGTAACCATTTGGAGGGAGGATCATTAAAGCCATTTGCTATGACTTTCACTGCATTGCTTCTTAAGTCCAAATGACAGAGGTCCTCCCATTGAGAGCGAGTGGAAAGAGTTATGTGTATACCTCCGGTGCACCTGTACTATACAGAACGCTACATTACAGAAAATCAAGAAAGGGCGGATAACTTGGCTGCACTGTGACACATCAGGGTATCCATTAGCGGCTGGAAGATCACAAGAGAAAAAGACAGGAAGAAGGAAATAGAGATGGGGTCTTCTGTTTTGACAGCCCTGAACGAGAATATTGCTCCATTGTTTGTTTCTCATAGCAGAGGAGTCATGAATGTGGTTTGAGTGACAGTGAGTCCGATGTATGCTGACATGTAGAGCTGCTTCACATTTCCTCTAATTGCTCCGCATTGCCCGAGCTTGGCACACATGTAGAGCATGGTAAGAGGCGCCTCTTTTTAGGTCGAAACAGAGGCTGCTGTGATTTGGCATACAAAGAGAAAAGGAGGCACGGGGGGAAGAAGAAGAGCACGAGGAGGAGGAGGAGGAGGAGAAGGGCTTGAAGAGGAGGCATTCTATTATTCCTGATAGACTACTCTGAAGGACAGAAAGGTGATGGCCTTGCTTGTACAACTCTGTGGCATAATAATGTCCTGCATTAAATCTCCGGCCAGTTGAAGCATAGATATAGTGCCACCACGGCAGATATATGACATCGGGTACATTCTACCAGTCAGGTGTCAATGATGCAGGTATAGGTTTTTGTTGAACGGACCAAAACGTAGAAACAAAGAAGGGGCTGTGAGGGCTACTATACAGTGGATTACGTAGCGTCAGTTTTGATTCGCGGTGGTGCTGAAAAGCACTGAGATTGGAGGAAATCCTTGCAAGGGATGGAAAAAAAAGCCTCTATCCTTGCTGATGCTATTTTAATTAAATAGTTGCTAGGTTACATCGTGCAGAACGACAGGGGTGGGTGGTGTGGCACAGGCACCCGTGCGAGGGGAATGGCGTGTGTGTGTGTGTGTGTGTGTGTGTGTGTGTGTGTGAGTGAGGGGACATGTCCCTGAACAATGAAAGCACATCCTTTTTTCCACACCCAATCTATAATAAGGATTTCAAATGTGAGACATATTGACATGGAATACAGTGAGAGCGATTTTACACTCTCTTAAACTCTCTCTCGCTCTATCCCTCTCACTTTCTCTCCCTCTCTCAATTTTTATATTTCTCCCTCACAGATCAGAGTTTGGGGGGAAGCCCCCTTTCATCTCTGTGAGATTGCTTTTCACCACCACTGGTGACTGACCGAGGACCAGTGCTCCCATTGCACCCTGGGATGCCAGGCAGTGGAGAATGCCACGGGCCTGTGTGCCCTGGCAACCACTCCTGCTTCAGAAGCCTCCCCCCCAACCCCACCCCAACACACACACACACACACACACGCACACACACACACACACACACACACACACACACACACACACACACACACACACACACCATCTCCTTCAGCTCTCCGCTCCCTGCCTCCATCCAGGACGCTGACCAGAGACCCAGACAGGGCACTGATGGATGGGGTTAGAGACAGCAGAGAGTCCCTTGATGTTGGAAATAAATCTGACAGGCCCTACTGGATAAGGCCAAGCATAATCTTTCTCATTGACTTCAGGCTGAAGGGTGTGTGTTTGTGTGTGTGTGTGTGTGTGTGTGTGTGTGTATGCATGTGTGTGTGTCCCTTTTCTTTATTTTCAACACCCTCCCTCATCTACACCTCGGCCCTTCCTTCCACCTCCTCTGCTTCCCTCTTTGCCGACAGAAATAATGCCATAATTTACAGCCACGCATTGTAGAGGGTGAATGATAGTTGCTTTTCTTGCTCAATATGCATTCACCGCGACCACATAATAGTCTTTTTGTAGGAAGAATAAAAGAAATACCTTCAAAAGGAATTGAGCATTTTTTATGTTATACTCTTCCCCCTAATGTGCAAAAAGTGAAATATAATTCTCAGTCTTTCATTAGAAGCAAAATTGATAATGATGAAAGTGTGCTACGTTTTTCTATAGCTGCTCGTTTTTCATATTCTTGAGTGAAATATTGCAGGGTGGAAAAAAAAGTTAGCTTTTCAGTTTGTCCCTTCTTAGTCTCCTGAGTGTATATAGAGCTGGCTTTAAAAAAAGGGGGGAGGGGGGCACACACACACACACACATACACTCACACACAAATCATTTTGCACACGTCTCCTGCAAAAACATCCACTCTTGATGCATATACAGCATAAATATGTATTCCATGTCACAAACAGCTATTTCTCATGTTACCTTCACTTCTATGTCTCTGCAGCAGACAGCGTAGTAAAAGAGACTGGAGCTACAGTATGCGAGTGTGTCTACACCACCAGAGGCTGGGGGTCCGAGTGTCTAGGCGCCGGTTTCCCCTCGGGACTCCTCTAAATGACTCCAGTGACCTGTTGCCCTGCTCGGTGGTCTGCAGCAGGTCGCAGCCAGGGGTCAGGGGTCCTTTGGAACAACGTGGTGTCAATACGTGACCTTCTCACAGACAAACAGGATCAAACGGTAAATTAACTCTCCGAACGGGATCACGTTCTGAAATACGTTTGAAGGATCGACATGATTACTGATTTTAGGGAATTTACGTCGATTATTTTTATTATTAAGTTTCTGAATTTGGCTTCCTATTACAATATGACAAAAAAGTTGCATCTTATATCTCAGAAAATAAACAAATTCTTGCTAAATGTTATTTTAGAGGCATATATGCTTCTAAGAAAATACCATTGTAAATATATACATAGTATGATGAATGCATTTTTCTCTTTACCAAGTCAGATCCAATGGACTGTGGATCATTGTGTAAACAATTAACGTGGACAAACAAACCCAAGACATGGCCAGATAGCATATTACTTTTGCAGCGTCCTCTACATAAAACAGAATCGGTCACTGAAACACACAAAAACGATACTCTGTGTTCATGCATTTAAAAAATATATATTTTAAACATCTTTTTTCTTCCAAAAGAAGTATCAAGCACTACTTAACTGTGAGGAAACACTGACGACCATGCAGAAACCATTCATGGTATACATAAGACACAAGCAATGAAGCGTCTCGGCTACGAGCTGGCTGACATAAATTTCTCTCTTTATCCAGAGTAATGTTCTCAATTTGTTGCCTTCTTCCCAATCAGTTTTACATTTCCTGAAAACAGTGCAGAGTTACATTGTCTTAATTAGGAACATATACAGCAATGTGCGGTTGAAGTGCTCCATGAATGCAATGTGCATCATCAGCCTAATAAAATCAAATGCTGGAAATTAAGTCCATTGGACTTGAGGCACGTAGAACAACAGGATCCCTGCAGCAAAATGATGCAGGTTTCAGCTGTGAGCGTGTGTGTGTGTGTGTGTGTGTACCTATGCTTGTGTTTATATAGTTGCATCTGCTAGACCGCAAAACCACAAAGGAAGCAATTATATAAATATGCTTGTTACTGAATTAATAATTTCCTCACAACAGAAATGACAGAAAACCTACAAAGAAAAATGTGATAGGCCGCGGCTCCTTTGTCCGAGTTTTGAGCACCACATTAACCAAAGTGCATTAAAGTGTCAGCAATTCAAACATAAAACATGGATGAGGACAATGGTGCATTCCTCACCATTTTTTTTCTTTCTAACAAACCGTCAATCAAACCGCTCCATGAATGACACTAATACCATATGATGCAGCATTCCATATCAAAGATCTCATCGATGCTCGTTCCCCCTTTGGCTCAATCTGAGGCCTGTCCTCCCCTCTTATTATCACCATCATCATTCGGACATGAAAGGAGAGAAACAAGTGCTGCACCATTGCCAAGGAGAAACCTTGATCTTGGAGCATTTGCATTCGCCACCTAGCTCCGCTGGATGTGTGAACGTGTTACCGAGGCGCTCTCTGATTGGACGGCACTAAAGAGCTGGCATTGTGCTCATGCTCAAAGCAAGCAACCCCCCCACCCTCCCCCCTCCATATGCTGTCACTCTCAGTTGGTGGCACTAGGGGGCAGTCCACTCTGTTGGTTGTTATTGTGAGGAAGGCATCAACAGGATTTTAATCAAGAGTATACATATAAACAAATATATACATATAAATAATTACGTTTTTACATGTATTCAGTCATTTTGATTTCTTGAAAATCAACTTTTTCACCATGAAAGATGTGAAGCTGTTCTATTGCTAAATCACAGATTACATAAAAACATGAAATTAACTTGTCTTGCCGGTCCTTAAACGCATCTTAATGATACCATATGAGATAATTGGTTCTAATATATCTTGTGGCTCCCTGTGAAAACAAAGGCTGATCCAGGCCAGTGAGATAATGATAAACCGCACTCTCATCACAATGCATTGCACTATAATTTGCAATATTTTCTTAAAAGAGAAGATATATTAGTAATAATGGAACTAAATAGAATCGATATTACATTTTAAAAAGAGAGGAAATGTCACTAGTGGTTTACATTAAGCATCAAAGAGAAGCAGTTCATTTAAAAGCTAAACACACACACACACACACATTGGTTTGAGGGGCTATAGAGCAGCAGTGTGTCTGTGGTATATTGTCTATCAGAGGGCTGCTGATGAAGCATGGAAACCCCAAAGGAACAATGTTCTGCTGGAGACGAATTAATGTAAGAACAGTGGCGATTACCACGAGGGCAGTCAGCCATTTCATATTTCCAGCACAAAGCAGTGGACCTTAAATTTGAACCATGATAAGATTTAAATGTACTTTACTTGGTGCCAATGTATTTTCTTTTCCCTACTTTGCGCTGATAATTGGCGTACATTAAACTCAATTAGGTCATAATTCACAGAGTCATAGATGAACACCGCCACCAATATACGTGGACGTGAATGATGAATTACAATCAGTGTGTGAGTGTGTGTGTCCGAGGGATAACATGGACCTCCACAATGCTACGTCACCTTAAATGTTGCCTGTATTTATTGGCTTTCTGTGTATTATGTTGTATGGGATGTATGTGTGTAATGCTACTTGTCGACTCATAGAGAAACACAGATTCATATAAAATGAGGATGGATGGATCCATGTATATTTGTCTAATGATCACGATGAAACAGAAATCCCAACTTGTATTTTCTCCTGTATGTAATAATATATTACTTATTATTAAACATAACCTTCTCTTTGCCATGTCTCAATACAATGTGAGCCTGAATTCATTGTGGATTGTTCCTTTATGTACTTTTCAAAATAAAAATGTTTCATCCTTTAATTGTGTCCACACACCTCTCTCTTATTTAAATGTTTAATGCTGCATTATGGAATTTATAAACAATTCATGCCTTAGTAAATTCATGTTCTTTTCTACTGAAATCTCTCTGTTATTTCAAAATCTCACTTTTTTTCTGTAGCTTAAACGGAAATGTTTTGTGCTACCTCCTCAGCTATTGTCATGGTAACGAAAAGATGATAATTGCTTGTATCACATTCAAGCTATTGCTAAATGCTAATCTCAGTCGACCAATCTGTAACTAGCACTCAGTTCGGCCGGGGACGTTTTTCTGTTTTTCTAATCTTTGTTAAAATTCGGAGATGTCTTTGTAGGGAAAGCACCAAAAAAAATTGTAAAAAACAGGTCAGAGTAGTTCAAGCAATGTAAAGTGTTCTCTTTTAGGCCATTCACGATACAAGGTCAGGTCACCCATGAAGTATGGCTGCTGCTTCTCACAATCGACATGAGGGTGGTATCACCTCTGTGTCACACAGAAAGCACACTATTATAGCGTCACCCCTCCAGAAGCTTCTCCGTTCTTCTGGCTGGAGTGAAGAGTGGGGGTCTCTCCTCCCCGCCCTGGAGCCGAGCTCCATGCCACTCTACGGAGGAGGGACCTCGGTGAATAGACTCCACTCAAGGGGAATAAAGGAACCTCTCCACTGGTTTGTTTTGGAAGCTGTCTTATTGATCTGTCTACCTATGAATGAATGCATTGGCCCAGTTTTCCCGCTCATGTGGACAATGGCACTCGAGGTCTGTATTAACTGGCCCGATGTTATTCCCAGAGAATGGCGTGCATTAGGAGGAGTTTGGGAGCGTTTGTGGTTTCATCCGTCTGCGTACTCCACAAACCTTTCACACAAGAATAGAGAACCCAAATTAAGAAAAGCAAATCAATATCCACTGACTGCCAAATCAATGCCAGTTTGAACGAGGACATATTTCATAAGTAGACTAGTGCTGAAACACAATTACAGTAATATTGAGCACCATTATTCAAATACTATTAACAAAAACACCATTTTAAATGTCGCCCAAGACCTTCAAAAAAAGGAGCCACTTCAAACGCAGAGAAAAGCTTAAGAGGACCATATGTGCGTGTCGTCTCCAAGTACAGAATAAATAAGGTTTAACGAAAGAGACATCTTTGTCAAACTATTTTGTTACCCAGCCAATCCAACTATTTGAGTAGGGCCTATCATCCTTTCCTTCCAGTACATGCAAGCATGAATTCAAGGTCATACCACAAAAAGCAGCTCTGCAGTAAAAGCCAACATCACTTTATTCAAGTTATTGAACAGATTTCTACATTCTGACTAAAAAAAGAGTCACATTTAGTCATTCCTGTAAAAAAACAAAAAAAAATATTATTTGCCGGTTAGATTTTTTTTAATGCACAGAAGGAGCTAAAACAAGTGAACAATTTTGCAACACACAACATGCCAAATAATTTGCTTATTGTTCTCAACCACATTTTAAGGACTTTTACTCCTGCTGGCATGATTTGGAGGAAATGAGAGAATGTGATTGAACAAGAAAGATGGTCGACATATTATTTTACAAAGTCTTTGGTGAGGCATTAATTCTTAAGTTGTTAAGTCATTCACTTATGGGCCGGAGGATCATCAAACATCTATGGGAATACTGCCAATTTGCTATAATCATAGTGAATATTGATATAATAAATATCTAAACTCAGCTTCTTTCTATTCTTGGGACTGTAAGCTGGCCCAATAATAAGATGTTCTTTCAACACTGAAAACAAATGTTTATAAATCCTTGCTTTGAGTTGACGTGGAGTTCAAAATACACAAAAAGCTTTGTAAATGAACCTATTTGTGTGATACGTCTAAGGTCATATATGAAGCCAATGAGTGAGTAGAGCATGAAGATAAAATGGAAAAAATAAAAAGGATATAGTAAAGAACACAATTTATTTGAGACAAAATCTAAAGCAGAAATAAATACATGGAAGAACAATGTGTGTCATTTGTGAACTCAACGATGAATAACAAACACTTTCAGTGTTAACAAACAGAAGAAACATTGCCTCATCAGAACACTGAATTCTGATAGTATCCCTGACACCTATTAGTGGATCAGACCAGGCCGTTAAAAAAAAGTTAATCTGTAACTGATTTGTCAAAAACAAGTTTTCAAAACCGATCACGTACTCATCACGTACTCAAAATAGCAAAATTGCTGTTAAAATTAGAAAAGTTCACATGCCTGGGCAATGTGTAATAAATACAAAAACAAAGATAAATCAATGAAAATAGTCATTAGGACAAATTAGATTTAGTTTGAAAGGTAGATTTAACAGATGGTAGTAGACAAGAAGTGCAAGGGGCGGGGGTGGGGGTTAATCAGATCACCATACAAATCATTCTCATGAAAACAATCTAGAAATTAGGCAGGATTGATACATTCATTATGTGCATATTCCCCATCATTTCAAACAGACACAACAGACGCTAAGACTTCCAACATCAGGAGCTGAAAAAGTCAGATATGGTGCTGCTTGCTTATGTAAAACGTGGTCTGTAACAAGCTCATAGAGCTGGAATTCATAAATAACAGCTCTATAATACAATAATGACAAAATGAAATACCAGAGAACCACCTGTAATTAATCTGGCACCACGCAACCTACATTCCTGAATGGACCGGACATATTGGGGACTGATTGTGCACACGTTTACCCAGCAGAGTATTACAGTAGGCAAAGACACTGTAAATACTGTGATGTCTCGCTGTGAACCAGGACTTGTGATTCCTTCTTTATTACGATGGACCTACAGAATACACAAGGCCGCAAAGTTGTAGTCCAGTTATACCTTCAAAAACTAGCAACACCAAATCTACAGCCATTGGGAGGGGGGGGGGGGGACAGACAAACTTGGCACCATTTTTAAAATCAAAACTTTTACAAATTCACAATTTGATCGATTAGAAAAAGAATAAATGAAAAATGTTCTCAAATGACTTCATGAGCAACGGATGGGTAAAAGTTAAAAAAGGAAAGCAGAACATAAAAGGCAATAGCTTATCAAAAGTAGCTGACATCATCTCCTCTTGATCACAATGCCCTTTCAGATTACAGCTGACCTAAAGCAGAGATCTTATACACGCATGCAGAGAGAGAGAGACACACACACACACACACACACACACGCAGACACACACACACAGACACACAGAGACACACACACACACACCATCTGATCCCTCAGTGCTGTCCTCCCTTCAAATCATCTCTTCTGCTCAAAAAAAGAAGGAGCTTAAAATCTCTCATAACTTCTGAAATGGCTCAGTTAAAACCAGGGAGGTTACAACGCAGATTAAACATTTAAATAAATCATCTTCAAGTCAATGCGATGTCTCCCTGTGAGTCTAACATCTCCTCTTCCTCCTCTGCAGATACAGCTCTTCTTCAGATGTCCACTCTAACACCCTCCCCTCCTCCTACCGACAGAGACGCACTGGTTCTTGCCACAACATATTAAGACTATTTCAGACACGTTTGTGGTCCGTTTTGTGGAATTTAGACATTTGAGTAAAACAGGCAATCATGTTTGAACACACATATTTTAAAAGTTTTGATCAAAAGACAAACACGGGGCACAAGTGTGGCAGTTATTAGTTTCCCAAAAAATACAAAAACACAAGGAAAATATAATGTGATATTAGGCTAATATAAAGTCATACATTAGCCTCCACGAACATCTCCAGATTCAATGACCAAATGTAGCTTCTTTCCAATGCATCACAGTGGGAATTTTCCCATCATGGACTGTGAGAGACTAAATAGTTTCATAACTCTTAACCATCCTTATGTCAAAGCCCTGCAAATATGTAGGCCGACCAACCAATACACCTTTAACTTGACAGCATGTGTCCCGTCATGCAGAACTCCAGAGGTGTTTCATGTAAATTCATTGCCGACAGTATTATGTCAAACACGCCTTAGTGACCAATGGAAATAGATTTAAACAGGACAACTGTCTGAAATCTGGCTCCTACGGATGTGCATGGACCTGCGACAGGCTGCATTAAGGGCTTTCTACAATATAAGACATTGTGATTCTGAAGATGTTGATGGAATAAACTCGTTACTTGGGATCAGCTGTGAAAGAAAAAATACAAACAAGAACATCAACTCTTCCCTCACATTGGTGAAACTGAGCTGAACTGCCACACCACATTTCAACATGTAAAATGAATTGTGATCAGCATCTGACGACACATCTTCTTTTACCTCAATATTTAAAATTCTAAACGGCAGACTGGACCAATTTTGTCATTACTATGCCAATACACCACTTACACCAATTATCATTATTCTAACTCATACTTTAGTCCGTCTGTTATTAAGGTTTATAAATCTTGCTTTCAAAATAAAAAGGTAGTGGACGTTGTAGTAAAAACAATGACAAGAGTTCACAGAGTCATCTGTGGAGGAAGCACTGGAAATTGAACCAGGAGCTCTGATGATATGGTCAGTCACCGTGGAGGTCGTCAGAGGGACGAAGGAGGGGAAAGGAGGAGGAGTTGTGGAGCAGAGTCACCATTGAGCCTCTGTTGCCCCCACCCAGTCCTTTCCGATCAGGCCGAACACACGGCAGCACTGTGGGGGTCCGGCTGACACTGCTGTTGGTGGTGCTATGCCGCCATGAGATACTGATGGTAGAAAAGACCGAAGAGGGAGGTGGAGAAGAGGCAGGCAGCAATCCACCAAGTAAAGAAGGAGAAGAGGCCCCGGAACAGCAGAGGGCTAAAGACAGTCCGCAGGCCACCCAGAGCCATTGACAGCTGGGCTACTGATGCCCGAGCTCCGGTTTCTACCATTGAAGCGGGTGTTGGGGCTTCTATTGGTGCCGCCCCCATCACAGAGTCAGAGTTCATATCATAGGTGCAAGGCAGGTCTTCTTCAGGATAGACCCACCAGGAGTATCCACCTGGAATACATTAGGATAAGGAGGGAAAACAGCTTGAGTTGAGGAAAGGAAAAGAGATATTGTAAAGTAGGAAAATCCTCAAGCAGTGCATGACTCACCTAAGGTTTTTAGCAGCAAAGTTGTATGCAGCAGCATCACCAGTGGTGCCACATACTGTAGTGCGATTACACACAAGTAGTAAAAAACACGTGCAACCTGGGTGAAATCAGAGAGGAATAATTCTATTACTATATTACTTTACACAGACTGGTCATCATGCAAGACTTGGAGTTTCAACAACAACAACATGTAGCTGCTTTTTGTTTCCTCAGTCATCATCTAATGTAGGGATACAGCATCAGTTTTAAATAAGGTTAGATATTATTGGAAAACACTTTCTCTCGCAATCGGTCTGTTGTAGACCACAATTCTATCACTAGATATTAAATTCAAATAAATAAAAACACACTCTTGACAGCGAACCTGGATTTGTGCCGCCACATATCCTAACTTGGACTCTGTACACATTGTGAAAAAGAACACAAGTTGTAGGATGTGATAGGATGGTCTGCATTAGAGCCAACTGTCAGAAACCACAGTGCACCACAGGTGGACTGCATGCCTCCTGCAGAATGTATGTCTGGACAGATGCCTCTGTTCCTTAATTCACTCAGACTATGCATCTATATTTGCTTTAAATAAAGAAAAGGGGTTAACCCCCAAACCTCTGGAAAACCAGCCAAGATGGCTCCATCTAAGCAGTTACAATGGAGCATAACACCGCTCTGCCTCTTAATACCTTACATGTGTTGAATGGCATGACGTTATCATTTCATATTTCCTAAATTGATGCAGAATTGCAGAAGGGTATAATAAGGATTATTATATCTATTATCTTATTCACCATCTTCTGCAGGTCAACGGTACTTATCCGTCCCGCCTCCTTCTTCATCTGGTCCACACCCTTCTGGGCCAGGTTGAGGTAGGCCTGCAAATGATGCCTCATCATAGCGAGCCGGAGCATACACATCAGTATGATGGCCCATAACCGCAGCGTATCATACGTCTCCTCAGTCATGCTGGCATTAATAGAAAGACAGGAGTGAGTCAGAGATGACACATGGAGGGAGGACAGCTTTGTTTTGGCCTGCAAGCTCGACCCATCATGTATCTGCTCCATCATGTGGATGGTAGGCAGAGACGATGAGAAGGGGAGAAGGGGAGATGGGAAGAGCAAAGGAGTCGTAAACAAGTCAGAAGACAAAGTAGAAGAGGGTGAACCTGAGAGATAAAAAGGTTAAAAGGGGGTTTTGTGACATGAAATCAGGCTTCATCATGTCTGACCTTGATGGTATCAGTCCCCGTTAGCAGTAGAAAAAGACTGACACACGACAGAATTCATACTGTACATTCATAACAAATGAAAGAGGTTATCTTAGAATGAATAGCCAGCTAACAAATGACATCAGTCAGAGAGACAATAAAGAGCTTTTCCCCGAGGTATGTCTACATTTGTTTACAGTCTAATTTGAACCCGAGTAGACAATGTGTGTATTGTCATTTCATCTACGGGCTGAATACATTCCTTATCTCATTGAACCGTTGTAAATTCCATTTTCATAACTGCTGTTGCATTGTTTACATCCATTTTCCAGCACAAAAACCACAATTACTTTTATTTTCACAGCTTGCCAAGGTTGTCCCATTCCTCTTGTTTGAATGGCAGGTAATTAGCTTTCTAGATATCAAGGGAGTCCAACTGACTTGCCTACCAGGCACAGATCAATCAACCGCACACCTTTAGCACACTCTTGCTTGCGAGAAATGTTTGGGCAATCTCATACATGAGCTAGAACGCTCCACATAGTAAACAGGTAACCGAGATAGCTACTAGAAAATGTATATAATAAATAGTTACAATCAACAAAAGGGCAAAGCAATATTAGCAAATTAGCATGTACACAATAATGTGTCCAGTCACAGCACACAGATCTCAGAACATATTATCAAGTCAGGGAAACAGGGATGGCTAGAGCAGATCATCCTTTAACCATAAGGTTGGTGGTTCGATCCCTGGCTCCTGCTGTCCGTATGTCCCGCAGCAGTCAAAAGTGTCCTTGAGCGATACAATGAAAGCCAAATTGCTCCCCCCAGGTGCTTTCCAGCAACCCACTGCTTCTAAATGCTTAGGATGGTTTAAATGAGGAGGTCAAATTTCATGTCTATCACGAACATCGTCATGCACATCTGGACCAGACATTTAAAAAGGACTGTTGGAAGCAGATAATAACTTTTACTTACAAAGGCACATTCTCCTTTTCCAGAGTGGGGTTCATTATGTAGTCCTTGGTAATGGGCCTGACCCACAGCAGGACCATGATAAGAGGGGACAGGAAGTTGATATGAAGCAGAGTCCTATAGGAAACGGGAGGTGAAGGAGAATTTGCGAAGTTAAACCACTTATAATTCTTCACGCTGAAAAACATCTCGACTTCCTTTGTAGCAAGTGTCCCAGAAGATATCTGATAATTACAAAAATGTCTGGCAACGGAGGGAGACCGAAAGACTTATTAATAAATATAGGTATTATTGCTGATAATCAGGACCAATGACCCATGCATTTCCAGAGAAAAGAAATTAGCTCACTGAAATCTGGCTTTTTTAATATCAATTAGAAGTTAAGATAATGAGAAATATGGTCCATGCTCGCAATGCAATTTTCAATGTAAGGGGTGAGAAGACAACCATGGCACATATTTCAACGGACTTGGAGATAATCCCTGCTAGTGACAGCGCCCGAGGATGTAAGCTCGTCACAGTGATGAGGACGGGAATGGAAGAGACCATTTCGGAGAGTCTGCTATACCAAACTGGATAATGTAGATGTGATGTGCTCCCTGCTTTGCACCCACTATCATGGTCATAGACATGCCACCCAGTGAGTTCTGAAATAGAAATCTGGCCCAACTGAGGAAGTCTTCATCTGACTCAAGTCTTGTATCTGACATGCTCTGAATAGAAGAAGCCAAGTACAACTGCACTTTATTTGACTTCTTGCTACTCCGAGATAGGTCAGTTTGGTATAATTTGTGGCTAATTCAACCACATTGTGTATTAATCTAGTCTAGAACCACAGAATTTTTCCATTTTCATCACACGTACTGTATATTGCAATGAACAACGTGAGATGAAATTCAAGTTATATGCTTTCACTTAAAATACCACTGATGAGTGAGGATAAACATTTATAGCCTCAGCCCCAAAATAGGGCCAAAACGTAAAAAGGAACTAATCTTAAAAAGGTAGCATTGCAACAAACAAAGGGCGATATCAAATGTAATCAATGAAAAACACACGAGTGAAGAAAATGACTGTAGTGGACGTACTGTGTAAATTTGCCTGTGGTCAGATTGAGTGCATCTAGGTGCATCTGGGCCAATCGCAGACCAGGGAAAGTTAGAAAGGCTCCAATCAGGGAGCAGAGGAGTGCCAGGATGAGCTTGAAGGTGAGTTTAGATATGGGACCCCTGTGAAAGAGAAAAACATAGTGAGATACTACCTTAGTTTCAGTCATAAAGAATTCACAAAAGGGAAAAACGATCCTATGAGAATACTGATTTTGTACTTACTGGGACTCTAAGCCCTGGTGCTCCAGAAACTCTAAAGCACTGTCAGAGAAATTTGCAAAACCTGAAAGATGAAGAAATATTTGGAAAAGACTCACTCACTGGGGCCAAAAGTAACAACATTTGTTTGTTATAGGGTAATTTGCCAAAGAAAAACAAACACAGTGGAGCGCTCACCTGTCTCCAGACCAAACTCCAGGTAGTTTTCAGTGACAATGAGAATGGCCATGGCTTTGACAAAGAAGAAGAAAGCAAAAGTAATGCAGAGTGAACGCTCGCCTCCTTCCTCCAGCTTGAAGTAGTGGGCCGTTAGAGAGAAAAGGGTCTTGCTGTGGCGACAGAGTCAAGGGAAAAACATCTCCAGACACCCACTGGCATTCAAAGCAAATCCAAACTGCTTTGCAGATATATTTTCAATGCCTTTCACAGGTTCAAGGGAAACGGATATGCAATCAATCAACCAATACAAAACATTAAGAATACGGATCACACAGCTATTCAGCACACAAAATGTTTCGTCTTTACCCGAGTACAGAGTTTGAGCTTTCTTACAGGACCCGCGCGCACCCTCAACTCCTAAATGCCACACAAATCCTGCACCACAGCAGAATGCGAGGGTCTTTAGCACCAATGTGTGCCACTGAAGACAAAGTATTCTACTCTGCCCCCGTCAACCTTGATTAGAAAACTGTAAAGACAGAGCATGTTTCTAAAGCCAACTCTGTATGCCACAGAGATGAAAGTCCCAGTTTCTGCAACATTTCAGGTGAAGGAATGCCAATTTTTCACTCCCTTTATTCCATTTCAAGAATGGTATTCAATCCCCCCACCGTCCAATTCAGTACTGTGCAGACAGCTGCATAAACACTCACAAAACAAGTTCAAGCCAGCATGTGGTTGAAAAGCGGTATTTGAGCATTCGTGTAGTGGGCTACAATTCATATAGTTTGCCTGTCAACATTGGCCAAAGGTGAGGATATGTTCTCATATTTACAGCTTTCAGTAAACAGGGTGCCATTACATGCAGATACCCGAAGAGCATGCTGCTCCAGGGTTATGGGTGAAGGTTAAGATAGTAGAGCTGGCAAGAGTCTTAAACATATCATCAGCGCTGAAACAGGAAAACTGAAATCAGCTGTTCCATTAACACTTATATTGAGCCAACATATTGCCTCATCTTCATAGTGCTATTTCATCTGTTACCTAGTCTGTACTACACCCCCCCTCCACCTCCAATCTCCGACATAGGCAGGAAATGACATACCATCTGACCACAGTGAGCCAGGCCGGACCAGGAACACGGAATAGATTGATCCCTGTGGTTGGTGGCAAGGATAATGCTTATCATTTAGCAATCATTCAGCGTAGCAAAATAGCAGGTAAGTGTGGAGGATAAAGGTACTGGCAGGCGAGGCAGAAGGAGCTTGAGCAGTCACTTTATAGTCTCTCTCCGTCAACCGTTGCATCCACACAATCAAGCTGGAATGACTTGTGCTCTTATAGACAATGAGAGGTTAACCTACGGCATATATAGGATGGTGGTGAAGAATGTAAAGTGAAAATAATGATAATGTGTGCAGAGGAGAGTCCGTAGAAAAGACATTTGTTCACCTGAATCCTCAAATGTTGCCAACACACTTACATAATGTACAGCAAAAATATGTCATATGGATGAGATTTAACAATCTGATTTAAAAAAAAAAGATGCTAACAATGATATAACGGTTTTAAGGATACAGGACAAAAGCGAGTACTAGCATGCACCAGACCACACTGATGTTCATCTCTCCCGAGGGCTGAGCCACACTGTAGTAGAGTTCTGTTATCAGATAAACCACAGTTGCAGCTACGGTGAAATCCACCAGCCACTGGAACTCTGGGAAGTAGTGCAACGCTGGGGGCATAGAGAGGATCATTTAATGTGAATATTCAATAATAACATATGCACAGCAGCATTTATGCAACATTTAACAGTGTGTGATTGGAAAGTAACATTTACACTGTCTTTATCTCTACTTTAAGATTTATACCTAACGTATCTACTTCTGCGATGCATTTCGTCTCCAGCTGTAAATCGATGTCCTTGGGAACCGTTAGCAGCTTATTCTCTATGTGACCATTGTACTTCCTGGGGCAAAGAGGGGAGAGAGCAGGACAACAAAGAGGTCAGGATAAAAGAAACAATTAACTACAAAACGCAGAGTAGACAGAGTTTTAGAGAATACATTTATGCACAATTATGCTGAAAAGTGATCCCTTTAGTGAGGTCCGTTCAGGAAGACATTTTTGTTTTCGCCACAGCTTGACTTTTATACAATTGAAAAGAGGTATCCGTTCCACACATTTCTGCACTCAATGCAGCTCCGGCATCCAATGTTAATAGTTGGCAAAGGTCTAGTTACTTTTATTACTATTATACTACCGGACTCCTCCATGACCAAGGGGGGGCAATACACATAGCAGCAGCACTAAATCGATAACAGCAGGCAAATGGAGAGCTGTTCTTTAGGCTTTAGGCTTGAATTGCTGTCTGGTGGGCCTCCTCAGTCCGGCGCTTTGTTTGTTCAGCCCTGTGTGTGTGCGCTGGATTCACAGGACAATACCACTGTAAGACTCTAGGCCCAAACATGCCCTGGACAGATTTCATCTGTGAGGCACCTGACAGGAAAAAGAGGGGCTCAGCATCACCCCTGACTGAGGGAGTCGGGCAGTTAACAAAGGAAAGGGAGCTGCATGGCACGAGCTGGCAAAAGGACAGTGGTCCATCTTTTTCTTCAAGGGATTACTGAACATGTGGTGCGAGAGAGCCTTGACCTGCCTCATACAGGGTCAGAGAAAGGACTGCGCTACAAAACTGCCCAAGTTAGGAGCGGGACACCATGAGCAACAGTGAGGATTAACTTTCTGTTGCGACTTCAATTTAAATTCATATTTAAAAAAAAAAAAAAGGAGAGCACAAAAGGAAAGAGCACTTAATTCACGTGTTCAACATATGGTTCAACTTCCACCTGCGGCCCTAAAAACCTAATAGTAGATTTTTTTGAATTGCAAAGTAGTCTTGATGGAAACTCATATTGCAGAATCAAAGCTTGACATCTGACCACTTTGAAGACATTATACTCTTTGGAAAACTTTGATTTCAGAGGAAGATGCAATCCTTTTAAAGTGTCATCCCCTAAAATAGCCGAATAGTAATTGCTCCAAAAAACAGGACCAACTTTCCTCACATCCGCTAGACAGGGCCACTTCTAAGCCCAGTTGCTCTGAGCCTCGCTGAAGTGCCATAAAGGAACAAAACAACAAAAACAGACTTCTGTCTCCTTACTTCAAACAGGCCTTAAATGAGCCACATAAACACATCAGCTTCATCTGTTTGCCGACATGCCTGTGGTCTCCATCCATCTCCAAAGTCTACTTCTCATCTTTTCTTCCCTCTCTGATGAAAGGCGTGCCTCTCGTGCATCCTCTGTGCCACTGCATTTCCCCAACCCCCAAACAATAGCCAGTCTTCACCCCCTCCCTCCCCCACACCTCCTACCTACCTGTCTTTCTTCTTCTGTCCTTTTTGTTTCCCAGCTAAGCTCCTCAACTCATCTTCCGTGGGGTGCTGATACCACCGCAGACTGTGAACAAAGAAAAGGAGAGAACCGGGCTCAGACATGGACAGAGAAGGAAAGAGTGAAAAAAAAAAAGGCAAAGCAGAAGGGAAAAAAACAAAAAGCACTTGTACACTAAAGCTAGATTTTTTTTGTCCTACTATGAAATTATTTAAAACGTACAATGTTCAAATATTTATCAAATTCTGATATTCCGAAGTATGGAAATAGCAGGTAAAGGGAATTGAATTTTATACATTTGTCTGTTCATGTGGGGAATTCGCTTACTTATATCACCTTTAAATCACACCTTAAAGGAATAATATCAAAACTCTCATTGAAAAAGATGCCTCTGAAGCAGCATTAAGTCTTGATTCTATGAACAGGACATGACCCAAATCCTAAATCGTAGCAGCTTTACGAGTAACTTCAAAACTTACACACAAAACAGACATTTCTCCAGAGCTTTACTTTATATCACCGACTCCGACACACATCTAAAAGGCACTTGTGAGAGGCATTACAACCGCAAGGTTATCTGGCTTGAAATAGGAGCTACTTTAAGAGCATCCGTTTGAACATTTCAGGCACACTCAAGTCCTCAACTTTGTTGAGAAACCCTCTTGTCAGAGCATCTTAAGAAGCACTCGGCGTGACAGAGGAGGATAGAAGGAGCACAGCTTGTTTATCCCCTTGTACATTTATTTATTATGGAAAATTAATTACAAAATATTCTGGAGGGAAACTCTAGGCCTTCTGCTTAGGGCAAAAGTTTTCCAAAAAATATTACACCAGTGCCCTGAAAAGAAAAAAATATTAATTATTAAATGGTTTCCAAGAAGTTGTTTACTGAAAAACATATGTGGCACTGATTAGAAGAAATGAGGCGGGTCCTCTCGGGTCATCCCCAGTACTTTGATGGCCTTTCGTCTTTAAAGTATGATTTAATGAATCTATTTCTTCTCCCATCCAAACCCCTTTTCAACACTTTTCTGTCTGTGTAAACATGCTGATCCCCATTGTTCATTCTTCTAGACTCTTGGAAATAAACTCCTCAATAGGGAAGTAAACTGAAGAAAATTAAACGGTATTAAACATTTAAAGAAATTATACAAAACAGCATTTACAGGATTCTGCATTACCTGCCACTGCAGAGAAGCCATCTTGCGAAGGAATAATGAGGTATGATTTTCTGAATTACACTGGCCATTACCATGGTAACCACCAGCTGCACACCGATCACACCCTGTGGAAATAGGATGGGGGTTTAAAATCACATTTAAAAAGTAATTATACATGCCATAATGCAGTTACACATATGAAATATGGGTTTATATAGACTAAAGGGCTTAAGTTTATCTTCTAACTGTACCATAGGAAGCGTCTCAAGTGCAATTTGAAGTCTATTACCAATCTCACTACAGAAGCATCTAGTGACATTAACAAAAGGTACATATAGTACATGCTATAGCTCCTAGCATTTCTTTTGTAAATGCTGTAACCGTGAGAGGGAAAGTTGTTGAAAGATTAGGCCCCACTTATCTCGATAAAGATCCGGAGGTCAAACACAATGCCCTTGATTTCACTATAAACATAGATATGGAGTGCACTCTTGAGAACACCTAGAGGTGACCTTTCTATAGTGTTTCTAAGTTGTCCCTTTAATATCAGTGGTTGTCTTTTTTACCCAGAAAGTTATGGCAGCAGACAAATTTAACACACACATTTAACACATTGTTTTTTCTAATTATAATTTCAAGGGATTTCATTATTAACTAACCAACTAGTTAATAATTAAATGAAGTGGTGAAAATACAATGTTCTCTATATTACACCGTTAAAATCTGTGACAATATTTCCAGCCTCCAGGTGCCCTGGAGAATGAACAGCCATCACTCCTGTGGTAGGTACCCAAAGATTTAGCAACATGAGGAGCTCAATATAAACCCAGCACACTTAGATCAATATTCTCTTAAGCTTAAGAGGCCAGAATCATTCCCATCATGCTGCGCTTTTATCCTTTCACTGTAGGTAAGGTCTGCGGGTTGGTCTATCTTTTTGGCAATAAGTAGGTATTATTGATATCTGTGTCTGCACACACTTGAGCAAAGAAAACCAATTAGGTAACTAATCCCCAATAAAATACAGTGTCATGTGTGTGTGTGTGTGTGTGTGTGTGTGTGTGTGTGTGTGTGTGTGTGTGTGTGTGTGTGTGTGTGTGTGTGTGTGTGTGTGTCTAAATCTGCTAGCACCTGGGCATGTACCAGTGAATCTGCATTTGCAAATGTATCACCTAAATGTAAAGCAATAGCATCGCATAGCCTTCTTTCTTTTCTCAACATGATGTTTTCACATGAAAAATATTAGGCTAAACAAATCCCAGCTCTAACTCAACTCTACACAACAGAGCCTAGATTCACCCTAAAAGGGCAATTTAGAATACTAATTTAAACTTTGCCTAATGTGCGCTTTGGTGGTAATTTGAGAATAGTTGAGGAATACATTTTTCCCCCCTCAACTAATTCAGGGCTCAATCTTTAAAAAAAGTTAAATACAAACTCTGCTGACATGCAGACTCTGACAATATACCCTCTGGGTCGGACCTAGCGGGTGCTTGGTGGTCTATCCTGGTCAGCATGAAGCATTACCAATGCCTTTAATTATTGGTAATGTTTATAGTTTCCATGCTTCTTTTTTTACAACACTATATTCTCTCCTTCAGGCAACAGACACTGATTAAAATGATGCCCCAGCTCACCATTCTCTGGTTTTGACTAATCTTCCACTATAATTGATTTTTACACCGTTGAGTCACATTTTTTGTTAGTAGAGCCTTCAGCATCTTTACTTAAGCTTTCAGCTCATCTCATAATAGCGTAATGCAAAAATGGACTACACATGCAGTCCAAATTTCTACAACAACACTCCTTTATTTTAATATTTTACAAGAAATTTGGTTTTGGGCAATTAACATGCTAACCTAAAACATAACCGCTTCGAGCATACTGCTGAAGTGCATAATACTAGTAAACGTATTTCTGGGTGATGGTTAAACTTATGGCAGAATGCTTTGGGTGCAGGAGGAGGAAGTGAGTGACAACTACACAGGACATGTGATGAGGCCAGACCGGTAGAGTAGACCTAGATTTTGCATTGGTCATGGGATACCCAGTGTCACCCAGCATGGGGTATGCTCCAAAAGTTAAAGTACATTCCTCGTCTGGAGTCACAGAGGGGAGAGTGGGTGCCAATCACTTGGCAATTATGTGACCAAACACAACCTCTCTGACTCAAGACATTCACCATATAAGTAATGGTCATGATATATAGGTCAAATGCAAACAGCCTTAGTTTCCTGGATGCTGACCATTCTCTGTGGGGGGCCCTGCAAAGATCTCAGGCCTGGAGGAAATTGAGTCAGCATGGACTCTCTTATCTTTCCCAGTCCGATTGACCCCCTCCACACAACAACCAAATGAAATCTGTAGGGGGTAGAGAGGGAGAGCTGCAGAGATAACCAGAGCTCAAACACCTCACTACTATTTTGCCCATGAAACTAACTTTGAGGCACTGAAACTCCTTATTGACCAATGCTTCCACAGTTCCATTCATCTAACTCTAGGGTCATCTGCCTCTGTAAACGGTACAACTATTGAGTGCTGGACATTTTAGACTTGAAAAGTTTACAAACTTTTTTTTTGCATAAACAATATCACAGCTCTTTGTCTATGTCTCTATTTCCAATATAAATATTGCAGCTTTTGTAAGAAATGGGATATACTGTATATCACAATAGGTCAGGTCTCCACTGCAACCATTTTAAAAGTTGGCAACCGGTTCTTGGCCTTTGGTTGCTATCAGTAGCAACAACTTTTTAACATATAAAAAAATAAGGACTGCAAACAGCAAAATGTGCATCCCAGTGTCGTCAGCTGTATGTGAGAGGGCTGATGTTGGTGTCATATGAGGGAACCACAATCCAAGACTTCAATAATGAAGGGCAAATGGTTCTGTGGTGGGAATCAGCACAGAGGTCGAGAAAAACTAAATTTGAAAGGGAGAGAACGGATGAACAAGCAACCAGTGACATGCTGGATTCATTGTAATGGGATCTGTGCAGAACATGATAACAGCTGCACTAAAGGTAACACTTTAGATTAGGGAACACATATTTACCATGAACTAGTTTCTTATTAGCATGCATATTAGTAGCATATCTTTAAAGTATCTGATAAAACAGAAATCACTGAGAATTTGGTTTGAGTACTGTAATAAAACTGTTTCATTCTCATTATTAAGCTGATGTATAACTGCATAATATATAGCATGGGAATCACTTTTAAAAGTTGGTGGGCCCTGTGGTTCTAATATTGATTTTGTAGTGAGAAACTAAATGACATGTTTGTTGGTTCTGTGATATACTGTTGCTTAAGTTAAGCCGTTTTCCCTGCCCCTAGTATTGTATACCATGGTGGTGCCACAATAAACTGGGAGTGTCCGGACCGCATCCCATTGTTCTACCTGTTTGATTTGAAGAATGAATGACTCTACCTGCCTGGCAACTACTGTCCTGTCCAAGCTGCTATAACAGAGAGCATTCAGCAGATTGTGGACAATCAGTTTGCATTATATGTAGAATAAATCAACACATAATAAAAAGGTCATAACAAAATTACGGTAAAAAAAACCCATTACATTAAAGATGATTTGTTGTATCTAACTGGTTTTTTTTTAGGATTGTTGGGGTACTACATTTACATTTACATTAAGGTCATTTAACAGAGGGTACTATAACAAATGCACCCTATCAGGGATGTATGTAATCATAAGTATCCATTATTGGACCAGTCAAAGCCAAAAAAAGACAAACATCCACACAGTGGTGCAGTTAACATCCATCCATTCCCCCTCGTTAGGTTCACGGTGCAAACGATATCTGGCATGTTTTATCAAACCCTTTGAAAATGAAGGTGAACACACCTTGACTTCTGCCAAAGGCATCCTGCTGCCTGGTGACACCGTTATGCTAGCTGCTTGTGTGTATGATGTATACTGGTACATTGAGCTTATCCTCAAGCTCTAACGGCTAATGCCACTACTCCCAAACACTGTATATGTGAGGGAAGACCACTTAAAACAGTAACCGCTACGTGATATTAACATCATGTAGACTGTCAGTCAACGGTCACTGTTAACTAACGCTAGCTAAAGAGCTACACTGACGAGCCGGCTACAGGCACCTAGGCTAGGAAGCTAAGCTAGCATTTGAATGCAAACGCAATTTTTGTCTGGAAAAAAAACAACAATCGTTACCAGACGTCGCATTACATCTCCACATGAAAACTGACGTTAGCGGTTAAAACTCATATCAACGAGGTGCGACAGACAGGATAAACCGTTGTGTTCAGGTGTTCCCTGTCATACTCACCATGTTGATGAAGTGCAGCTGAAACGCACTCTACCCCGACAACACTGAGCACCCCGAGTCGGAAATCAAGCGGCGAGGAGCACATAAGCCCTTCTTGCGATGGTTATGCACAAAATGAAGGGGTTTCTCATTCAAATTGTCACAGTATCCTTGCAAGAGATGGGTTACATCGTCAAAAAAATCAATGGATTCAACCTCCGCTCACAAGTATTTTCAACTGCAGTAGAGGTCACGCTAATACTCTGGGTAAGAGGGCGTCTTCGGATATGCCTGTACAAAAAGAGGAAAATACGACAATTCAATAAGTCGCCCTCTCACGACTTAAAATAAAAATTTAGACTATAGAATATATTACACATACATGTATGTCCTAGAGTCCTACATTTATATTAAAACCAGAATAGGCGTTTTCATTTTGTACAGGATTATACAAGACTACTATAAGCATCCTTTAGGCCCGCCGCAACCGGAAGAGAGCAAAGGAACACCGCTACACATAACAAATCAGTACCTGCAGCATCAGATGCCCGGGCAGTGGCACCTCGACGAGAAGGCGGATAACGCAGACTTCCAGTTTCTGCTGTTGTTGATCTGCTTCTGGGGATGTGATTATTGACAACATACATGTTACTGTGCGCGTGTATCAACTGGTAAATTAGTGGGCTGTCTCTACCATTATTCAAGGTGACTATTAAGGGAGGCTTGACCCTCACAATCTTTACTACTGTGTCATTATTAGGTAATATAATGTAAATAACTTAACTGAAGGTCAAATCTACAGATAATTAAAAAAAAACTGACTACATTGATGTTGGTCTAACTAACTGAAACCTCTCAGAAAGACTTGAATGTATGATCCCATGTATCTTAAAACCAGTGGCCACAGAAATCCAACAAACACGACAGATAGTTTGCTTTTTGTGATTGCACTACCATAACAAATGGCAGTTATTGCACACACTTTCAGTGTCTTCTTATTTTACTAACATTTAACATGAAATCCGAACAATGCACATAGGTTACAGTGTTTCTCTTACTTATAGTTTTCCATCACTACATCTGGAAGAGACACCTTATTGTGTACTCCTATAGGATTTACTGGACTTTTTCTGAAGAACACAGTCTATGACATTTGCTTGAAAAATAAGGTGTGAGGTTCTGATCCAGTTTTTAGTACGAGATGTACTTGATGCTGTAAGCCATATCATCACGAACAGCATTAACACACTTGATTAAAATCTATAATAAATCAATACTGAAAAGGAAACACTTTTCAGAGTAGTACTTTGGATACTTAATTACATTGTAGGACATTGCTCATACTTTCGTATTAACTTTTATACTATTCATTTTTTAAATGCACGACTTACAGGAGGCTATATTTCATATGGAGTGCTTTTCAATTAAGTAAAACGTTTTTCTTTTTTTTCTTTTCACTTTTCCTACCACGTCAAATGATATTTGATCTGTTTCATAATGTGCTGAGGTCATAAAGGAGTGGAGATCCCCATAAAATATCCTTGAGTAAGGAATTATCTGTAAAGTTCACAAACAATTTACTGTCAGTGGCATTCCCTACAGTGGCTCTTCTGATGAATTCAATAAAAGGAGACTTTTCTCTTTTACTTGTAGCGTTGGATGTGAGTTTTTCACGTGTTTGGGAGAAAATGAGGCACCTCAGGTATCAAAACCTAATTACATTCATTTAAAAGCACGTAAGAAAATGTATTCCGTCCACACAACAAACATGAAAACTCAAACAATGAGTACACACCATCATGCGTGTGTGTTTGCAACTGTAGACACGGACTGGCGTGTATACATCAACATGTGGGTAAAAAGGGCTAGGCTGTATTTGCACATGCGCATACGTTGGTTAAGCCCTCCTCTCTTATTGCAGGGATGCCTACCCCACCCCCTTGATGCATCATAGCCCCTCGTGGCATGTAGACACACACGCACACTGCAGGAGTGCGTTTCCATGCTGTCTCAATCTACCCTCCAGCACATTTTCCCTGTAAAAAATAACTTAATAAATTCAGCCCTGAGGCCTATGAGGCATCTTTTTCTAAAGACTGATGTTTACTAATGAAGATGTCAGCAGTTAATGTAACTAAGCATAATAGCATAATACTATAATTCGCACTAGATTTTGTTTTTTTTAATCTTTACGATTTTAAAAACAGGATGTTGTAACACAAAAGTGGCTCCAGAGAGACACTAACAATGTTTTATTTCCGTATCTGGGTTATTCCTATACATTTCACACTGATTTTCTTTTCATTTATAATTGACAGGAGTCTCGTACTGTACATTCTCCTCGTTGTATTCCATATCACACTCAGCACTATTACTGCTGCTGTTTGAACTCTATTCTCTCTGGAGCTTGTGTTTTTTTTTCTCTTCGTTTTCTTATTCAGTGTTGTCTGTTCTTTTTAGTCAGGCTTGTTATTTTTAGATGAAACATAATAGCCAGGATCTTCAGTGTACTGTGAGAGTTTCACACTTCCTAGTGTTTAATCCATATGACATCTCCTCCGTGCCTACTAGTTTCTTTGAGTTTCAACTCACAAGCCTTACAATATAAATAAAGATGATGAGAATATTACAGTAAAAATCTCAGCCTCGTCAATCAAATAGACTCATTGTTCAGTGTCATGATTCATTTTTAATGGCAGCGCTTTTTGTGTGTGCTGGCGAGCATTATACATCGTTTCCTTCTTTTATTAATCAAACAACAGTTTGAAATGTGTGTCACTGATCTCAGCAGTATACCTCGAAGCAGAGGAGGAAAGTGGAACAAAAATCCATGTCAACTCGTCACCAGTAAGACTGAAAATGGCTCAGAATGTAATTCTCTTTGGTGCAGCGCCTCCTTCTCCATTCTCTGTAATTTACACAAATGCAAATTCCAATGCAAATGCAAATACGACTGAATAATTTATGTGTAGCGTAGAGTTCCTTTATAGAAACCGGGAGCTTTTCTGCTTAAATAGAGTAATGTGGTATTCGGAGCACACATTTGATTAACCGCACGAATATACCATTAAATTCCTTCTGTAAAATACAGTTCAACAATTTAGTGATGGTTTTGAAATAATTTCTGGGATGCACAGTCTCTAGTTCTCAGTACTCTGCTTTGTGTTTTATTGCTGAACGCCGGATAAAGTCGAGCTCTGGATGCATATAACAGCAGCCATGGCTTTTTTTTCTTACTAGTTAAACAATTAATTTGATGGTACACCCTTGATTTCTCTTTGCTGAGGTGTCATTTGGCCCATATAACAGCAATAGCAAACTAAATTTGAGGTTATTATAGGTTATGGCCGGCAGTAGATTAATTATTTTTCATGTATTCCCATGTTCACTGCAGCTGATACTTAAATACCTCCAACATACTGTATGCAAATGCCAATTAGAACCACTGTTGACATGAGATCCTAATTTCAGACACCACAGTGCCTTTGCGTCCGACCTAGCAGGGCCTTGCAAGGTTCCCCTTTATTATGTGATCTAATTTCTGTAAAATCAAAGTGAAGCACATGCAGAATGCCTTTGTATTTTGTGTGGAGGCTGGGGAAAAAATACACCTATTACAACTGATGACATTCATATACACTTGAACACATACATTTAGTCTTTTTTGAGGGGGAAAAAAAGGCTTCTGTTTCTATCCTGACGTGTGGCCGTGTTCAGGCTTCTCCCTCGGCGGTTTTTCCATCAGGGATTGTAATTAAGCAACAGCATTCATGAGTGGGCATGCTCATTTAGCCCGCGTCTGGGCTTAGACGGCTTTAGAGGGATGAAAGAACAAATCCTGGTGGAACAAGGCAATGTATGCTATAGCTAAAGTGAAAACATTGCAGACAGAATAACAACTAATCCAAAACTTATATGCATGCTTTTTTTTAATATAGTAACACTTTGCAGTATTTGTCATGGGAAGTGTATCTATTTTTATTTTACATTGTAATACTACATTACATAGAACTGAAACATTGTGTAAACTGTATATTTAGAAAATCATTTTAATAGTTTTGCTTACCCATAAACAGAGTAGAAGAGCATACTTTGTGTACTTTCATGCCTAAAAGCTGACATTATTGTGACTACTGGGTTAATAATAATAATAATAATAATAATAATAATAATAATAATAATAATAATAATAATAATAATAATAATAATAATAATATTGCTGACATAGGGGCTTTTTAAAAAATGTGACAGAAAAATAATATGATGCTGAAATTTTACATAATGATGGCGTTCTATTCCTATTTGAATATAAAATGGTCACGGAAATGTAATTAATTTGACGGTAGATGAAGCTCACTCCGTAATAAAATCTCAATATGAAATCATAATTATGTTCTGGGATAAACCTTGAGATGAATCTTCTCAGACTGAAGAATTATATCTCCTTTTGTGCCTCTCCTGAATTGTTCCCGAATTTGTATATTTCAGACTCATAAGCTACCAGTCCTTGTTAAGATATAACAATACAATAATATACATTTCACTTTCTTTAAGTGTGACCTTGAAAATGTGAGGTATTTCTTTAAATACTTAACTCTGCACTAAAAATTTGCAATCGATTTTTTCCCCATTGAATTGGGTTCTGCGGTTGTCCATGAGGTCAGATTGTACACCACGGTGTTGTTTTCCTCATCGATGTCAACAACAGAAAGTCAACGTACTAACAATGCAACATAAGGCACCGTGGCACATGTTTGGCATCACATTAGCTTCCCGTTACCGGCAGTCGCCACCTGTCTCAAATCCACAAAATCAAAGAATTGTCTGAGTGTTAGGTTGGGTGTCGCCATGGCTCATTTCACCACATTTTGTTTAACTGTATATTATCATGTCTTGCTGTATAACTCTATTGTCCGCTGAAGTAACAATAAAACACTGCAGAGCGCCATTGCAGAACCAGAAAATATGAATGCAGATCCCCCCCCCCTTATTCAAATGAAGACTGATTTATATCAGAATTAGGCTACAGTGTGTGTGTGTGTGTGTGTGTGTGTGTGTGTGTGTGTGTGTGTGTGTGTGTGTGTGTGTGTGTGTGTGTGTGTGTGCATCCTGCAACAGACACACTGAGAAATAAAGGCAGAGCTAGAGGGAGAGAGAGGGAGAAGCTCATTATAATCAGGCAATTATGCTGGCAGAATTAGAAGCGTCCTTATTTTCTCTTGTGGCAGCCTGAGTGTGGAGTCGGTTTTTTAAGTGACTGCAGACTAATCCATGGATATGACTGGCTGTCCTGTGCTAATATGGAGCATCTGTAGTCGTGTATGACAACAAGATTTGAAGGTGCAAGCCTGTGATTTTGGCTTTTTGGAAAAACCGGTGACTCAAGCGAGGCTCCCCAGGTTCTGGGCTCTAATTTGCATTGATGAGGATATTTTTTTTTCCCTTTCTCTCCTGGTTGAGGTTTTGGCTCAGCGGTAGTGAGAGACGAGGGCAGTTACACACGCCTACGACTCAGGACCGTGGCTGTACACAATCAGTGCCTTCCAAACAGTGGTATATAATTATTTTGCATGTTTTTGAGACATTTCATTCAATTTCATGTGGTACAGTATATGTACATTGCTGCTGTTGTTGATGCTGTTAATGTCAGCGACAAAGGGTGTGTGTGTGTGTGTGTGTGTGTGAGAGAGAGAGAGGGAGAGGGTGTGTGTGAGTGCATCATATGCTTTATCTCTAAAACTTGAATTCCTTTTCATTATAAATTAAAATGTCTTTAAGACATAAATCATTTTGTATAAAAGGAGTATCAACATATTTTTGGGGTTGTTAAAAATGATCGATTTTTCTCATATGATAAAATATGCACAATAAAATACAATAAAAGTCTCACTGCGTACACCCGTTTGTGAAAAACTCTTCAATGCAATTAAATGCACTGCTGTTATTATTGAGTCAAGATTTGACACGTATGTGATTGTTCACCGACGGCATGTTCACGCTAAAGACTTTGACCTTAGGTCAAGGGTGTTTGACCCACATTTGACTCTTGACCTCTACTACATGTCTTATCAACTGGCCTGTCTCTAGGGAGGGATGATCAATACACATTGTATTGATCATCCCTCCCTAGAGACAGCAAGAGTGAAGTACATTATTGTCTTTTTGGTAAAATGGTTTTCTTCTCAGTGTAAACAGCATGAAATAAGCTTTTTCCCCTCCATTCCTTTATAAATTTAAAAGCCTGGACATTACACCAAAATAAACAACGCCAATTTTTTGCCGCATTTTTGCTTGACATGTCAAAATATTACAGCTATAAAGACAGCTTTAATATATGTCTTGAGGACACCAGACTGAATACCCCACGTCTCTCCCCAATTTTCCACTTGCAAAAAATTGTTGAATTGTGCATGGAATTTGGCAGTGGGGATCGTCTACGTGTGTGTCGGGAGGAGGGGGGGGGGGGGGGGGGGGTTAAGATGAAGTGGAATGACGACTCCCTGAAAGTTCTCAGGGAAGTGCTTGTGTCTGGCCGTGGAGCAGGCAGCTGATTTGGGATAGCGTGTTAGCATAACAAAGAGCCTGAGCCTGTGAACTTGGGGCACCTTTCGACCCTGGCGCTGTGGGAATGAATAGTCTCTGGGCCTCCCCATAGAGCACCCCTATGGCTAGCCTGATCGTGGCTAAATTGTTAATCAGGGTAATTTAATATAGTTTTCAATATGCCTCATCTCTCATCGTGAAAGCATTCACCACCTTCTCGCCTTCCCGCCCGAAAAAAAAGGCCCCCCATTCAACCAGGCGAGACAGGCAGCTGCAGGTCTTATAGCCTTCTCAATTGAAATGTTCAAACATCAACACCACGAAGGCCTCAGCCCTGTGTGTGTGTGTGTGTGCACTGTGCTTCTTCCCAAGTTGAGCATGAAAGACGCACACATGTGTATATCCGGACACACACATACAGACATTCAGTGAATGACAGCGTGGGTGACGACGGGGAAGAAAGAGAGGGATAACTGCAATGCACAATTTCGCCCGTTCCGTCCGTGGCTTCTGAAACAACTGCGGCCTCACCGCCTTCCCTTTTCACAGAGTGCAATGCCACATATTTACTTTGACCCGGACTCGGGAAATGAGGAAATGAGGCAGTGCCTTTAAGCTCTGACATGACAGGCAATCTCTGGCACTTTCCCTCTCTAACCTGGATCAGAGTGAGGTCACAGCGAGCACTAACTCACATTCTCAGGACAGGTGACGTCAGCGCTCCCGGTGGAAGCGTCCAGCAGCCGAGGTGAGTCATCGGACTCCGGGCCCTAGTTTTAGGTGGTGTGAATAAGAAAGACCCATCCACCCACCTACACACATACAATCTCACACACACGCACACACACACACACACACACAGGGCCTGCTGGGTCCTGACTCTGCCGTCTATAAATACATACTGTAATCGAGAATGACTCAGACACTTCATGGCTCTCTGTGGGGAGGCAGAAGATGGAGAGGGAAGGACAGGTCTGTAAGAACAATGGAAGAAAGCTAGCGAGACCCTGTGTTGCTGTTATCTCGGTGTGTATTTTAGCTCCGAGACCAACTCGAGAAAATGGAGGACAAAGAACAGTAGAGGAGAAAGGCCCCTAAAATGTTGCATATGAAGCCAGTTTGCCTATTTATTGTAGCTTTGTGATTATAAACTGTTATATAATGCTTCTTTGTTTTCATCACTTATTGTCTACTTTATCACATATGTTATTATTACTGTTCCGAGAGAGTCCCAGCCAACGTGTGCAAACTGTAGATAATATATCAATACGGTAATCCCTCAGATTGTATATGATGACACGTTGTGGCTGATTTCTTTAACAAAACATCCCTTTTTCAACAAAAAAGAATTCTCCCGATTATTTTTTTCTGATGATATTTTTTCACCTTGTCTTTTAAAACTCCTTGGTCAGATATGCAGTGTTGGCATTTAAACAATACAGCAATGTATTGACGCACACATGTAGTGCAAACAACTAATTAGCATAACACTTGGCCGTGAGCAGGCTGTGTGCTGAAACAGACAGTGGAAGGAGTCTCCGGCCAGCAGACCGTGTTCCCTTGTGGGCCATTGAATAGAAGTGGCCTGCTCTTGTGTACTCTGTCTAAGGCTGTATGTTAATTTACGCTGTGTGACTAGATGATAATTCATGCCTAAATCACCAGACTGCACCCCCTCGAACCCCAAAATCCAGACAGTCTATGGGAACCAAGGACCCTAAGTCAACATAACAGCAGACATATTCACATCAGCCACACCGAGACAAATCAGTTCACCGAAGTAAAACACATTGAATCATTATGTTAACCAAAGATCGGCTTATTCTTTAATATCACATTTCTCTAAACCGTTTGTACACTAAATAAGCAGCATTTACTGTGTGGTTAATTATATTGATTAATTTGTGTGCATAAATACCGTATACTCAAATTATTATTTGGCATTATATTTGTAAAATACAGGCTCCATTCTTCTATTCTGAAAGTCACTAAGTCACTTACGGCTACGTACATGCCTGTAGTCCAAGTTTGGAAGTCTGGATGTCAGAGTGTTTGTTGTGCGGTTAGTATGACAGGAAATAGAATTTATCAACATGGAAACAAAGGTATTATAGGCCCCTGGGGGGACAGGGTCTAACCGGGGTCAGGACTGTGGGGCCTTGTCTAGACGGCCTGCTTTTGTGGTTGCAGGGTTTCAGCCTCTATCTCACCCTTTCAATAGGAGAACTTGACCTGTGTCTAGGTGCCGTGGGACTCGGAGACGGGGAGAGATGGACTGACGACGAGACAGCGGGAAAGCAGCGAAAGAAGTTTTTGGTAATTAAGTAGTTGGAAAGAAAGCTAAAACTAGGAAATCTATTTTGACTTTAACACTGTCAAGTTATACTGTTTCACCACAAAATGGACCGAGGTGACTTCAGGTCTTTCTTCAAGGCTTTAAAGATTTTCAGTTTCTCCGTATAGGTGTGTCACTCCACACGATGCATAATACAGACAATATCTTTTCATAAGGAGTTAAAAACCAATGACAATACACAGAAACACCAAAACAGCCATTAGTGTAAACGTTAAATTCAAGTCGATCCCTCCTACTCTCTTAGCTCCCGTCTGGGTGTATGTGGAGGGTGCAGGGTGCTGCTGCGGGGCATGGTATAATTGAAAGGCTGAAGAAGAATACTGCTTGTTTAAACCAACCAGCAGGCAGCGAGGGCATGATGGGAAAACAAAGCCGGAGCCCCAGGAGTGGGTGACACGACATCACTAATGGCGGAGCAGAGAGGAACAGTGCCTCTGTTTTGTTACCCTTAGTCCTTGTGACAACCAGCAGGTTGAGAATACAACACAGTGGGCTACAATTCACAAATTCAAATCTGAAGTTTGCACAGCTATATTGAGTTGCTTCGCCAGGATCTAACAGCGCTCCGCTAGGTTCCGCAGTTTATTTTTTGTTGTGGAAATATATTGTCTATCGTCTGTGTACTTGAAAGAAATTAATTTGTATTTTGTTGATGGCTTCATACGTTCGTGGTGTAAATTGATATTCCATATTTTATATCATTTTCAGGCAGCCACAAATACATGTAGGGCAGGAGGAGTACTGGATTCATTTTCTACACAATAATAGACCCTTTTTATTTCCTCACTCCCTTCTCTGTACAGAACCCATATACTATAAATACACATAGCGGTGGACGGTAAGTGATAGGTGAACGAACAGATTGTAGAGGGTGCGAATAAGCTATTCTATTTAAACAATATTGAAAATCTGCACTGTGCCCTGAGACTCTTCCATTCCACATCGCTGTTTCCTCCTATGGATGAGAGTTTGGCACGGTCCATATCGCAGCAGTGTCGGCTACAGCAGCTGCAAATTCCCTCAAAGCAAATCAACAGGCATGTCTGTCTCTTATTGAGCCGCATCAGGAATCCCCACCCATCACCTGCAAGATGGCGGCTCATTTTAGCCGGCAATAAATATCAATATTACATATCAAACCCATCAGAGGGTTGGGGAGAAATAGCAGGGAGGAAAAGGGGTTAGATTGAATGGGGGAAGGGGGGGAGGGGGGATGAGAGAGGGCAGAGGAGAATGGGGACACAGAGAGAGAATAAGAGTGAGAAGAAAGAGAGAAGAAGAAAGTGGTGGCTGCTGGTGTGTTTTTGGCCCTGTGGTCTCGTGCCTCCTGGGATAGCCGAACACTCTGTCAAGATTCTACACTTCAAAATCAATCACTCTCGGCTGAGCACAAAGACAAAGACACACACGCGTTCACACGCATGTCCACACGCTCACACACACACAAACAAAATGTACACATCCCCCACGACATGTTACGGGCATGTCTTCCGTCCGGCTTCAACAAGGGCGGCCCATCGTGACGAGAGGATGTCGGATCAACGAGTTTCTCACGCGGAGATCATCTACAAGATTCAAAACTACCTCTGGGTGTATTTCTGCAGTCACAAGGGGAACGTGGAAAGATTGTGTAGCGGCTCTCAACTCATTAGAAAGAAGATTAAGTTAAAAATATTACAACGCACACATATTGAGTCAGCTGTAACATTGTAACTAACTTTGCTGACCCACTGCTGCTGTGACAAAATCATTTCCCAGTCAGGGATTAATAAAGTTATTCTATATCTATCTATCTATCTATCTATCTATCTATCTATCTATCTATCTATCTATCTATCTATCTATCTATCTATCTAACTGACAATGACGGTTCAACTGTATGAAGAAAATATTGTTACAACTGCTCTTAGTTACAGAGTAACATTCACTTTTAAATTGATTGGAATGACTCACTCTTGGAGCAGGACAGACGTGTTGATGAATGGGTGCTTGAGTTCATCTAAGAGGGCCGGTGGACACGCTGGAAACAAATTTCGGCCTTTGCCATTTTTTGTCTGGACCGGCCCTACTCATTTTCACTCATTTTATTTCATGTGATTATTTCATTGCAATTTCTTTTTCAATGAAAAGAAAATCCTCAAAGTCCAAATTTTGTCTTCATCTCCCATTAGAATATGATAGAAAAGTACAATACAGTATAATAAATAATGTTGGTTTTAGGAAAGTATAACAGATGTGTTTTTTCATCGAACGTTGGAATATTAGTGAATATTTTTCAATGGAGTTTTGAAGAACCAATAATGACGCAGTCCCTATAGGCCTTTAGTGACTTGCAGCCGGTAACTCAATTCACCTGTACCTGAACAGGAGCAGCGCAGGTCACATTATACTCAATTATACTCAATTAAAGCCAACAGCACATTAACAAAATACACTCTCAACCTCTAATAACACACATGTATATAAGCCACCTGAGCATTGTTAGCACTAATCGGCTAGCTCTGTCCATACTGTTACTATACTATGAGCTAGCCTAGCACTGCTGAGAGGTCATCTGCCTTCTCTGGTTTATTCTCCTCTGGATCACCTGGAATCACCTGGAATCACCTGGAATCACCTGGCTGCTGCTCATCTGTCTGTCCTGTTAGGTAGTTTCGTCCTCTCCAGTTGGCGCTGAACTATTAGCATGCTTTTGCGGGGAACTTTCAACATTTGCAGCAACAACCTTGTGATATTTTTTTCTCTCTATGAGCTTTTCACATTAATCTGTCTTTTCATCCAACTCCTCTCTTTCTCTTTTGATGTCATTCGATTTCTCCCACTTGACCTCTGACCATAGACTGCATTCTTCTTCTTCTATAGTGTTTATGACGGTAACAAATGATGATTCCTGTTGCTCTCATAGAATTAGGAAGATGGTGTACGTATGGATCCACTCCAAGGAGTGGAGGGAGTAGACAGTATAGGCATATTGGCTGTGGAGGTACATCAGACAAAAAAAGGTGGGGCGACTGCTGATCTGCAGAATAAGTTCTTTAGGTTGATGAATGTGATAAGGGCTGAAAAGTCGCTGTTTTATTTGAAAACTTCTGCTTTTTCAGTAAAGCACATTTAACCCCCCACCAACCTTGAATAATCCAATCAAACGCACCAGATATTAGATCTTAAACATGCTGCTTTTTAAAATCCGCACACACCCTTGTGTTGCAGCGCTGTAACACTATGCAGTCAGCAGCCTCTTTGGTTTCCAGATCTTCTTTAACCAGAGAGTTAAACACACACCAAAGGTAGTTTCAGTAAGACCTCATTTTTCTCACTGTGAAGTTTCCAGACTTGGAGTTCTGTATCTTGTCGTCTGTTGGGATCATGGGGCGGATAGTACTTGTGAATCTTCTCCCAAACAAAATAAGATAACACAAAGTCCTGCTATCTGTAGATAAAAGTGAAATACTGTGCCGTCTAGTGGAAAAAAGAGCAGGGAGACAAAGAAAGGAGCAAAAAAAAGTTCTATCACATAATGGAGTTTAGAAGTTTTATTCTTTACTCTTCCTCGCCAGCAGCTTCCAAGGTCATGTTCCTGAGCCAAAAAACACCTCAGTGTAAAAAAAGGGATTTTCTTTCTTTTCAAAGACAGCATCAAAAGTACAATTCATGCATTTATTTTTTACTGCCTTCAGGAGATCAATCCTGAGTAAGCGTCATCTGAGATCTTTGTGGCTCCTGAATGCTCTTGGCTCAATTCAGTTGTACTGAAAGATGTACAGCCACATTACGATTCCAGGGGGACCTATTTAAACTAGGTCCGTGTCTTGGTGTGCTGGAATCTGTCTCTGCTGGATTTCACCACACAATTATCCACCAGCCAGTGTTATACAATATGATCTTGTTGATGAAGTATTCAAAGGTACGACATCATACCGTGTGTATGAACAATATATTTAACATGTTTTTCAAAGCCTGGATCTAAATGAGATGCCAAGCTCATTATAACATATTAGTATTCTTGTCATGTGAGGAGAAAACAGAAAAGAGGCTTGCAACTTATTTTGGGCTCTGTGCTCTAAGAATTAAACATGATCTTAACAATTTCCAGCTTCTTAGGAAACCCAAACAAATACATTGATTATATAAATGAATCATGTTAGCCTTAAATTCTACTAATAGCTCATCATGGGGTTAATTGATTAAACGGACAAAACCCACACTAAACGAGTTGTGTGCTAACCAGCAAATGTTGCACATGGAAATATTTTAGTCCACTATTCCTGCATGTGCTCTAATCATTAGTTAATGACTGTCTAAAATGATCTGATCTGATGACAAAATGCAAATACCACTAAGATTTTAGCGTAATTTGAGACTTTAGGAATATTAAATTAAGATTGTGCAGCTGTGTGACAACGTATGCATGTAAATATCCTCATCAATGCCATTTTTATTTATCTAAATGTAAGTAGCCATTGGAGAACATTAATATATCAACAAAAAGCAGCTTATTTCATTACATGGCTAATTGTCTGCCGGCAGCAGGAGTGACTGGATATCTTGCACACGATTTCGTGTTGCATCCTTCAAGTTGATGCACAAGACACGTCGGAGCTATTTTCGCACTCATGAGACACTTTTTGTTGACGTTTCCTCCATTTTGCTAGTTACCTGTAGATGTGACACCGCTGGCTCCGGGGCATCCTTTGTCTCAACACAAAAGCCACTAGCAGTTGATACAAACATCAGTGGACACTCTTGGAATACACACCGTCTCACCTGTCACGCTGTCACAATCACATCGACAACTCGGCGCAAACGCGGTGTGTAAAAATGTACACAGACACAGCCATCGGTTTGGATTTATGTCCCATACGACCACTGACGTGTGCGTGTTTGTCTCGAAATTTTGTGTGTGTGTGTGTGTGTGTGTATGTCGGTCTGCGAGGGGATAGGTGGAGGCCAGCTTTCATCTTTTGCTGTGATCAGATATTCTACATGATATGATATGATGATACAGGCCCAATTAAGGGATGGGGTTGTGTGAAAAATGTGATGACAGGGCAAGCGGAAGTGTAGACTGTGATCTGACATCTGAGACGGAGAGACGAGAGAGAGAGAGAGAGAGAGAGAGAGAGAGAGAGAGAGAGAGAGAGAGAGAGAGAATGGGTAAGGGTGGGGGAAGACGGGACTGAGAGAGTTGTAGGAAAGAAGGGAAGAGTGATGCTGGTAAAGGAAATGAAGATGGGGCGAACGTGAGAAAAATAGCGAGGATGAATGTTAAGTAGGGAGGGGACGGAGAGAATTAATATGATTAGAAAGCAGAAGGATAAATGGAGAGGCACATAAATATGGAGAGTAATGAAAGATAGAAAAGGAAGACAAACGAGGCCGCTTCCCCAAAGGAAACAATTTGTCAACGATGTTATGGATCCTACTTTTGATCAGTCTCGTTGTAGTGTGAATCTGATTTTTAGAGAAACTTTGACGGGAATACAAGATAGTTCTATTTTTCTTTTCAAACAGATAAAACTGTCATGCAGGAAGAGGAAAATGTAACATAAGTAGATGTGGAAAAGAAGCATAGAGCATCGTTCTGGTTTTTAATTGTTGTTCCATACTTTGCACATACAGCTGCATTTGATTTGGCAGACATATAATCGTACACCAAAAACACTGCACAGTGTGAAATGAAGTGGGTTTTAAATGCCTCAACCGGTTTCTCCCACATTTCATTAGTCTGTCAGGATAAACTACAAGTGTGTCAGGTGTAGGATTTTGATCGGGACACGTGGTGCTTTGATCACTCTGCCAGCTTTTATCAGCATGCATGCTCTTTTCATAGCCAAATAGGACCCAATTATGTCAAGCACATTGTTCTTTACCTGGAGTGCCAACGCACTACACAGGAAGGAGGAAATAACTTGAGCTAAAACATCACTTAAAGGAGAAAAAAGGCTTTTATTTTACTGTCAAAAAATATACTTGTTAGAATCAATCAATTACATGAAAAGAATGCAAGTTTCACTGTGAAGAACATTTTCATCATATTTTCTCATCAAGTATTCTATCATACAAAAATAAAAATATATATATATAAATTAATTGGTATAGTAGTGCAAGATCAGAGTATTGGTAAGTTAGAGCAATATTCTTTTACAACAAGTTGACAGAAATACAGAAATAAAGAGTACAGAGCAGGTCCAAGTGTCATACATTCATGTGAAGCTCATAAAGCTTGCAAGATTAAGAGTAGACACGTTGAAGCTCCTATCTGGATGAAAATCCGGCTCCTCTCTAGTTGATCAGGAGGACTCATTTACCTATAACAAAGAAGAAAGAAAAATCATTAAAACAATGAAATATTCCAGAAATCTCAGGTGACCATGCATCTTATATTACATATTACTATATCCAGTACAACACTTTCTCTTAGAAGCTATAGGTGTGAGAATAAATCATCCGTCCCAGCCAGAACCTTTTAGTCACGTTCGTCCACAACTAACACATAACCTCTGTGTCTACACTTGGCCATTGCTGAGGCTTGACAGACCACTTGTTGGAGAGTTTCATCACATCCCAAAGCAACATCCCTGAATGAAAGGAGTTCAGTGAGCTGTGAGTTCCCAGTGTATTTGACGGCGACAAAGACCTCAACAATAGCCGCGGACATGAGTCCCCCACATATCATGCTGCACTTTCCTCCCATTGTTCCCACTGCACTTCTCACATGTATTGTCTTACGTGATATCCTTAGAACCTGATAAGACGCCCAGTGAAAGTTTTTTTTGTCGCTGAGGACACAGGCCTGGGAGTGTCTCAGGGTTACAGCTGCTTATTATTCTCTCATGGAGGAGACTGGGAGACTGTAGGGTCTGGGGAACGCCTTATCGGATCCCCTTTACACCCAGCCTAACCTGGGTTACCTGCACCTCCAGCCCTTCCTCCATTACTCCTGCCATACTTGACACTCCGGTCCTCCAGAAAGACATTATGGTATTACATTTCCCTGAAACTATAGAGCTTGTTGACAAGCATGAAATGTATTCTGGGGCCTGACATGAATGTATAGACTGAACAGAACAGCTGGGGTCATTTGAGACAGCTAGGATGTCCTACTGGCTCAGGTAAATCGTCCTTGTCTGCATAGGATAACAACGGCAAGGCAACGCGTCATTTAAGGATCCCATGACAAAGGTGTTTCTAATGAAAGTAAAGGCTGATTTATCCTGTCAGACACTTGCAATTTCTTGAAAGTTGCTATAAGTCAGCAACTCCCCTCATTTTATTTTCCCAGGATTTAAAAAAAAAAAGTACAAGAGTACTGTTTTGGCCACGCCGTCTTCTTCAATAAATTTCTCTGATGTTTGGCTGACAGTAAAGAACAGTTTGGGTTTGGCAGGAGGTCCCTGGGCCATCAACACCCAAACTCAGCCCAACTGCAAAAGATGAAGGGAGGTGGATTCAGACAACTCAAGCACACCGCCCTGCATGCACACAGCACCTCAAGGGCACACACTGCCTTCCTGGCCTGCCTGTCTATCTGTGGCAGCTGGTCTTCGTCAAAGCTACATGTGCCTCTCGCTGCATCCTCCTCATCCTCTCTGCTGACACTGCAGTTTAATGCCTATATGAGGTCTGCAGTGTGTACGCACATGAGCCCAGGGATTGCTGACTGTGTCAGTACCTCTGATATTTGGGTAACATCAAACAATTAATTTGACAATCGCCCACTGAACGGGTAGATTAGAGCTTTATAAGTTTATTGAAATAGCTAGAACAATGCTGCACAAAAAACAGTGCAACCAATATCATAAATGATAAACAATAGGTACTTTCACTATTGCATATTTATTACATGATTTTGGCTCTCAAACCCTCTCTTGCTAATGTCATTGTCCGGTGATCTTTGCAATGCAACTGGTGAACATTTATGTTTGTACTAACCACTATAGAAGCAATAGTCAAAAAGAGAATCGCTTATAGTGTAATGATTTTAAACACATGTGATTTAGCAAGTAGCATCTCTCGAATTTTAACACCTCAAATTTAGGGGATTTTGGAGCCAGTAGACCCAGATTTTCCCAGACCAGATCGGAAAACAAGAATAGTTGTCATGCTCTCCAACACAATGCGCATTTATGCGGAAAAATACAGGATTTTTTGGGGAGTGGTCTCCCCTCATCCACAAAAAAAGGATTTCATGTCAAAGTGTCTCTAGGGAAATCGACCAAGGCAGAAAGTAGTGCCTGGTGTTGCCCCAAGTCTGATAACAGGGTGGAGGCATTGTATGCCTTGCTCTTCTGCTGCTAACTACTCCCAGTAGACTGCAGTCAGTTGCCTCCACTCTCCATGAGGAGGCAAGTGATGCTGCTGCCGATCTACAGAGAATAATACTCGACTGAATCAGAAGTGGAAGAGACTACTGATACCGACAGAAAACATGATGCATTGGCATGCATGCAGATCCAAACATGCTCTAGGACTAGGTAGGGTTGGCCACATGCTGTTGTACATACAGATGCCAACAAACACACTGGGAGCAATAAATAGACACACAAATGCACAGATGAACACCAGATATCCACCAGATATGACTGACACACAAACACATCTCTCAACCATCATAGTCTATCCTTCTCCTTCTTTCTCTATATATCTCTGTCCGTGCTGCTGAACCTTCAGGAGACATATTCTTTTTCATCTGTCAGTATGGATGGAAACAGACATGTTCAAAACACACAACAATGGCCTCGCCAGCACCGAGGAGGCTCTATGTTTTGTATGCTTGAAGCACTGCATTATCTCCTAAGTGTCTAGCAACCCCAGTATAGTAAATAATGGATGCTCCTCTTCCTTCTGAAAAACCCCGCTTTCACTTCAGGGACCAGTCATGGTTTACCTGTATAAATGCCCTTTCTGTGTCTTTGGAGAAATGGATAGCACTAAAGGATGTGGGTCAGACGATTTCATTAGCACAGCATTTCTCTCTGCGTCTCCTTCAATCAGCCGTTTGACAGAAGCAATGTCACTCACGATGCAGACACTTTCATATAGAATTCACAGAGAAATGCAGAGACTGCTGATCCATAGCAGGGAATTCGTAAAATATAGCCCATATAACAAGATGGCAGAAACCATAATGCTGGAAAGGGGAGAGAGAGCGCAGTCACCTCTGAAATCAGCTGAATATCCTTGACGTCTTTTGCCTGGAGATTCCAGTCATTACGCCATTGTTTCTGGGTCACGATCTACGAGGTCTCCATCCAACCTAGAAACACAGGACGGGGGTAATGTTTAGTTCTGCGGATGTACGATACACTGAGTTAAAGACGCATACATGCAAGGTATACATGTGATTCTACAGACAATGCAATGGAATCACACTTTATTAGATGATGAGAGGGTTTTGCTCTTTGACCTACTTGTTCCTCTTAACTTTGTGCAGTTAACTCTAAACTCTGAGCAGGGATGTAAAGGACTACTTTGTGCCACCATGAAACTAAGTCTCTTTGGCCTCCCTCCCCCATTCATTCTGAGGTTACATCGAAAGAGTTTCAGCTATTGTGAATTATTTACTTGATTCCATTCGGCCCTTTAACCCCTCAGCAAATGCACAGGCAGTCAGGGTTAAAAATACACTCCCACAGGATCTGAGTTTGACTCTACACACATGTGTGTGTGAGCTTGTGTGTGGGCAGGGATGTGGGTTTAAAACAATAAAACAGTATATAACCCATGACACAAAGCACCTTACACCCTCTCTTATAGGTACATCACACACACACACACACACACACACACACACACACACACACACACACACACACACACAGGAACTCATCAGAGCATCATTATGTGGGCACTTTCTGAGTGAGAATCCAGGTTGTCCCAGTTGGGATTATTATAACACAGCTTGATCTGTGCAAGAGCTGCGAGTGTGATTGGGTAAGTCTCTGTGTGTGTGTGTGTGTGTGTGTGTGTGTGTGTGTGTGTGTGTGTGTGTGTGTGTTTGCTTGAGAGTGACAGAGTCCTGACCTGTGCTTCATGACCTGAGCGAATGTGAGGGTGCACCTCCCTGTGTCGGTGAAAGCATAAAATATAGAGTCCGAGCACAAAACTGTGCCATGCCGAATCATTAGCAAGAAGGCTCTTTCCTTGACAACTGTGTCAAACTACACAAACGGCCTCGTATCTAAAGAGTGGACATATTCACGTCGAGCCTCCGAGTCAAAGGCTGAAATGAAGGTGCGTGTGCGATACATGCCCACAGCAAACGGATTGAGGCTGCAGCAGCTTCCCCGTCTGACTGAGTGAATATTAATGTCAGTGAGATATGTGAGCCTTAATGGAGCTGCACACACACACACACACACACACACACACACACACACACACACACACAGAGACACCAACTCTACTTGGCCATGTTGCCGTGGTATGTCCCTGGCACGCAGCAGTGTTGTCATGGATACCCCCAGACACATCCGCCATCCCGTAAGCGGGGGGATGCTGAGCGCTTCAGAGGGGCTGGCGCCGAGGTCCCCTCCCCTCATCCCCCAAAACCCCCATTCTCTATCCCCTTCCCCCAAAACTGAATCCCTGTCCCTTATTCTCCCCCCAAAAAAACAGGCTCAGCCTCTAAAAGGGCTCTGTTCTTGTCAGCTGGGTAGGCCTGGAAGCAGCTGCTGTCCTGTGCCAGTGTTGGGGCCTCCATTGCTCTTAACTTGAGTGGGTTGTAATGTGGAAGTGGAACATGGAGGGAACAATGAGATATAGACAGAGAAACCTTGTATGCTTGTACTAGTTTAAACCTTGCCTGAGAAAACCTAAAATAGATGTTGAGTAGGGATGATGAATGGCATTTTGTGTGTGAATGTGTGTGTGTGTGTGTGTGTGTGTGTGTGTGTGTGTGTTAGCCCTCAGGGCAATGGTTAAGCCTGTAGTTTATCCTGATCCTTTTCATTAGCCATTATCAATAATTCAACATTGCACTTGCTTTAATTTTTTAATGTGGGCAAACCCTCAATCCGCACACATCCACACTGACACACACACACACACACACACACACACACACACACACACACACACACACACACGGACACTCTACTTAATAGCGCTCACTCTTGGCCTGTGCCCAATGCCACTGAAGTGAATATGGATGTGTAAAAGCGCACATAACACAGTCAGTGCACCTAAAGCTTTCAAAAGTAAATACCTATCAATCAGAAAAAAAACATTGTGCCCTACTAAGCAGTCTTACGGTCTCTTGGTTTAGAGAAGAAATCATTTATTTCCCTACAAAAGTCTTTTTTTTTTCACTGTACATCAAGTTATATTTGCCATAAAAAGGCACATCAATCCTCCAGCGCGAGATGAGGGAATGAAAGGGTTAATCTTTTATGATGCTTCCCCTCCCATCCGTGCTCTCTTCTGCCCTCCCTTTCATATTCTCCAGGATGGCAGCGCTCAGTGTCTGCACATATGCTGGAGAAGAAAAAAAAAAGGATCCCCTATGATTGGAAGGCTAATTTGAAGTGTCAATTATTCTTATGCAAATGAAGGTACAGTTTCTCACGTCTGAAATGGGTCGGGGGCGCAGATGGGCGTGTGTGTGCCTGCGCAAATCTCCCTCCAAAAACATACAGCGCCATTCCCTGCCCTCCCCTCCCCACCCTCCAACTCTATATCTCTTAGGGAAGAAAGCTGACGTACAAAGAGAGCCGCCAAAATGGGACGAGGCTATTTGCATGCACATTGTCCACACTGAACGCCAAACACATCATAAATTGAGAAATACAATGGGTCAAAAACAGTAACAAAAGGCGTCGAGGTGCAAGTAAGCGGCGCCCAAAACATTCACCGATGCCGCGCCGTGGTTCTACGTTGTAATGCGTTTGTAATGTAAATAATGGGATGATGTTGGGTAAACAGGAACGCAACAAGAGCTCAGATTAACCACGGGGGTAGTATTGTGGGGAAACAAAACTATTTGTTACAGCTTTTGTCCTTTAAACACTTTGCAGTAACGTTGGGTTTTCTGTTGCCCTACCGGAGGTGCAAGTGAGAAATATAATCAGGGTTAATACAGAGAGAGGAGGACAAGAAGATCAAGTTTAAAGAAAAGGGAAGCGAGAAGGAGAGGGAGATAGAGAGTGACAGTGTTTCTAAAAGCACATGTTTGCGTTTAAGTACAGTACGTGATTGAGTGCAAGCTCCTCTTTATGGAAATTAAAGCATCGGACTCAAACCGGAATCTGGATGAGAGATTTAGGCTGACAAAGAGAGACAAAGTGAGGAAGAAATAAGAAGAAAGACAGAAAAAAGAAGCAGACAGACAGAGGACTCTACAAATAGAGTCTGTTGTCTGAACCTCTCAGCTGATGTGGTGGTTCAGGGAAGGGGGGGGGGGAGGCTTTTCAGGCCCAAAACAGGATCAAACAACCTGCTGTGGAGTCCGGTTACACCATAACAATGGCTTACATTCACTCTCAGCCTCAACACACAAGCTTTTACCTCAAAGGGTGTAGAGGGAGGGAGTAAGTCTGGTTAGATGGTGGGTGTGTGCGGGTATGGAGGGGGGGAGTGAAGCGATATCTTAGACGATAATGGTGTTCAACAGATTAGATGCTATCAGCCTACCATGTTTGTTTTCAACTACCGGCTTCTGCAGCTCTACTGAGATCTGTGGTCGGCCCCCGTAGGCACTCTCAATCTCAAGGAAACTTTTAGATATCGCCGGAGAAAGTGGAGCCGTCTGATAGATGCGTTCAGAACTCTTAGATAAAGACAAGTGGTGAAGAGAGAGCAGCCAAGGAGAGTTCATTGCCTATAAAATAAAATCGCAGAGACGTCTTTGTTAACAATCAATTATTGTCCGACTGATTTCCCTGAACGTCGGATAGACTTTCAATCGACTGGTGGACGAAAGGGTCGGTTTCCTTCATTAGTGCGGGATTTTGAACTCGGGCATATTGATGGATTCTTGGAGATATCGTCCCTGTAAGCTTGTCTGTCCACAGCAGACAATCTGATTAATTACAGACACACACCAGACAGCTACTTTCTGCTAACCTCCTTAGACCCCGCCTCTCCAGCAACGAAGAGCAGCTCTGGCAATTTGTATTTGTTTTACATTGGTTCAGTAGTTCTGGGGAAATTAGTATGCAGTCAGGGATGGGAGAGCTTGTCAAGATCAGGGGGAAATCTCTACCCACCCACCGGGTGGATCTACATTCATGAACAAGGTTGACAAGAAAGCTGACTAGTGTAAAGAAAAGGAGCAAATAAGATGGCGGAGAACTGCATGAATATTCTTTTTCATAGGAGTGAGAACACCTTCACAGACGGGGCCATTTCTCTACTGTCTGTCTCGTGTTGTCTGTTCATCTGTCAAGACACTCACTCTCTCTTTCCCTTCCTCGCTCCCCTCTAGCCCCTCGTCTCTTCTACCCAAACTATGTGTCATGCACGTCAAAACGCTAAGGCCGGTCCTTTTTGAGGGTGTTCTGCTGGACCACAGAGCGAATAAACATCCATGTCAGGAGAAAGCGATCTGGGGCCCTTCTCTCTCTGAGCCCGAGCTCTCCTGGGAAACACACCGCTCATACAATGGATAGAGGAGGTCTTTTGTTGAGTCTCTGGGAGCTGCAGGGCTAGCTCTGGATCAAACAGGGGTGTGTGTACATTTCATCATTTTGCACACACACACACACACACACACACAAATATAAAAGAGCAAACCACACTGACACACAAGAGTGCACACACACATAGACACCTTCACCACACACACACACACACACACACAGAATCACAGACTTTCCTCATCTCCCTAAACTCAGTGTGACTAAGTAAACTTCTTCACCCTTTTGCGGTAGTTACCGAGGGCAGGAAGATGAATTTGGAATCGCCAGCAGGAGCAGAGAGAAGAGACAAAGAGGAGAATGGTGACGTAAATCAGCGTTGGACTGATTTAGACTGGTTTAGTGTCAGTCTAAAGGGGCTTTCTGTTGTACTATATACAAATCACAGTTCAAAGCCTGTGACTGGGCTCCCTCCTGGGGTCCAAGGCAGGGAAAGCCTGAGGGGAGGTGTTTAATTCTTGTGCCTGTATGTGTGTGGCACGGTTATTTATTGCATGGGCTCGAGACATTTCTCAAATATATGAGCTAATATTGGCATGAGATATTGGGGGAGGAGCCGCACAGAACGGCAACACGGGAGGAGAAATTGTCTAGAAAAATGTAAAAGAAAAGAAACAACCTCAGGGCGGCAGCTGAGTAAGTGCACAGTAGATGCACATTAATAAAAAATCTGTATGTAGCACTATAAGCTAGTTATGTCACCATTGTTCATCATCATGACTGAATATTGTCAGCAATACAGACACTAAAATACAAGACTGCTACACTTCACCTCCTCCACCCAGAATGCATTTTAATAAATTTCCATTGGAGCCACTGCCTTGCTCCTGGTCGTCTGCCCCTCGTGTAGGATCTGTGGGAATTCTCCTCACTGAAATGAACTCACACCGTCTGACCCTATTCATCCCCAAGACTGCACTTTCTCTGGGACTCCCCCTTTTCCAGTCCCCCCAGTTTCCCACAGACCCCCTCTTTGCTTTCTCCCTCTCTCTTTGCATCCTCTCGTTCTTTCTCCCTACCTTCCCACATGCCCCCCCACCTCCCCTACACTCCCAAGTCTCTGCCTTGCTTTCAACTCCAATTTTGGGCACAATGAAGTTGTTCTGGCTGACAGTTTGGCCAGTAGAATAAGTGTTGTTTGAGCCTGCTGTGTGGCCCTGTAGTGGGCCCATTCTCCCCCTCGCCGGCTCAGTTACCGAGAGCCTTGTTGGGGTGACACGGAAGCCATCCGTCCCCACGCTCCCACCCTGACCCAAACAATTAGCCTCAAACCACACTCACGCTCACCTGCGCCTCCTCTAAACTTCACATATACCATCTAATCCTCCACTTCTCAGCCAATTAATGGCACTGTTGCAACATGAGGATTTGAAAGTGTATAAAAGGTTCTTTTCTTTGTATATTCTCGTCTATGTTTTGGAGATGTTCATGACACCATGTCGATCTCGTCCGTACTGCATCTGCTACGGTGGAGTCGCTGCTAGACAACGGCCAAGTTGGCCTGATTTACTCAGTTACTCCATGTCTTGTAGGACGTGTCAGAAAGGATTCTGTATTGGGGTCAGCTGGAAAGACAAAGCCTGCAGCCCTCTCTCCTCTGTCGCTTTCTGTAAGCATCAACCAGCACCCCCCACACCACCACACCACCACCCCCCACTCCCTCCCATCTGCCCCCCCTTACTCCCTGTGTTTCTTTTCCAGTTCCCTGTTTCAAACAAGCATAAAAATTCACACTATAAATATTCTTCTTGTGTGTATCTCTTTTTGACACACACACACACACACACACACACACACACACACACACACACACACACACACACACACACACACACACACACACACACACACACACAGTAGTCAGGACATGAGAAAGTGGCTGGGAGAGGCCCTGATAGGGGGGGGGGGACCATATGTTCAGGCGTTGTATATCAGTCGGCTCACCCTCAGCGCTCTGCCAGACCACCATAACTTAGTTTGTCTTCAGCACAAAGTTTGGTCCAAGCTTGGCTGGGTTCATTAGGAACCTATTCTCTGGAGCCAATGAAGCTCAACAGACCTCCAACAAAGGAGCTAATCACACCCACTGCTGTTCTCTCTCTCTCGCTCGCTCACTCTCCTCCGCTCCGTCTTTAAAAACCATCTCCACTGTTGACACAAATTCTCATTTCTTTACTAAATAGAAACCAAATATAAATAATCACTTTGTCAAATGAAGGTAACTGTCAACCAAAATGCAGATAATGCAGACCAATCTGCAGACTATAGAGCATGAAGAATAAACAATCACAGCAGAATAGCTATATGATAGGCAGAAAATAGCAATTGTCCAATAGTCACAGCTTTCATTCTGTTTTTTTTTGTCTCGGCAGTCTATGGTCCAGAAACAAAACTGGATAATTGTGTCCCCATTGAAGATTCATACCTGCGAGTGTTACTGCATGCGACTCACAAAGTGTCATGTTCTCACCTGACAGACACTTTGCCGTCTCGGATACGAGCGTTAGTGAGATGTGGTGCGTAGAATGTATGCCTACCAACAACAACAATGTGTTTTGCGCGTGCGTTTCAGTGCATGTGTGTGTGTGTGTGTGTGCAAAAGGATGTGATGCACTGACAATGGAGAGCCCCAGGCTGCTGAATACTTGAAATGACCTTGAACCTCAGCATTCTCCATTCCCATGGCTGCAGGGACGGTGAGCATGTCTGTATGTTAGTGAGTGTGTGTTTCAAAAGAACAACAATGAGGCTCTGCACTTTGTGTGTGCACATAATAGCTCTTCCAAAATTCTCTATCACAGTCAGGGTCAAAAATATTTCCAAAGAATCTCCAGCGAATAATGTAGGGGGAGATTTCGTGGCCATTAGATTTCTGAAAAAAGTTACTGTTGCGTTCTACAAAAGTAGACATTTCCTCACAACAAAGACATTCTAAGACATGTCATTAGAATAGACCTAAAGTGTCGTCAGAGTGAGCTATCCACGCTCTCTCGTGTCCCTTCCTGCCTGCAGTGACTGTATTTGCTCACCCTGCATCCAGCAGAGGAAGAGGCTTGCACCACATCATGTCCCCTACTGTGCACAAAGGCTATAGGCAAGCACGGACATGGTTGATCTGGACATGGCTTTAACACGCATATACCGTACACACAGGATGTACACAGATAGGCGCTCACACACAAGTACGCACAACAGACACGCACTTCTTCTGCACGCACATGAAGAGGACTTGGTGGGTTAAGAAAGGCGGTAGGAGGTAAGGATGGCGAAGGGAGACCCAGCGAGGGGTGGTAAAGGCCATGTCACCGAGCCCTGCTCGGACATAAATGTCAGCAGCATGACTATCTGAACATGGAGACCCAGCGGTGAGAGAGCACAGGAGATAATCAAGAAGGAACCGAGAGCAAGGAGGGAAGAGGAAGAGACTTACTGCCCAAAACAAATGGGGGTAAATGAGGTAGAGAGAAAAAAATGCTGTAAAGGCACTGTAAAGAACAATTTTGATGCCCGGTTTTAAATTATTTCTTTCATGGATTCAAAATGATTTCAAAAAGCGAGACGGAATTATCAAAAGAGGACAAAAGAACCCTCTTTCCATGCAACTGCTATATAAAATGTTGTATTAACTTATTGGAACTGTAGCGGAATATTAATTGATATGACTTTATTAATTAAAACACCAACATAGACAACGATATATAGAAAGTATTTTTCCAAAACCTCCTCCTACAGTCAGATGCATTACTCAAACAGATGCAATCCTGTGTGCCTCTCTCCCTACAATTCCTGCTCCCCATTCATTAGATGTTGAACATTTCAACTTTTAAAGTAGAGAGAGAACACAATGCCCTCTGCAGCCGAGAGACGCTGAATACATTATAAGCATTTTGCACACGCACTTGAATATTCCAACAGGTACAAACAAACAAGCATGCATAATATATAGACAGAGGAAAAGGCAATGTTTTTTTCTCTCTTTTAAAAGGTCAAAACACAGACCTGCACCATTCTGTAGCACTTTGAAGACCAACAAAACATTTCTATGCATGTACTTAATGTTAGGAGATAAAATCCACTTCACAGCTCCTCCTAACAACAGCAAGTATGTACATTGTGATGCATTTTCTATTCATCCATGCATTAGTGAAGAAGCTATTATAGACATTGAAAGTGGGCTGTAAGCAGGAGCCTTGTATTTCATGTACAATGAAATCAACGCGTGTCTTTAGTACAAACAGCTCAAATGTAAGGGGATTTAACTCGAAAATTGGAAATACAAACAATAATTTATTGGAAAAAAGGATGATTGAAATATGAAGTAGTAAGTAGTCAGACAAAGAGAGGCACTAGATTATGGTATTCATGCAAATGTTGGTTACCAACACACATGCATCCACAGTATACACTAAACAACATTGTGTTTTGTATTTTCATTGTTGTCAAGATAAACATCACTTTTCTGTTAGGTAGCCCCGCCCTAAAGCATTCCGTGTTTTATTGTCTGTTTTACTCTAAAATGGAACATAACTTACTAAATGGACATCACGCTGGATTAAAGACTTGAAACTTGAGACCATAAACTTATGTTAACAATGTTTACCGAGATAATAAATCCACTGAGAAGTAGGGTCATTTTCTGCAATCTGACTTCTTTTTGCAACCACAAAAAGGTGCCCCCTTATGGCCAGCAGAGAGAATGCAAGTTTATGGCACTTCAGCCTTGGCTCCACTAAACTGATCACGAAAAATGACACAGGTTGTCCAAGTTTCACTTAAATATAGGGTTACGGTTAGGAGGCTGAGGTCATGTGCAGCACGTGATACTGACAGCCACGCTCCTTTTTGTTGTTGTCTTGTTTCAAAATAAAGCGTAGCATGTGTAATGTATAACATGTACAAAAGGAATTCTAGTCATTGAGTATTTGTTGGAAAACAAAAGCAGAACAAATTGTTTTTGAAGACAACAAGATTGGTGAACACACACACACACACACAAACACACACACACACACACACACTCTCCAGATGGCCATAGAGTGTAAATGCCCTGGCAAGCACAGCAACAACAGAATCCCTGAACCCAAACCCGAGGCCATCTTCCTTTCAGCAGACACCATATTTGGGTAAACGTCCTACATCCTGACTCTTTATATAATTTCCCCTTTCTGAATGGATAGTGAAAGCAGCATGTACTACTCATCACCGCCACTTTTACAGATCCCCAGCAAGACAGTGGTGATTTGTACCTGTGTTAAGGCAGAACTACTCCTTGCCTCTTTCACAGTATAGATTGCTGCCATTATCTGGAGCTATTCCGCTAGCTGACACAAAAAAAGAACAAGAAAACACGGGGAAAAGGATGAAGGAATTTCACCCTGCCGATGTATGAATTGCTGATGAGACCTGAGTGACAATTTGGTATGCAATTGGCAGTGTCAGTCACGGAGTCATTGTCGTGTCTGATTCACACCGTGTGGCGCCAAGCTTCAGTGTGTACTTTGTGTGGTCAGAGGACAGTTTTCTTGAGAAGGTCCAATCAGCAACAACATTTTTATTTGTATGCCTGGGTCTAAATAAAGGACTTTTCAGGTTGGGATTTTAATTAATATATATATATACGCTACGTATGCATTCATTTTTACATTTAGTCAGGACCTCTGACTGCAGCAAAACCTGACTAATAATGCAATGTGGAGTGAATGTGGCAGATATGCAAATTCCATGCTGTCCCCTTTCACATCGAGGAGTGAAATCAAATCTTTTGTGGCCACTGGGCATTGAGGGTGGGAAAACGGCGAGGCGAGGGGGTTTCTCGGGCCACTCGTGTGGGCTGTGAATGAGCTGGTGCCAAGGCAGGAAAGATGGTGTGCCAGTGGTGTGCTCTCTGCTAATTGATTGCCTCAACTAACAACGGCATAATGTGTTCCATTGTGATCTTCCTTTGCCCATGTTCATTAAGCCAGGAAGCAGCGTGATCTTTTCTTTTTGTCTCGCTCCTGCGCCTTTTCTCTCTCCACTGCTCCTCTCATCCCCCCTCCCAATCCTCTTTTTCCTTTCTCGCTCCTCTTCTCTCTACCCCCCCCCCCCTTTCTCTCTCACTCTCTCTCTCTCTCTCTCTCTCTCTCTCTCTCTCTCTCTCTCTCTCTCTCTCATCGGATGGGAAAGGTGATGCAAAGGTGGTATGACAGGGATGCATCCCTCGCCATCCCGAATGCAAAAACGAAGAGGAACAAAGGACAGATGGAAGGAATAGAGTAGGTGGCTTGTAGGGTGATGCAGGAAGGTGGAATGGATGAAAGAAAGAGAGGGAAAGACAAGGACAAGAGATCATGGCTGAGAAGATCGAAGGGTATGAAAACAAGCGGGAGATGGTGTGAAACGAAGACACGATGCAAGTGCGAGAAAAAAAAAATCAAGATCAGAGAAGCAGCTCTCGCCATCTCTCTCCATCCCTCTCTTTTACTCCACTTCCCCCTTCCACCCCATCTTCTGTTCCTGTCAAGTTCCCACTCGCTCCCGCTCTCTTCTTTTTACCCTACTTCCCCCCCCCTTGCCACCCGCCTCCCTTCCCCGCTTCTGCTCCTCACCCCATCTCTGGTTCTCCTCTTAATAAGAGCTGGCGGGACAATAGTACCATTGTTGCCCGTGTTTGGGAACCCTGGACTGAAACAATCGCTGTTTACCCAAGCACTGGCACAGCCTGGACCCTCTCGTTCATTACAGCCGGGCCAAGTCTGATTAAGTCTGTTCCGCAAGTGCAACAATAAGCCACTGAGCCAGCCCCGACGACTCATCCACTCTCCTCTGCCTCCTCGCTCTCCCACCATCTTTCTCCATCACTTCCCCTCCTGTGTTTCTCCTGCAGTCACAACTTTATTTGGATTTTCTCACTCTGTATCCCCTCGCTTCCACTTACTCACATTGCCACCCCCTGATTTACATATTGTTCATTACCAGTGACCAGGAGAACCACATTCACCGCAGGAGGAGTGAAATAAACATACGGAAAAAAAAGAAACGGAGAACAGATGGTGGATAAATGGGAAAGTATTTTAAAAAAAACCCACATTAGTTGAATCTGATCTATTTTCAAAAATGACCTTCATAATCTAGGACAAAGCTAATTTCTTTATTAGAAATTCCCAGTGGGTTTGAACATGCTGCAGGCAGTGGTGATATGTAAAATGCAAGATATAAGAGAAAACTCTCTCTCCATAATGGTCTCAGATCATAAAAAAAAATAAAAAATACAAATTGTCATGGAGGTGGCGTTATTAAGCTGATGCGTGTGGCGGAGACATACTGATTCAGGGGACTGAAAGCCTTTTCACTCAACCACATCCCTCAGCTCCGTGGCTTGTAACAGAAGTATGCTACCAGCACTATGCAAAACAGCATCATGAATATGCGTAATTAGGTGGGACTGGTGTAATTTTTCTGGGTTATGGGATGTGACATTTGTGGGGCAGGAGCATACATCAGCGTAAGCACGACTGACAAATGCATAATCCCTTTCTCTGCAATAAGGCCTTTTACACTTTGCAATACAAAATATACAGTTTGCCTTCATACACTTAACAGGCGAGTCATTCAGATAAACACACACACACACACACACACACACGGCCGCCGTGCATGCACAGACATGCACAGTTGGATACATATGCAGAAAAGAAATTAGGAAAAGCTGTATGCTTACGGCACTAAAAGAAATCTGTGCACACACGAATAGAAACTGTAGATCACAGTCCTTTTTTTTTAAAGCAAAGGTAACACAACAGAGAGACAGATAGCCAGAGTGCATTGTGTTTACTGTAGTAACAGGAGAAAATAAAGTTTGCATTGTGTCTAAAAGCAGGAGACGTGAATATCAGAGGGACACAATTACTCAATGATGATGGAGGAAACCTGAAATTAATAAAAAATAAACTACAATATGGCCTAGACTTGGAAGGCAGCACACAAATACTGCTATTGCCAAGCAACAACGTTGCAAGAGGGCCGATACGCATGGATGTTTAACATAATATGCTGTTAGGTGAGGGTTGGTAATGAGTTTTAGACATCGTTTAGTGACCAGGAAATGTCCAAGCTAATTTGCTTTCCCATATGTATACACATTGTTATTGAGACACACCTGGAAATGTAGGAAGCTTTTCCGCTTTTCTACAAGGACACTGAATTACTACGCATCGATTATACGGTGTGTTTTTTCCTTTTTTCCTGCATTATTATTGAATTTAGATGAACCTTCAAAAGAAGTGAACATGTAAATGCACAAATAAGGAGAGGCATGTGGGGCATAGGTACACTGACAAAAGCATCTATTAATAATTGGATCATATTCTTAAACCAGACACAGTCCCTCTCTCTCACACACACACATATGCATGCACACTTTGAACACACCTCTCTGGCTCTTCAGAGAGAGCCAATTTATAGATACTGTACTGAACCCCCCTCACCACCTCTCATCTCTCTCTTTGCCTTGCCATGCCCCTTTCCCTTTTCCCATTCACCCATACAGACACACACACACACACACACACACGCGCACACACACACACAGCCAAATCCACCGCCCTGCCACACATACCGGAGGGGAGGACACATTTCTCATAGCACCCAGGAAATTAACTTGACATTTGATGCAGACAGAAAAAATATATTTCAGTGGGGGGAGGGAGAAAAAAAACAAAGTGTACTAAAGCAGAGATAGCATAAACCCATCCCTTGTTCACCCCTCCTCACCCCATCCCCCCTTAAGCCCAGGGATGCATTCGAAAGGGATTTCAGCGATCTGCAATGCAGACGCCACTGGGTGCCCACGGAAAAATGAGCTTCATCTTTTGCCTGTCCTTCTCAGTGTATGCTGTCTGTCCCTCTTTGTTTCCATCTTTTATGATGCCGGCGCTCCATTTTCATATCCACTTCCCCTCCCTTCCAGTTTGTGTCTTTTCATTTTGGAGGAAGTTGGAAAAAAAACACGTAATGGTCGGAGGATCGCTTGATGGTGCATGCGTTTGAAATTAAGGCGCACCCTTTAAGCCCCTCCTTATGAACACGTCAAGTTAAGATGAGGATTTCTTATTAATTGTTGCTGCCATGCGATTTCTTTCAATTTAGCATTTAGCTTTTAAAAATCGTGGCCCTTAACGCATCCCTTTGTTGTTTTATTTAAACCATTTTGCAAATCTGAGTTAATCCCTACAAAATTAACACCGTTTGAGAGAATAAATAATAAACATATGCCAACCGGTTGCAATTCTGTACAAAGCAATAACAGCAGTGCATCTTATTACTCAGATTACAGTGCTCCCATGATTTCATGCGAGCAGAGTAGAATATAAAGTGCAGTGTGATCTTGCATATATTTGATAAGATTAACGATCGCATCAAAGGCCGCGTAGTAACCTCGGCAAGGGGCCCAAACACCACGAGCGAGAGGAGGCCACAATTAATACATCATTATGCACTGCTACAGTTTATACCCGTGAACACACACAGCAAGACCGCCGACCAGCTAGTGTCTGTCTCAATATCCCCTGCATTAGACATGCAGGAATGTTAACATCATTATGCACAACTGTGAATGTCTGTCTGTGCCCTCCCCCCTTTTACTCCCCTACCATATTGTGTCTGTGCTTCGTCCATGTGTGTGTGTGCGTGGTGTCTGAAAGAGGGCGGCATTATTTAAATATGTTTTTTTTTTTTTTTTTGTATGCAAGTTGAAACAAATTACCGATTGCTGTATGGCCATGAGAAGCACTGAAAGCAATATTGTTAAAGCATGTCTACATTAATATCGGCGTGTTGTCGAGGGAAGTGATGCTGCAGGAATTCATTGCATGAAAAAAAAAAATACACGCTTTGCAACTATTACATTTTTGAATTTCATTACATAATTCCAGGATTTATAAATAAAATTTTGAATTAATTCATGATTAAACACCGGCATATTTTACACCACACGCACTTTGAACACTCTACAAGGCAAATTTGTATTATGATTTCTAAAAAAATACGATAAACTTATATATATTTAAATTGTATGTATACAAATGAATGCTTTGGTACTGTCTTTGCATCTGTAATATTGTCCTGATGCAGTCTAAAGGTAACCCATAACAGCGTTTTAAATATTCATGGTGAGAACCAAATATCCAGGGAAATAAATGCGAGCATATTTTTCTTTTAGTGGCAAAAGGAAAATGGAGACTGACCCAGTTCATCATTACCTAATCCCCCCAGTTACTGAACACACTCGTGAAAATGTCACATGTTTGATAAAGTTGAAGTTTTTACTGGAAGGGCGAGGAGGCTTGGAGGAGGACTTTCATTAGCGCTGCTGTTCCCAATATCTGCTCTGCATTTCTCAGAGGCGGTGCGGTCAAAACATTGCATCATCCCAACAGACACACTCGTACTGCAATGCTGTTTGCAGCCATTGTACCACATTTGCATTCAACGTGTTTTAGAACAGCCTCAAGTGAAAACTGTGCATTTTGTTGCGTCATAAAAAATAAATAACAATTTCCAGCAGAAAAGAAATAGAAAGCTACAATACATATTGCCTAGGCATTGGCTGTAAACCAGACATATCCAGTATTAATAAGCGAAGGAAACTCTACAAAGTCTTGTTTTATTGCGCAGAAGAAATTTGGTCTCAGATTCAAACAAATATATTTTTAGTTATCTGCCACAACTTAAGGAAAGCTTGTCCGGCAAGTGTTGTATACAAAGTCCTTGGCTCCCTCTGCTTATACAAACTCCCCTCCTGCCACCTCGCTATTCCTTGCTGCCAGCGATTTGCATTCATTTGCATGATTTTACGATGTGCATATCCTTTGTTCTGACTGTATGATGATGCAGAAGAAGCCCTCCCTACGCAGCCCTATTACACAGCCCGCTGAACGCTACTTGGATATTGAATGGAGAAAAAAAAAAGCTGTTTTATCCGTTTTAATTATTAATTGATAAGACGAGATTTCCACAAATACCAGACTCATCCCATGGTACACCAAAGATAATGTAGTCCATCAGAACGAGGGAAAAGAAGATGAGTATGTTCTAGTTTTGTGGAATTTTTGAACAACCATGGAAAGGACATATTGTGCTATCGCTAAGAGGCATGAGCATCTGCAATATATAGCACGGGGAAGGGATTGCATCCAAGCATGAAATATGGAATTACTTGACAAGTAGGGGGAAAAAATTAAATGATAGATGGAAAGTCTATAATTGAAAAGAGAAAAAAAATACCTTTCACATATTTTACAATATTTTCATAAATAATGTACTATTTTCTCCCTCTGTTGCACCCTCAGTTTTGTCATCATTTATAATTGTTCGCTTCTGTCTTATGTCATCGTAAAGAATTAAGCCTTTGCATTTATTATGCTATCTTTACTGTACAAAAATTGTTCATTCTGAGGTTTGTTAATGGACCTGCTGCAAAGCCCTCCTGTATTCTGGCGTCTTTTGTTCTCTGTTGTTGTTTTATCTGAGACAACACACACACACACACACACACACACACACAGCCGCCGACGCTTTCCCACTCCTTAATCATGCAGACGACTTCATTAATCGCAGTGGGCTTGCACTGATGATACAGACGCCAGCCTACAATACTGGAGGGTTTATATCCACAAATGTGAGCGCCACATTATAAAGACTTACCCCCGCTGGCACCCTAATAGTAAGCAGCTGTACTCCAAATACGCATGCCTGATAGATGATAATGAGTATAGCATAAGAAATGGCCGATGCAATGTAAACAAACGATATTGTATCGTGAACATTCAGGGTTTTCATGGGTGCTCATTTTAATGTTGATTCATGAGTTAAAATATTCTACCTGTCCAACTAAATAGAAGTCAGATCTAAGGACCCACTTTTAGCTGGGCTTTGCACAGAGTTTGTGTATAGAAAAGGTTTCCTGTATGTTATGGGATCATCTAGAAAAACCCATTGAAACGGAATTCAAAAGTCAGTTTTGTAATGCCACTCAGCAAGGTGTTCGATATTTAAAACGGTTGACCCACCTCCATTATACGGTGACACAATTCTGAAGTCTCAGGTAACAACTTCCACTTTTACAAAGGGGTTCATGTTGGGTTAATTTTCCCAATTTTTGTAGCCCTTTAACACCTTTGGTCAACCCGTTGATCACCAAAAAAGCAGCATTCGTAATGCTAAACTGAAGTTACGCTGGAATAACACTACAAATGCAGCATAAAGAGAACGATACAAATGGTGAAGTTCCAAGATTTAAAGCAGTGCCGTGGTGGCAAAGGCGTTAATTTTATACAACGAGGTAATTTGTGGAAATGTACTGCAGAGTCCGCTATAAGGCTCCATCTCTCTGTGGTATATTCTAGATGGCTACAGACTTGAGAACTGACTTTTCCTACCCAGTGACTTGTCCTGCCCTTCTAATTGGCCCTTCTGAGCAGTCCACCAAATGTGTGTGAGAGTATTGGGAGTAATTAGGACGAGTAACACCACCACACACACTGAGGCCCATGGGCGCTGACATACCACCTCTTCTCTTCAGCCACTTTTTTTTCTTTCTAACATCACAAAGATATAAACTTGTGAACTCTGAGAACTCTCAACACAGAACATGTAGAATAACCAGGGTATTTTCATTTGGTTTAATTTTTTTCATACCAAAAGGTGCCACTGTGAGGTATTGTCTGATCGTCGAGGGCATGTTCTGCTGACTGTGACAGATGTCAATCATTTCAGCCAGTTGTGCACAGAGTGTACACCTAATATCCAAACCCTGTGCACCATCTCAGACTCTGTAGAGGTCACCTAGTTGTCAGAAAAATGGGGTCGACGTTGAAATAAAGAAAGCACAGATGGTAATCGGCTGCTGCAGCCGGCTAATATGAGAAATATTTCCTTGACGTGAGAGTGAGCTCGGCTCATTAAAATGTTTATCGTTTCTAGTCAATAATATAAAATGTCACGTTATAATGGCTGCAGGTCTAATTGATAGCACAAGATCTCCTGCACGCAAAGCAAACAGTGGCAGAGGGCAATTACTGTTGCCACATGGATTGCAATGGCCAGAAGACATTTTTTTAAATCACTTCCTGGTTGTGGCTACTGTCGGCATGTGTGTGTTGTGCGGTTATGATGGACATTGGACAGTAACCTCTGTTTCCCCTCAGCTTTTTGTCTTTGGTACGGACCACAGGGCAAAGAATGGGTCATGGGATTTGATATTGCCCACATTGTCTGAGCTCCCTGTTATGCTGTTTACTGTGTCCTCTGGACCACTACTAACATCTATGCCGCTCTCCAACACACACATGGGCGAACTCTTCTGCAGGCAAACACTCACACATCAGCAACAGATAAGCAAGGACATCTGCCCGTTTTTGACATTTTCAATGCCGTAGGCCTACTTAAATTCATCAGATAAATATCAAAATCACATGCCCAGAAAATAATTCTGAGCTAAGTGACTCGTGAAAAAAAAGAACGATGATTATATTTGTCGGTGATTAAAAGCCTTGAGGCACATTATTTGACTGAGTTTCATTGAAAATATGTGTTGTTGAATTACCAGAGGTCACAGTAAACGCACAAGGAACCCTACACATTTACAACACTGCACAAACATACACACATTTTGATTTATTAACCCAAACTCACCTCACGTGGATCCAGTGGAGAGCAAAATCCTAGAGATCTGATCTTGACCTCTACTTCCTGCTGCCTTCAGTTCTCCACAGCTCTCTTTCTCCATCACTACAGCAATGAAAGACACACACACACACAAAAAACACACACACACACACACACGCAGGGAGTCAATAGGTTTACTTAAACTTAACCTTTACATGCTGAATAACTCTTCTTGAGCAAATCACAATGAACATGTTTCCACCAAAAAGAAGGGGCACAGTTCCATGGTAGAAGAAGGAAACAGAGGTAGCATTTACCATCACCAAGTTGAAATGCAGGAATTCATATTGGCAATTACTTTGTGCAAATGTCTCCAGAACCTCCACACTTTGCCACAAATAGCAAGTCAAACTTGGTACTTTTTTTTATGCCACACGAGCAGCTGGTTTGCAGATCATTTGAAGGTCATTGGAGTATGTTTCTTCATACTTCAAACTATTTATTTAAAATAGGCATGGGACAATATGAATGTCACGATTATTTTGGCCAAAACATTTCCCACAATTGGGATTCACGATGACAATATTCTCTAAAAATGTAATTAAAAGATTCTGGTATCGCTTTAGAGTTTGTGAGGAATACAATATGTTTATTGGATCACAGATAGGACATCCATTGTAGTGAAACACAATCAAATAATCTTAAACCATAAGATCCCCCTGCATAAATAAACCATACTTTGTTTTAATGGCAAATTAAATGGTTTGTTTCTTACATTATAATTGCTGTGTTGTATTTTTTTAATTATACATTTTAACTTAAAACTGAAAACACCTTCGTCAAATACGTTCTGACGTAGGAAACATTTAATCACGTGTGATATAACGTTTCCGTTGTCGGCATTTCCTCGCATATTAACGTCGGCCTGACACGCAAACGCTTGTCTGAAGTAACACGAACAACGCTAGCCGGCGTGAGAGAGCAATTCAAACGTACCCAATTGTAAAACAAATTCAAATGGAGACCTCAATCCGCTTTCTATCGTAGCTTGTTAAAAACTAAAGCAGAATTGTTTCCTGTTTGCGTCTTCTTCTTTCTTCTTCTACTCTCTTTACTGGCGGACCAGAGCCATGCGCAGCCTGCAGCGCCAACTACTGGCCAAAGTACGCGGTAGGATAGTTCATATGCTCAAAACAACAATTCGCATTTAACTTTGTTTTTGTTGTTGCAGCATTTAAAAAGTTTGCTCAAATTTCGCTTGATAATCGGATGACAGGCGTGAGGAGGTCAAATGTCAAGTCCCAAGGACAAGTCCATTTGAGGTCAAAGGTTATCGTTATGGATTGTAACAGCGGCTAGTTTGTCCTATAATCTGGCGATAGCTGACACACACACACACACACACACGCATTGTATTTTTCCCGAGTGACTGCGAGGCTCTTCTGGCATGTCAATATCGATCTGACAGATGCCACCTTTTATTAGAGCTCCATATCAAAGTGGATACACACACACACACACACACACATGACCAAACACGTGCACTTCACTGACACACTGTCACACTGCTGCATGGCAATAATCAATAATACAACCACTCAAGATAGATTTCTAGTTCTTTATTTTATTTATGCTTTTGTTCCATAGAATAACCTACAACGTTTTTAAAAAAAATGCATTTAAATCAAGGATTGTCAAGAAACAAAAACATGAATGTCAGACAAACATACATTTAAATTCAATCAACACTTCAGGAGTAAGAGGAAGGACCAATAAAACAGGTAGAATATCTTTATACAGGGTGTATTCTCATGCTCCCCATTGCAATGTTCTACAGTGTTCTGCGTGTTTTTGCGGTCGTGTGGCAAACCAGTGTGTGTGTGTGTGTGTGTGTGTTTCTAGCCCTACGGCAGGGTTTAGGGTAACTATACTGCACCCCCCCACCCCCTCCACCTTCACCCCATTCCCTTTGCGGCTTGTGTGGCTTGTCTCATCCCATCTCCCTCCTGCTCCTCTATCTCCCTCCTCGGCTCTGCTCCAACCCCCCCCCACCCCCCACCCCCCCACCGCTACTCTGCTCCTCGCCTACATGTGTGTGTAGGGTGGGTGGGGGGTGGGCTACGCTGGCGACGACCGTGCCAAGAATCATCCCCTGCTTTCTCTAAAGCAGCAGTGTGGTGATGCAGAAGATGCTAAATCTAATGCAAATTGCATATGTGTACATATCGCACACAGCCACACGCAGGCAATATGAGATAACACGGGGGAATTTGTAGATCATAGACCTACAAGGATTCTTTATATAGAGTGGAAAAATATAAAATTATGTTTAAGTGAGCTGCACTGATTTGAAACACAGCATAAGACATTTAAAATGGGGAAAACTACATTTACTGTATATGTTAGCTTCAGTGACGCAGAACCGACTGTGCCTTTCTCACACTGTGTGACTCCTCACCAATTGCACTTACCTATATGACAAAAAGAAGTAGCCAAAGAACAAAAGCACTCCTTCACGAGAGGTGTGTCTACTCTCCACCTCGGTGGCTTTCAGCGTTTCATTATCCAAAGTCGAGGTCTGCTTTGCCACCCAGCTCCCCCATGCTGCCTGTCTCATTTCCTCCCGGTAACAATCCATTAGCCGATGCCAGGCTCAAACACGCAGCCGCTTTAATTATTCGCACTTCTTTTGGCTCACCACTCATCAGAGAAAAACAGGGGAACAGTTGATAATAATGCATGTATAAAGGGACAAAAGGCTGACGAGGACACGCAGCTCAGGTAGATATAATATCCACGTTCACACTCCTCGTGTCTTCTATGCATCTACGGAAACACATCCACACATCGACGACCTATTTTAACCAAAATTGTATAATAGTCAAATACCTCTGGTAGCATATTTCTGGTGAACCGCACAAATGTGTGTGTGGATGCCCGAAAAAAAATGGAGATGTGGTATAATTCATCTTGAATAATTTCCTGCACATTCTTCCTCATGCTATGCCTCAGGAGCACTTTAGGATGAAAGAGAATGCTAATGCTGTGTCTGTATCTCACTGAACATTGTGTGTTTGTGCGCTTTACGCGGGTGTGTGTGTGTGTGTGTGTGTGTGTGTGTGTGTGTGTGTGTGCCGCCTCACTAAGCACAGTTATGATAATTAACAGATAGAAGAGGTCAGCTACAGTGTGTGTATGTGACAGTGATAGTGAGTAAGAGAGAAGAAGACGGAAAATGATAGGGGGAACAGTACAGCACGGATTTACATAAAATGGCAATATTGTCACCGACTTCCTTTCTGTGCTAAAGCATTTGTATTGTCGTTTTGGGTGCAACAGAAGGAATACCGGTACAGAAAGAGCAAGTTTTATCAGTAAATGTTCACAAAGCTAAAGTGCTGCATCCTAAAGATCGATGTAAGCACCGATACGTTGGGGGTATATACAAGATGTTGACTTTTTTTTTCCTGTGATGAGTGGCAATTTAACTTGGTATGATCTGGCTGAAGATTCCAACAATTAAATCATTTAATAAACTGTTTAAAGCTGTAAATAAGTAACAGGTTAATTGAAATATTTTCAAATAGAAATAGAAAATAGTGTTTTGTCATTGAACTCAATAAAAGCCAACCTACAAATTGTCTCTTGGGCTAAAAATACATATAAATGGTTAATGGGAATTCTTAAAATATTAGCAAATGCCAGTTTAGTTCTGATGTTGGTGCTAGTATTAGCACTCCGACGCAATAAACGCCGAGCAACAGAAAGGTAAACACGGGGCTGATCTCGTAGGTGACAGTAATCGAGGGAATTAATACATGCAAATGAAACGCTCAGCATGCAGAGCTGCCGATGACAGTAATTGAATAATCGACTTTAAGAGCTCTGCGTTGCTGTTCACATACCGCACAGAAATGTGTATGCGTTAATGTGTATGCGTGCGCGTGTCTATGCCAGCGGACATTTTAGGTCTACCCTCCTCACACTCTCACCACTGCCAAACGCCTTAAGATGGTGGCACCTTGAGGCAGAGAGAGACACTCGTAGAGAAGCCAACCTCCTCCTCCCTTTCCCCCTCTCCCACCTCGGGTCCTCACAACAACACAGGACAGACCCCCCCTTCCTAACCCTTACTCGCCCTAATAAATATTTAATTCACCCCTCTCTAATAAGGATATTAGGCGAGTACACCCCAGCCCTGGCGTATATGCATGAGTCCTTTCTCATCAAATTTACATAAAAGGGCCAGATGCTAATGCGAGCGTAGCAACTACTGCTCACTATTCTATATGCTCTGGTACTGGCTCCCGAGTCCGAGAGCCCATATAATTTAATTGCAGAACAGCATATATTTTTCAAATGGTTCGCCGTATTCAAATTGCATCTAGGCCTCCAATACCATATGCTTTATAAAGAGCGCGAAGACGGGCATATTTTAATTGTGGTAGCGGCACGGCTACAGTATTTATGCTTATTTAAAGGTTCCTGAAGCCCCTCCTCTATAGCGAAATGATAACACAGACGTGCTTATGCATAATATGAAAAAGAATCTGGATGTTCCGTCAATGAATACAGGTACGTGGCGTTTTTACAGTTAGAGCTTATTCAAACATTAATAACCGTATCAACAATAAAAGCCAATTAAGGTTTGGAAAGTGCATTATGCTGATAGCGCCAGGAGTTTACTAATGGGAAACTGAGAGTGAATACAGTGAGAGACAATTAGCATTTTAGCAATTTAGAGAAAAGTACCTCGATACGGACAGATTGTGGACGTACGTAAGGTGCACTGTATCTAAAAAAAACAAACATGCGGTCCACTAATATGTAGGTTGTAGCATATAGCAGGTGAGAGTGGGCGCTGCGATGTTTGTAATTAATAGAGGCTGAATAATGCAGTGACACGAAATATATTATTTACAGCCTTTCATCTTTGAGGAAGATTCAAAGCATATTTCAGATGCAATTATACTAATTTATTTATAGTGCATAGTATTTGCATAATCAAAAGCCAGCAGAGCACAGATATCCTGGAAGACGGGCTGATAGCCAGCCTCAGTACAAAAATAGCATGTATGCACACGGCCTTATTGTGCACTACTGCTGCCACAGTATTAATATCTAATAATGCAGCTACATCGCCGAAACTATAATGTAATGGTAACATTATAGGTAAAAAGTGTAAAATATAGCATTTGAATCATATTTTAAATAAAGACCTGCAACTTTTGCAGTTTTTTTTTTATCAAAATACAAAAGGCATGTTTACTGTAAGTATTCTCAAATTACTAGTTGTATCATGTTTGCAACAATATATAATTGTTTTAGATTTTGAGGTATTGTGAACATCATTTTCAGCTCTCCGTGTTTGGATTACATATTGCGATTTAATGAATGATCTTGACAACAATGTCATACGTGTATACACTTAAAAGAAACACTGAGACAAGATAACCGCTCTGTTATCCTTATAATGTCTACAGATGAATATAAAATGATATGTTTTAAACAATAAAATGGACAGTTATTCTCCTCAAATCAAAACAGTTGGTTTGATTTATCTCAAAAACTCCTTTTCTCTTTTTTTTTCTTGCATCTTTTGCAGTGATCATTTCTGTGTTCAGTACTTAAATATACAATACATATTTGGAGTGATTGTGGCAGACCAGCAAGCATGCTGATGGAGATTTTAGATTAATAAGTCAGTTTTTGCTACATTACAGACAGAAAAAATGTGGCTTCACTTCGGTTGCGACTGTCAGCTTGACGGACACTTAAGGGAATAAACAAACGCTCACGGTTTTAAATAGGCTGACTATATTTATAGATGATCATAAAAAAATGTGTCTCATCTGCGTCATTAAAGTGATGTTTCACTGACACATTTTCTGAGACTCGTTTTTATTTCCAGGCTTAACTTTCACTTAGTGGTAAAAAAAAAAAAGAAGTTTGTATTCTGGAAGTCATAACGAGGGATCGTTTTAATACCACACAAGCTGAACAATGTCAAACCCACACCATGAAGTAAACACAGCCCTATCACATTATGTTACATGTGGAATAGATGCGTGATGGTCCAGCATGTCGGCCATGAATATCCACGCAGTTAGCTGATGGGGAGGGCCATACAGCGTGGCAGAGCACAGCATGCCCGCTGCTCCCCACAAGACGCTCAAGTGGCCATGCATGATGTCATTAAAAAGGGCCCAACCATGACATTCCTCGGTGGATTATTGGCAAGTTATGGCTGGCTAGTCTTTTACTGAGTGGGGTCGATCAGATCCGTGTTAATCGCCAACGACACCATTAATGGAGCCGATGGCCACCTTTTGAGTGGCTGTGTGTGTCAGAATGTGTGTAAAAGACCAAAGACATTGGTTTGCCTTGTATATGAGCCGCAGACTTTCACTGTGACGGTTCAGTCGTCAGATAAATGAACATTATGACTTCAATTTATGGAGAAAACTGGAGAAACTAAATCAAGTACCCGATGCATGTGTGGGTTACCTGAGGAAGCATATTTGATACAATGTGTCTCCATGAAGCCACTGAAAGAGGAAGTGGGTGGCATTATGGTTTCTTGCATAGAGCACACTACACACACACACACACACACACACACACACACACACACACACACGAAAACCAGGAATCTGTCCTGCATTGGCAGGGGCTGATGCTGCCATGCGCACGGTGATCTCACCTACCGTTGCCGTGGCGACACCAACCAGAGGGAAAAGCCTTATTGTGTGTGCGCATGCGTGTGTGTGCGTGCTCTTGTGATTGTGACAGAAGCTTGAGCTGGAGGAAGAGGAGGAGGAGGAGGAGGAGGAGGAGGAGAAGGAGGGCCTGCAGGAATTCACATTTTGCCTGGCTTGTTTAAAGGTTTATGCCTCATTCACTTACGACACTTTATCAGGGGGAATAGTGACCGGCCCTTTCAATTATCAAGGCAATAAATTCAGCATGGCTGTCGTTAAAATAGCAGGCCAGTGCTTTAATGGGGAAGGGCCAGTATATGGGAAGGGAAAGGGTGCATGCCAATTAATTTGCATGAGCTTCATAGTGAGGGAAGGAAAGCATGCAGCGCTTCATGCATACACACTCAAACCCTGACGCATGCAGGCAAGCACGCATACTGCACACACGCATGTAGGCGCCACGGCGACCGGCGCACCACTACGCTTATTTCTCTTTAGGCAAACAGCCAAAATAAACTCCCCTACTACCAGCTGGTATTGTTGAATTCTATTAGTGATGAAGAGCTAACTCAGACTAGGGGTCATCTGCTCATCAATGGGTGGCGGTGGCCTGGGTTGCTCCACAGCCATGAATGCACTGAATTCATTACCCCTGGTGCACAGATGGTGTCTGGCTGCCTGTCTCAAGTTCAAGTTCATGTCCAGGAGACACACATACACACACACACACACACAGAGAAAGAGAGAGAGAGACATGGCCCAAGCCAGACAAACAGACGTTGTTGACTGAGACACAGCCATTGTTCCCTTTCATCAACATGATGTAGTGGCCTCACTAGCTATCTGAGACGCCCGGGTCAGTTAATCGACGAAACATACACACATGCAAACACAGACGTACATATGAAGATGGCGCATCTTGCTCCACCACGAGCCTCAGCAGCATGAATACAGCCCTGCGTTTCTACACCGTTAATGTGGAAAAAAACGTTACGACTATAGATAATATGGCAGGTGACTCTTCATGGTAGCTCTGAATGTGACAACTTTTCCTACTGAAAAGGAAGCTGTGTATCGAACCATCTTTGTTACTGCGAAACAATCCGGGAGTAGGCCGCAACGAGCAACAAAAAACACAGCCACGCAACGCACACAATATTCACAATATGGCAGCCGAATGACGACTATATTCAAATCCTTTGTCTGGCAAAGAAATTACCCTGGAACCGACACATATTATAAACCTGCTAGTGCACCTGCCATACACAGCACAGAGGCACAGGGGGAGCACATAAAAAAAGAACTGCGGGCACGCTCACATAAAATATGCTGATTGCCCGTCCAATGAATATGAAAACACCTTCCGTGGTCGCCATGGTTTTGTTACTCAACAAATCACGTGACAACAATGGCTGCGGCGCACTGTATGTGTGAGCGTGGAAGGAGGGCACAGCCGAGCACGTAGCCCCTATTTACTGAGGAGAAGGAAAAGGGACCGTCACCACCCATTTCAACACGCATAGTCAAATGACACGGCCACACACACACACACACACACACACATATATATAAGTATATGAAAATGGTGCACTGGGAAATGAATGGCAGGGCCTTTCTTTCTCACCAACATGCAGGAACACGTCTATAAATAATATTTTGGCCACCTCACACACCAGAAGACACAATTCAGCCTCATTTATAGAGACACAGGGTGGAGTGGAAATGCCCCTTTACACTATCAGGTACGTTTTAAATTTAGATTCCACGTCATCACCACGGATAGAGAATGCAGTTCATTACTTTTAAGGACTCGGGGTAGCAGTCGTTGTCAGTGTTCATAAAAAGCACTAATGTGAACCACCTAAAGTGATGAGATTTACTCAATCTCCAGAGACAGGCAGTAAAGAACATGCAGAACGCCCGCCAACCCATACTGCATCACTCCTCCATGCAGCCCAGGAGTACTGGAAGTGGCTGACGAGGGAGATGCATGCAAGTGTGATTTGCAGGTGTTTGAGACATGTGATGCTGCTCTCTCTCTCCTGGCTACAGTGCATTTCAGCGTTGCGTTGCATTTCCTATTCATCATGTGGACTGAGGTCCTTTTTTATTTGATGCTTCAAACGACCTACATGTTATTGTGGAGGGATAAATGAAGCCTAGTTTAACTTGTGTACACTGACCGAAGCCTCATAACCTCTAAAATTACTGCATCTGATAAGCTTTAATAAAAAATAAACTCAATTACTTGTAAAATAAGTAAACAAACTTTTTTATGAGAGAAGCATATTGAATGTTCTGTTGTAGTAAATGTAGTGAAGGACACAAGGTGGTGCCTTAGTTACAGATCCTAAGTTTTCCCCCCCCCCTGCTCTGTGTTGTCATTTATTTTGGCCCCCAGACTTGGAAACAGTGTTCCCTTTCATAAAGCTAGACAACTATTTCAATCGACTTAAGCGAGGACAATAAGTCTTGTTTTATTCAGCGCTGCTCAACCCAAATTGTGTTCTCAAATTTTTCTTTCGGGTAAACGACCTGGTATTGTATGCCGTCTTTGACAGGCGTCGGGAACAAGAGACGCTAGTTTTGTCTGACGGTGTGAGAAAGTCGGCAAGAGAGCTTTTCAGCGAAGGCGGTGTTGAATTCAGCCACTGTGGCTCTGTTTAACACTGCACTGAATAATTCTCTGTTGCAAAAAAAAAAAAAAAAACCTAAAGTAAACATTCCCTGGATTTCCTGGACTTGAACTATGACTTGATCAGAGATTTTTAAATGTGAAAATTAAAATACATACACACCTTTAACAAGGATACAATGAATGAATTCTCCCAGTGTTAAAACATGTCATTAAAACAATCAGGCATGTCTTTTAAACACGTGGTCTACACCGGAAACTATCATCTGACAGATGCAGATCCAGTGTGTAACAGCCACCTCAGCTGTGTGTATGTGTTAAGGAAAAAACTACATCACGTATAAATAAGCTCAATATAAGTGCAAAATTAAAGCATTAATTAAAGAATACATCCATTGTAAATACTACTGCATTTTTTAATATCTGGGAACGGCCATATGTCCTATATGACCTGTTAAATGTAAGTTATCTAAATAATATATCCTCATAACAAATGTCCTTCCAGTAAAAGTCTCAGATCCGTCCATGGTCAAGTTCAAATACAGACACTGCACATAAATGTCACCTATTGAAATGCCCCAGACTTCTTTATGCAACATTATCTATATATTCTCAGGAGGAGTGCAAGGCGCGCTGGAGTGGGGCCATGAAGGATTACAGAGTTGCAGCACATCCCTTTCAAATTCATAAACTCGCACAGTTTTTAAGATAATGACCCAAAGTCCTCATTATCAGCACAATTGGCGAGACATTACGCATTCAGGACCGTTACTCCTCCAAGTTTAGGAGCGCCGCGTCGGCTGGGGCTGGGAAAACGTCGCCTCTTTCTTTGGGGATGCAGATGAGTCTGGTGCACTTGACGTCTTTTCATGACCCCTGTCGGCCCCCATCCCCCCTCCCCCCCTTCCCAGCCGCTCCAGGCCCTCACGGCGCTGTCTGTCATATTGGGCCTGGGCATGGCATTGCCACTTGCCCCACCGAGCGTGGGAATGGGATCGTCCAGTCGTTCACATCTCCTGCACTGCGGTTAACGGAATCAATTAAGCAGGCCCGACCCCCCCCCCCCCCCCCCCCCCCCCCCCACACACACACACACACACACATTTCCTCAATCCCCTCACTCCCTGCCCCCCTCTTCTCCTCCCTCTTCTGCCACCTCCCTCCTTCCCCTAACCCCACTCCCCCACCTCTCTCTCCCTCTCTCTCCCTCCATTTTTTGTCACTTCAGTATACGTCCTAATTATTGCTGTTTGGGATGCCAGCGCCGTTTCCTGGCCGGACTCGATCATGCTGAAATAAGAAACACACGTGGGTTTCTACAAAAACCACACGAACGTCACCCGTCCGCTCCCATGCGATGCTTAGAATGAGCCGCAAAAACGTCATTTAAAATTAAATAATATTTTTTTAAATCATACCTCACGTTAGCGGATCAAATAGGCTATAAATATTAACATGCAATATCGGAGCTGAAGGGAAGTTTAGAGCGTGTGTGTGAGAGAAAGAGAAAGTGTGTGTGAGAGCGTGTGTGTGTGTTTAAATGTGGATAGGCGAGCGCGCACGTGCACCACAATAATGTACATTATGCTCTCAGGAAAAAAAAGTTATTAATAAAATTAAGGGAAGTGCAAACACACAGCTGTCTCATACGTATATGTACATTGTGAGGGGGCAAAAGGCAAAAATAATGTCAAAATAAAGTCAGTTATATGAAAATCATATCATGTCTAATCCATGGGAAAATGTAAGCATATATCACGAGTCCTCCACAAGTCCTCGACGAGTCTGGAAGTAGTTTTTACTTTCGGTTATCTAGCTTTATGACGAGCAGAACACTCATACAGCTAGATAACCAAAGATAACAACCCACTTCCTAATCTTCAGCAATAATCCACATGTACATTTCCTCTTCTGGTCTCCAAGTTTCCCGTCTCTCCGAACTCAAATATGTTAAACAGAAGTCATCAGCGTCCTTACTCAAGTCACATTCTGCATTATAATCCTTATATTCCCTTTTTGTCATTGAGGGCCACTATTGCACACCCGGCGTAAAAAGACAGCAAATTCTTCGAAAAAATGATATATAATCCCAATGTTAATGTCACATTCACTTGACATTACCCAATATTACTGAGTTGAAGTAGGCCTTGAAAATCGCGGGTAAGGTGCAGTCATCCTTGCACAGGGGCCCTAATTTGCAATGCAAATAGCTCCAATCCCACAAAAGGTTCTTTCGCCTCTATTAAGTCGTTGTGGCAGCAGCAATAGATATCCTGTGAGGCCGGCGGAGAAGAAACACGGCAGAGATGGGGGGGAAATCCGGTTTCCTGTGGAAAGTGCAATAACGGCGAAAGGAAATTACGACGCAAATGTTTCGGATTATGAAGAGAGGAGCTTGTTTTTTGGGGGGCCAAAGGGTGTTAAGTTGTCCGATCACATCCAGCGTGTATTTAAGGGAGAGATAAAGCCGATGACTCTGAGCCAAAGGGTCCGTTCTGCGGGCTGCATGGTCGGTCGGTCTGGAAAGAGTGGAGGGGTGGGGGGGATATGGGCCATCCCCAAACGATAGGGGGGCTGGGGGTGGCCAAAATATGGACCAACCCCAGGGAGGTCAAAGGCCTCGGACCACGACAATGTAACCGCGGTGATGTCATGAAAAAAAAAATCGCAAATGCACCCCGCTATCCATGTACAATCTCCATCCGTTACACTGAGCGCGCAGGGAGAAGTCCGCCTCGCGTCGAGCAGTCTGCACGCACTCTCACACTCACACAGGGACGAAACGGATGGCAGGGAAACCATATGTTGTTGTTTTTTTTACACAGAAAGAGAGCGACTGTTAAGCGATCAGATCTATTAGACAATACAAAATGAAACACGTCTATGGAGAGAGAGAGAGCATCCCGGAGCTGCAGGAGCGCCAATGCAGCTGTTCTATTCGCAATAACACGCTATAGTCGCTCGCTCGCCGCTCCGCTCCGCGTTAAAGAGGCGCCACTGTACGACTCTAATCGCTCTCACGTACTCGGTTCCGCGTCGAAGTCCGTACTAGTCCCCGTGTGTTGTTTTTTCTTTTTTTTTTATTGTTTTGGTTTTTTTAAGGGCTCCTCGTCGCATCCGAAAGGGTAGACTACAATGGGATGCAGGTATGGCTGGCGACGTCGCCTCGCGCGGAATGCAGCTCGAGCGCTTCGCCCGCGTGCGCGTGTGAGTGTGAGTGAACCCGCTCACTTTCTCCCCCCCCCCCCCCCCCCCCACAGAAATGTAAGTAGTTAACCAACAGAACTGGTTTCATATGGTTGGGATCTCTATTGCAAGTGGGTCAACAATAACAAGCGGTGGAACATGTGATGGATCATGCGCAGCAGCGAGCAACTGCAGGACACCAGGTTCCGTTCATGCACAACTTCCATTCTGTGTGGATCGTAAAATACTTCCAAATCTTTTCTTTTTTTGGTGGGGGGGGGTGTCCTCTGACAGTAACCGACTCAATTCATGTGCGCATGCATGTGAGTGAGAGATTGTGAGTGTGTATGCGCATGTGACAAGAGATAAATTAACAGCGTATTATTTGTCAATGGCATCATCAGCTTCTTTTTTTCCCTCCCTTCAGGTGTCTCATTCACTTGCTACAGTTTTCTATCGGGCTCCCAAGTTTCTCCGTCGGTGGGAGGGGCGAGGCAGAGGTGTTTTAATGAGCAGAGGCCTCGGCATCTCAATGAGGGATTACTTACTACAAACAGCACTTTGCCCCTCTAATGTCCAGCCACAGCTATCGCCTTCATATTTCTATATCTCACTCATCCCAAACACATTCTACCTGCAGCTTACGGCAGAAGAATGGGTCCAAATGTCACATTCTCTGTGGAAAATACGTTCATTTACGCATAAATTGTTCATCCAATTATTCTTGCGTGTCATATTTTTTATTTTACACATCCACAATCATAATGTATCCCTGATGCAGAGCTGATGAGCAGTAAACTGTAAGGCCAGCCTGATATCATTAAGATCAACGGTATAAAGCACACCTCATTAGGGTAAAGGGGGCTTCAGAATAGGCCTCCCACACAGAGGCCACGTTTTAATCACAGCACAGCATTTTTTTTAAACTTACAACCAGCTGATCCTCTTATAATTATAACAAGCTCTGTTTCCGTGATTGGTAAGGATACAGTGCTGAGAAGCCAAAAATATGCCAGAAGGGCGCTTTTCTATTCAGAATATTATCTGAATTGTTCGACAAACTGGGCTTTAGAACTCGTGGATAAACAACACAATGAACGCTTTGTATTCAATACATCAAGTGGCGATTTTGGTGACCTTATTCTTTCAATGTAAACCTAACTTATTACTTTTGTAATAAGAGTAACACTTCAACTCGTTTTCTGAAGGGAAATAAAGCTCGTGTGTTTCTGCACGTAAATGAGTCTGTCAATTTTTCTTTTATCATTTCTCTGAAATAATCTCGAACACATCGCTCCCGAAATCCCATTCTCACCCTCTATCGAGTCCACAAGCCGCTGACAGCGTCTCCACTGCTATTATAAGCCGCAAAATAACCATCAAATTGTGCAATATAAAGCAGATAAGCAGAGGTGCGTCTACTGCACACTGTCGAATAAAGTCTAATATAAAAATATATATAAAAGTGGATCAGTTCACACAAACTTCACATTTCATTCGAAATACGAGTCATCAATCCTCCAACAACTTTAAATACAACAACTCCTTATTGATAGCCTCATAATTAACCTTTACGCACACGCAGCCGGTACAAAAAAAAAACAGGCACAAAAGTTGCACTTACTTCCTTAAGGTGAGTCAAATCACTGCAATCGACCAGCAAGTGTCCCAAGCAGGAGAAGCACGGCGGCGTTCAGCTGGGTCCGTGTGTACCTTCATGTGGTATACGTTCCCCTCAAATATCCCAGCCGTTTTATTTGGTGGGGGGGCATCACTTTAAAATTGCCGCTAACACTCAGTAGCCTGCGTTAGGCGTGCTTTGGCTGCTTCTGTGCAAAGCATGAGCATATCCCAAGCACATGATAGACGAAGAGGAGGAGGAGGAGGAGGGAGGGAGGGAAGGAGGGAGGGAGGGAGATGTAGGGAGAGAGACAACTTTCCCATAACGTCTACAAGCACTAAATAGAAAAGTGCATGCACAGTTGAGCCCTCAGAGTGTGCAAGTTTTTTCCCCCCCTGTTGGTGGTGGGGTGGGACGAGGAGGGAGGGGGGGTGATGATGATGATGAGGGGGAGGTGGTGGGAAGAAGGGGGTGGTGGTGGTGGTGGGGGGGTAAAGTCCATCCTTCTGTGTGAGGAGAGGACGTGCTCTGAAATTCAAACAAGTTCCCTCGGTTCTTTTGTTGCACGCACGAACTGAGGCAGCATTGTTCGCGGTCTGGCGTGGACCTCTCCCTCCTTCTCCCTGACCAGGTTACGAAGTGAGCCTCGCAGTCGGGCGGTAATGAATTTGCTGCAGGCGCTTGGCTAACACGCTTTGACAAACGGAACGCATTTACCGGTTTTCAGACAGAGGGGAAATGATTTGTTACATGCAATTCCCAAACTAAGTCTAGAATGAGCTCCATAATAAAAAAAAGAGAAAAAAGGCAACAACGCCGCCGCTTTAAACTTCATTCGCGGTGTTTTGATTGGATCTCTGCGTCCAGTATGGGCCTATAGTGGACTTATGAATTTAACCTTTCTCCCAGTAGCCTAAAAAGAGGTAATCTTATAAGTCACACGCACACAAGCTCGCGTGCCCCCTTCTCACGGGCGCGCGCACACACACAGCCTTGAGATGAGGAAAGAAAGATAAGAGAAATCTTTCACTCACAAAAAAAGTTAGAATGAGGTGACCTACTTGTCAGTAGCCTACCAGTAGCCAGCTAATCCACTTGGTGATGACATAGCCTACTTTTTTTTGTTTTTGTGAATATGTTATAATGCTTGACTTTCTTTTTTTTTTTTTAAGCGCTCTACTCCGCAAGAATACCACTTCTGTCTGTCTTTAGCGCAAACGTCTGTTATTTCCACAGCATAACTATCACACAGGCTCGAAAAAATACATTTTTAATGTTCTATGTCTGAATGCCTAAAGGAAAATATAATATAAATGTCAGAAAACCACCATGTGACTGAGAAGACAGCAACCAGGGAACGCCAAGCATCCTCTCTCACATTACACCCCCCTTCTTTGCCTAATTGCAGGCGTATCCGTTAGATTCACGTTTTAGTTTAACAGCGAGGGCACGTTCAATGACGTAGACAAGCATATCAGCTACGTGCAGCCATATTTAAATACATCAAGGCAATTAGCGCATCAAAATATGCAAATCCCGCTTACTACATAGTCCGCCCGGCCGCAGTCGGAGTAATTCCCCCCCCCCAGCCGGTTCTTGGCTGTTTGATTGTCGTTTTGAAAGCCAACATATTGTTTGTTTTTTCCAAGAGGCTTCGTTTGTGTGAACGGGACAGACGGGAGCGACGGAGAGAAGGGGAACCGTGGCTCCTGCGTGGAAAACCGCCCATGCGTAATGAGACGACCCGCTCCGCCATGCTCAATTCTCCGACGCCGTTGGCTCTGGTGTGCGTATTATTTTTAATATTGATGCATATTCAGTGGATATAGATTTGCATTACACATTCATTTCTTTTCACGTGCTTTTTTTTTGCGTGGAGGTCGATGTAAAGCCCTTGTTCATCCTGTTACAAGCGAGGACCTTTATTACCGTAAATCTCATATTTGCGGGATAATGTGATGTTGACCGCGGCGCAGCGATATCGGCGGCACTGTGGTCATAACGGTTAGGATTCTCTTTCATTTGAATGATGTAAATCGACCGGGGATCGGATGCATGCATGAACAAAGAGCTCTCCGGTGGGCAAACAATGGAGCGGAGACGGACGGAGGTGATGCCGAGGAGGTGATGCTACTTAGTCACGACTGGCTCGGAACCAGAGGAGGACACAGGCGCTGGGGAAACTAACAACCCCCCTCCCAAAAGTCTCCTGCCCAGTTTGTAAGAAACCCAGTGACGCAGCGCTGACATTTAGGCGACAATCACTCAGGCTGTCTCCTCGGTGTCCGTGCACGCGCACAGTGGTGCCAGGGACGAGCGTGCGCATGCGAGTGCAGTGCGCCCGAGAGAAATATATATGTGCAATTACCAGATAATATAAAAACAGAAGGCACACATTTCTATTCAAGTTTCTCTACTTGTATGTGGTTGAATGTTGCATCCGCGTCTCCACGAAGTCAGAAATGAAAAACTCACCTTTTAAATGCAGAGCATCCGCCGGTGCCGCCGCTGGAACTCGGTGCTTGGTGACGGGCGACGTTTTCTATCAAGTTGGTGGGACGTTTTTGCAAACTTTGCGGTATCAGCCGAAGCAGGTGCGCGTCCCCATAGACAAGCCCCCTCGTCATGGAGCCTTGCTCTTAAACTGCTCGTGGCTCAGTGGTCAGGCTGGCTCACGTAAAGATATTCAAAGCCACGGGAGTCCGTTACCCCACCTATCCTGCTCGCTCTAAAAAGTCATATTTATTGTGAAATATTGGAATATTATGGGAGTTTAATTAGTCATAGCGTCGTCTGCGTTTTCAGCACCAACTGTTAGAATAAAACACACCTTCGCGTGCCTTCAAAATGAAAAGCTCGTCAAGTTTTTAGATCAAATCAAATTGTAATTCTTCCAATCGGATACAGATCTGTTTGTGTGATGACCTTTGAGGGATCGGGGAAGTTGGTGTGAGGTGGTGTGTGATTTAACTACCTCTTGTTCTTTCGATTGGCTTCTCATTAAAAAAGGATCAGTTCGTTAACACCACTTCTCTCTGGGAAAAGTGGACCTTCAACATTAGCAGAGTAAATCACACGAGGTCTTTTATTCACTTCATTTTTTTTTTTTTTTAAACCACTATATTAATCTTGACCACAGACAGGTCCAGAGTCTGGGATGGGAGTTGGAGTGCGCTTGTTCACGGATCCTCATTTGAATCATGAATAGGAGAGACATAATTTATGGATAATCGGATATCTCTGTTCCATGTTGGTAAAACGACTTGATTGCGTTTAACATCATTTCACGGTATTAAGTGATGAGTCAGCCACCAGGCCGCGTGTCCGAGTCACAGAAAAACAGCGTTTGCGTTTGAAAACAACAAAAATGTACAAATGCTTTCCATGTGGAGATGTAATAATAATTCGTCTTAATATTTCATTTAAAACGAGGCAAAAAAAGCGTCAGCGATAATTTTGTTTCTCTCCAGAAATCACCAGCGAGGCAGAAATAATATATTAAAATGCATATATTCTCTCCAGTTAGTGGCCAGAATTCAGCTTATGATGCAGTTTGTACAGGAACAGGCGAGCACGATGGAATGTTGAAATTGTTGAAATGAAACAGGTCCAAGTTATAGATGCAGCCATGCTATGATTTTTCAGTAGCATACCTGTGGTAAAGGTGTCATGTGTCTCGTGCACCGATGAACACGTGTGACCTTTTTAGAAAAAGGGAACAAGCAGAAGTCCGTGTGTATTATATGTATAAATCGACTATATTTTTATTATTATTATATGATTATGTCGTCACATTTTTTTTATTTGTGTCCTTATTTTTATAATATTCATCTAAATCTAAAATGTAAAAACATTGTGTCGATTTAAATGGAGGAATATACACATATATATTATATATCATTCACTCTAAAGGCAGAAAAAATAACCCTGAAGCAGTTAGTGGAGAATACACAGACTTGTTTGTTCCTGTTCGATCTACATGGAGACTGAGGACGAGGAGGGAGAAGGTTGGGCTACTAGAAGACTAAATTGTGACATCTAGTGGTGGTTTTGGAGACTGCAGATGATGAAAACGTAGCCAGCCTGCGCGGTCACAGAAGCTGCAAAATCATGCTGTTGTAGTTCAGGTTTCTTAAACCATTATTAATAACAATTCTCCTTATTTGATCATTTTTTACTATTAATTAATTTAAATATGCCATCGTGTTTTGCTTCATGTTATTTAGTTCGGGCCTTTAATGTCCTCGTTCTTTCTATCTGACCTTATTCTTGTTTTTCTTATTCGCCTCCTATCTGTGGCGTTTAACACGAGATTGATCAGATTTAAGGAACCTGTGTGCCGAGTTTCAGCATCAGTCTGACCTTTGGAGAAACTGTGAGAACTGTTGTCACAAACGATTATTTCTGACATATAATAAATGATACTGTGCCTCACTGACTCTATCAGCCTTCTACACCACAGGCGACTGGAATTAACCCCCTCAAACGCACTAGACGTGTAATAAAGCAGTGGAGGGACTGATTAAAACCACACACACACACACACACACACACACACACACACACACACACACACACACACACACACACACACACACACACACACACGCACACAAATCCAGTGTGGACCCTCGATGCTACAAGGCCCGTCATGTGTTGAGGAACCAGGAACCTGATGAGAAATAGGGGAGATAATGTGGAACCGTTATAGTATAACGATATAAAAACACATTAATTAACGATATTATGTATCGTTAAAGTGACGTCATATAAACCGACAGTTGAGTGTCGTAAATCCAAGTATTATATGGCGTTTTTGAGAAAATGATTTTTCGATTGCAGCCTGCTGTAGACTGTGAAAGCATTTCACCCAAATGATGATTTCGTTATCTTCGATTTTGTGCCCAATTGTAATGATAAAGGCACGTGTTTGTATCTGGAGTTACATTCCTTGTGAGATAAAAAGAGAATGATAATCCAAATGGCGTTTAATCTGCTCCCCTGAGGCAAGGTTATAACACAACTTTCCATTTTCTCCTGTTTTTGCGTTTTGAAAAAAAAAAGAAGAAAGAATGAAGACTCGAGTATAATGACTATTCACTTTTTTTCAGATGGAAATTCAAACTCTTAAATTAATAATTGAGTGGAAAGAGAGGCAAAAAGACACAATAAAGCTGGATTTCAATTGGGATATTTCGAATGAATGCATTATGTTTCTTTTACAATCATAAAACATAAAGTAATGAATCATTGATGATGAATAGTGTTTAGATTTACTTCATCGCAGGCCGACAGTTACAGGTACTTTAACGCGCCATAACACATGTTTTTAAATCACTCAATGTGGTTGATGGCACTGATTCAAATAAAGAGGACACGGGGCTCCGAGTTTATAAATATGTATTTCATAATTTAAAGATGAACGTATGTTCGGTTTGTCAGCCTGACTAGATAAAGGTTTGAGTCACTTTTAATGTCGTGAGCCTGGTTTTTTCTACTCAGAATTTCATTTCCAAGACGGTAACGAAAAAACAAAAATCATAGGAATTATTTCATCCTATAAAATATAACAATATGGATAAACTGCTTTTAGGGAATAGAAAAGGATGAAAAACTCGCTAACGAATTTCACTGGACGTTTCGTTACGAAAACAAAAAATATAATCATGGTTTTGGGGATGTTTTAAAATAAAATCTATACCCGAAAGAAACACTTTAATTTTAGGTAAAGAAAAATATGAAAATGCGAAAAAACACAGCTTGGGTGAAATGGGTGAAATAAAAATAAAAACGATCTAATAAGTGTTATAAGTGCGCATTGATAACGTCGTTCACTCACACCGGCATCTCTTAATACTTATTGTATTTCCAGAAGCCAGAAATGCGTCATCCACTGTCATTAGTGTTAAATACGCAGTTCTTAACATCTCCACTACAGTTTCTGTGCGTCAGGCAGTCCCACATCTACGGGGTTACACCAACACAACAACAGGATTTTATTACTGAATGAGGCATTTCGTCCTTTTCCTACTTTCTTCTTCTTTTTCTTCTTCTCCACAAAAAAATAGTTGTTGCATTTTGAATGTGTACATTTCCACATGTCTTTGATGAGGAGATCACTGTGTTTGCATTGTTTATGAACACGTGTGTTTCCCTGTTAATGTGGCAGGATGTATCAGTGAGAGATGATGATGAAACTGTAAACCTTAGCTTTAAATGTCAGCCTTCAGTATAAATACGGATGTCACAAAGACACATTTTGTCAAATGTAAATTGAAGTAAATGTGAAAATGATGCCGTTGTCATTATTTCAATGTCATACGCCGTCTTGTGAAGCTGCTTTATGGCGCCGTGCACTTCTACTCGTGGAAGATTTTCATGTTGACATATTGTTTTTTTTGAGTCTGCACTGTATGAAAGTAGAGCCACCGATTTGGAGATGCATGCAGAAACAAGTCAAACACAATGAAATCACACCAAGTCACATCAGGATAACTAAGAAAGCCAGTAACTTTACTGAAATCTCTGCAAAATACAAATAGCCTTCCCCTCCAGCAGAGGAGACTTTTATTCCATCCCCATACGTTTTTCACTACATACAGCTGAATCAAGTCCCTTGAGTTACAGAGATGTGGATTTAATTTAATACCATCTTCGTCTCAAGTGGCGACAAAGGCCAGCTTATGCCGCTGAAAAGCCGCTCTCGCGTTCCAGAAAACATTAGTTCCAAACCTAACCCCCGTTTTCAGGTTTATACAAGCTACATTTGATACTACAGACTGACTTTTTAAGCATTTTTAACATATTACTCTTTTTAAAAAATGTATTTTTCAGCTTTTTGAATACAACTTAAATAAACCACAAACACAGTGGAGCAACAAAGAATCCCATGTGAATGTAGGGACCTGGAGCAATGGTATTACATGGTTATTACACATGGCTGTACAGGTGTACGGTCTCCCCCCCTTTTTCACTGCAAGTGACTTCTCAAAACATCAGCTGAGGTACTGCTTGGATCAATTTTGAGGTACCAACATTCAGACTATTATAATAATGACATGAACAACTGATCAACAGGTGATGAAAAAGAACGCCTTCAAATTTAACAAACACAAGAGAGAAAAAAAAAAAGATAGAAAGTTTTCTGTGTCTTTGGTTCAAATTATTGTCAAAACTGCAGCAGTGTATTCAACGGTCAGGACATGTTGGCATTATTTCAATCAGTGAGCAAGTAGCACGGTAATTAGTGTGTAGCAGGCTGTGAGCAAGTGGACGGCAAGCATGCGCTCCACATGATCACCACCAATTACAACTTGCAAAATACAAAATGTGTTTTTGAGTGTCGCCTTTTCAAAGCACGGGGAGAAAAACGAGCAACAGAACAGGTAAATCCTTGCGGTCGATATCGACATCTACGGCTACATTTGACTGACTGAAATTGAAATGTGAAACCAATTGTACATTTGAGCAAATTCTTTTATTGTCTTGTTTCAATGCTTGCAAAAACCATAAATGAATGTGAAAATAAAGTTGAGTTTACAACACAGAAATGCCACTGGCTTTGGTTTATCCACACTTATGCTGCCTGAAACATCATGTTTATTTTTTCCTCAACCTTTTTGTATTGAATTTAAAAAAAAAAAAAAAAAATAACAGAAGAACACCATTATAGAGGCTCTGCCCCTGTTTGACTACACAGACTGTATACAGTAACAACATAGTGAACCTGCATGAAATATGCACATAGAAATATTATAACACTTAAGTGACAGCAGATACGGGAGTGGGAGGCAGAGAGATATGTGGCTAGTTTCATTGTTTAACAAAAAAAAAAGAGTAAATCAAAACAGCTATTTATTTCAAACAAACAATTGTGCTTCTTTCATACCAGCATGATCAATTTGTCCTCGTGTATCTGACGCTGAACCATCTGACATGCGGTAAATGATGTGGAACCCTGTTCTGAAGAGTGGAACATGAGGAGTCAACAGGACGACGCCGGATCAAATTAGGTTTGCATCTGATCGGGGGATAATTAATCGGCAACGCCACAATTACATTACACAAATATGATTCAAAAGAAAAACCGGTACAGATCGGCTGAGACTGCGGAGACGATTTGAAACGGAAACCGAACGTTGGTAATGTCAAAAAACATGTTTTTATGAGATTACGCAAATTAAATTAGATCATTAAGGCTAAGAATGAAACATCTGATGCATTCAAGTGCATCTAAACAGGGGATTGAGGGGTCAGTCATATTTCCTCATCAGCGTGACAGTCGTGTGTCCACATTTATCTCTGTGTCGTCCCCCCAGTTCCAGTCTCATGACATTTTCCACTAACAGGTTGTGTTTCAGCATCCAGGCCCGTCTTTCCCTCCGACACACAAACCCTGGCAATGCTTTCCAGCTGGTTTTTAAGGTTCGACTAAATACACGCCTGAACAGCACCGTTCACGGCTCAAATGAAACAAAACCAGACAACATGTGCAACCGCACATAGAAACTCCACTAAGAAACCAACAAAAAAAAATCATTAGTATATATATTTATATATTAGAAAGCTATACACAAGCATGTTAATTTCACAGATTTTTTTTTAAAGAATCTTAATATTACCATTATTATATATATAATTAGAAATACACGTTTAAAAACAAACCTCTACAAAGATAAAACAGTTCAGCGAAGCATTGGATCTCAGTCTGGTTTTAATGGCTTAGGGCAGCGGAGCCCTGTCATTTCCCCTCGGGGCGAACTATCCATCTCTTATTAGCAAAGCTATCAAAAAACACATTCTGGCTTATAGAAACTACAAAAAGCCACAAAAATGCTTTGCATTGTATTCCTTTCATATGAAAATATAAGCAAGTGTATCGTACAATTGTTTTTTATTTTTCCATTTTTTGTTTATTAATACTGAATATTAATACTAGGATCCAGAGTTTTCTTGATTACACTAACGCAGCTCTTAGATCAAAGGGTGGTCCTCGCTCCGTTCTTTAAGGGGAGCGCTAAAATCATCGAAGGTTCCACGCGTCTAGCATTGGGTCTGCCCTGTTTACCTGTACAATCCTTCAAATGTTGCATAATAGCTTTTTCATTGAGTGAGTAAATAAATCTTGTAATGTCTGGCAACTTTTTGACCCCTGCCCTTCCCCCCCCTTGACCCTCTATTTACATAAATACGTTGAACCTGCAACATGACATCATCTAATGTTAACACACATTTTTGCAAGGGAGAACTGCAGAGAAGGTATATAGCAATGAAACCAACACTGTACACATGTATTGTCTGTCCAACTCAAGTGCGAAGGTGTTTTCCATTGGACACGCTCACTCTCATGTTAATGTTTTTTTTTTTTTTTTTTTCCTTGTTGTTTCTAGTCACTGATATATCGCTGAGGCAAAGTGAAAGTACGTTTTATGAAACAGAGTACCTGACTATTTTTTTTGTTTATTTGTTGATATGCATATATGTACACATACACACACGTGTAAAGATATATGCATACGTGATTCTTTTTATCCACACACAATACAATTTATGCATAGTTCCCCAACAAAAATAGCCCCGGATCCCGTCCCAACCAAAACCCACCCTCCCAAACCCCCATAACAACACCCCACTGGTTTATATAATGTCAATATGTATAGCACACACACTCAGCAAAAAGAAAAAAAAAAAAAAAAAACGAAAATTTAAAAAAAGGAAAAGAAATTACAAACATATTTTTGAAAAGGGATGTCCCTTTCCTTTCCTTCAGCGTTAAAGAGATAAAAGGAGGGAGGCCGTGGGGTTGGGTGGTGAGTGACTCGTGATATCGAGTGAGAGGAGGAAGAGGAGCTGACTCGGGGAGGGGGGGGCATCGTAACGCTGCGTTGTCGGGGGGCTCAGGGTAACTCGGGGGCACTGCCGGGGGAGGACAGAGCTATCATGTCGCCCATCCCTCTGACAGGCGCACCCGTTTGATGGAGGGGCTCTCGCGCTCGTCCAGGGAGGGCCGGCCCAGTCCCAGAGGTGAGTGGAACTCATTCCTGTGCTCATCGCGGTCGCTGCCCTCGTGGGAGCTGCTACAACTGCTCAGGCTATCAACTGGGGAGCGTCCCGAGTCCTGGCGGGACGAGGGGTTCTGGGGTTGTGGTACCCCGCCGTAGCCCCCCGTGCTGCTGGTGCGATCTCTAGGAGGAGAAACAGGTTCGGACTTGATGTGCAGGCTTTGAGCAGAGGGCAGGGAGAGATTTGAACCCTGACATAAGTGAGAGCTAGAGCAATTTCTGTAGGAAGGAAAGGAAACGCATAGGGGTTACAGAGTTACAGAGCAAGAAACAAAAGTGATTTTAAAGTGTGTCACACGCAAAACATGCACGAAAGCATGCACACACACACACGTACGTACACTCGTGTTCGTGAAAACAGGGAGGTGTGATATTTGTGTTGGACGTTGCAAGTGGAAGTTGAAAAATAGTGGCGTATGGAAAAAAAATAAATAATATTCTTGTGTTTATGTGTTACATCATGCATTTCACAACAGCACAACACCTCGAATTAGGCTCAGTGCACTCACCCTAGCTGGCCGAGGGCTGAATGCTGCATGTTCTGAAGGTGTTGCTGTTGCCAGCCGCTCATTGAGCCGAGGTGAAGGGAGCTGCCGCTGTTGAAGCCAGACAGGGAGGACAGGTCTGCACTATTCAGGGAATACTCTGCAAACACACAGGGAGAGCAGGATGAAGATTGCAGGTTGGTCAAAAGAAGTTCCAGCCAAAGTGGCGAAGAGAACGGCAGCTCTGATAAAAGCTGCTGTGATGGTACGGCGGTGTGACAATTGCGCCCTCTGCTGGTACACTGTTGTATAACACTTACATTTGAGACTTGGGTTTCAAAAGCAACACATTTACTTGAAAGTCAAATAATAATTTTTACACATGATCTTCTTGAATTGTTGGTATATTTGTGTATAGGTGGACACTATATAAGGCTACATCATCTAATACATTTAATAGAATGTGTGAATGGACAAATGCACATTACATTATAAAGATGACACAGTACATACCGGTACCATAAGAAGTAGAGATGGCAGATGGGTAACCGCCCATGCCTTGTCCTGGAAGAGTGGGAGTTGCTACCGATACCACTGGGGTGGCCAATGACTGAGCAGACTGGGAGTTGTTTATTCTCTGGTTCTGTGACAGAGGAAGGGAGGACACAGAGAGCAAGAGAGAGATGGGAGACGCTTGAGAACATGAAATTAACTCGCAGACAAAACAAACAAAAAAACTGCAATAAACCAAGAAAGTTTTTTTTTTCATCTCTTTTTTTCGCTCAACAGATGCTGAGAGAATGAATGTGATGCCAACTTCAGGGGAAATTAATCACTTGACATGCGGCACGGCTGAACCCTGCCAACCCTATCATTTACCACCATTTCCGAGGGCCCACTGTCGCTATAGTAACACCATCGGTCTCCAAGGCAACGCAGGGTAGCGACGGCAAGGGAGAGACACTTTACTGTAGCACGAGGGGAGGGTTTTGGTTGAAAATAATGGAGGTTTGATGCAAAATGAAAGAGTGCTCTTTTTTTTTTTCGTCTTTCATTTCTACATTGTGAGTAATAAAAGCTGTGAGCTGTACGCGTGCGGTGCGAGACTCCACACGCAGGCAGAAAGATAAAAGGAAGAAAGGGAGGATACACAAGGGCGAAGGCAGAAAAGAGGCCAGGCTGCTCTTACTCTGCCACACCACTGGATGGCACTATGTGCCCTCACAAAAAAATCTCATAAGAAGCCTTCAGCAGAGTCAGCAACAATAAAGGTGAAAGTTACTCCGGAGTCAAGACCGTTTTTCCTCCAGAAACGCTGCGTCTGGATGTAATATCTCTCTGTAGCGATGAATTAAAATGAATGCAAATGAAGACGTCAGATTGAGGCGACTGGAACGCTCGCAGTTCTACAAGAAAACCTTTTAAGGCTGTTCTGATTTCTAAATCTGAGCAGCAGTCTGACTTACCAATAGCAGATCGACATCCTCGGACTGACGGCATTAAGAGGGGAGGGTGATAGATTGAAATTAGTGAGTGCGAGTGAGAAAATAGAAGTGGTAGCTGTGTGGATCTAGGGATGGAGGAGCTCTAGGATGTACTATTGTAACTATAGACACTTTATATAAAACAGAGAGGGATCCTAATTTCTAAGCATCGTACGCATACAGACACAGCAGACGAAACTGACAGAATATCAGACTTGGGCCAAAGAAGAAGCTGAACATGGGAGAAAAACAAACAAAAAAAAGTTCAAGCCTATCAAAAACATAACCTCATCAACCCAAGTCTGATATGGAGAGATGAAAGCAGCAGAGGGGACATGAAAGGAAATCAACAATAGCAACCCCCCCTCCTTTAGATAGGAAGGTATACAGTGGGGATATGGAAAGATTACTCACAATGGAGGGCATGTTGTTCTTGGCGCCAGGAGGGATGAGCACACGTAGGTCAGGTTTGCGGTTGTTCATGCCTAAGTTCATGGGCGGGGGAGACTTAGCCTGCATGTTCTTGTTCATGCCACCCGGAGAGACCAGCAGACCTGGCGAGTTGCGATGGTTCCCGTATCCGTTTCCTGAGAGAGCACAGAAAGTTTGGGGGAGAAGGAAGTTTACTTCTGAATCCATTTTCACCTCATGCTCCTTTTCTGTCTCCACTTCCTGAAGACGTTCTAGTCGCTAACTTGTAAATAGCATTTTATGAAAGTGGTGCACGCTGGGGAGGGCCAAACTAGCGTATTTTTTTTTTTTTTGCCTCGATGATCACTACTGTTTGCTTGGCAGTCGTACAACGAAGGCACCCACTTGAGAAGACCTCACCCTCCACCTCTGTCACTGTCAGTTAAGGCTACATGTGTCCTGCAACAGCCAGTGAATCGTGTAAAAACATCTAATTACGGGTAGCGGGACCACAGAGGGATGGGACCCATCATTTAGCCATCAGAGCTAAACACTTGTGGTTCTTCCAGACAAAGACCCTGCCTTGGGGTTGCCACTAGATCTGCAGTCCCCTAAATACGGAGGGCCAAGTGCAGCACCCATTTCCTCCTCCAAAAACTGGTGGGGTAAAATCCCAGCAACATCATTAAAAAAAAAAAACGGAGAGTGGAGGATTCTTGCGAGCAACATAGTCTTTGTTTCTAACCCAATCCCACAGGCTGTTTTTCCCCTTACTTCTCCTTCCTTCTTCCAAGTGGTAGAACACAGGGCACTGTGTGGACGTTCCCACTTGAAAGACGGGCAGGAATTATACGTTAGACATAAATGAATTTCCTAATCATATACTCCGGGGGGAAAATGAGTCGCAGATGTCTTCCTGGGCAATTTCCCTCGCTGATCTTTGTTTAATTTGAGAGCGAGGTTTTTGTTGTTTGGAAATGAAAAGTCTCAAAAGCTCAATTTGAACAATCTGAAGAGTAAACGACCGCTAGCGGTGAGAGAAAATGAGAAAAACAGTGTGCGCGCCACTGCGGGAGCGTGTGTATGTGTTTGTGCCTCCGCTGGCATGTGTGATGTGCGAGCATGTACGACTTGATGTTAACAACATAGACTTGGTGTCGGTGTACGTTTGGCTGCGTACTATATTTTTGCATGCGCGCGATTCTACATATAAGCGCCTTTTTTACTCCGAGTGCACGTAAGCACAGTTGCTCTGTGACGACCGATTCTGCATGATCCGTGCATATGGATGCACGTGTGTGTTTTGTATTGGACCCTCTCGGTTCCAGTGTCAATCTCACATTAGCGAAGAGGCAGCTGCCTCTTCAGTTTTCCCAGCTCTCTCATTCTCATGGCTGGCCCTTTGTGGGATTGAGTGGGTGCATGTGGAGATAGATGAATGAGACCTCACACACATATAAAAACACACACACACACGCCGCACTTTGGTAAATAACCCAGCAGGAAGTACATCAGTGTTTCTGTACAGATGAATTAAAAAAAGGAGAGAGAGAGAGAGAGACCGAGCTATGGAGAGGCGTTAATACACACTTTGGTCAAGATGACATGGACTTCATCTTGGTGAGAGTTAATCAGACATCTGTGTGTTGCCACCCCGTGGAGATGGCTGCAGTCCAGTCAATTATCTGCTAGACGGCCATGATCACGAGAGGCACAGGCCGGTCCTTAAGCGCCGCACAAGTAAAAATCATTGGCTGATTAAGCTAATGAGGAAGAACTGTGACTCAAATCTCTCTATTCTGCTTTTTAGTGCGTCGCAAATCATATCAGCTGAAGACGTGCAGAGTTCGTGTTCGGCTCTCCTCTTCCGACGCTGCTGTGCACGGTCGAGATGCGGCGTAACCCCGTTTGCAGGAAGTACCGAAACTAAACACAGCCCCCGGCCAGGAGTCTGTTTTGGCTGCTGTATTAAAAATCAAACGTAGAGAACGGCGTCTGATCTGATCTGAGACCCAGAGAAACAGCTAATGGCTATTTATGGGGGCGCAGCGGGGACACCTGAGCTCTATAGGCGCCACGGTTACAACTCGACGCACTTCGTCGTACACGTGTTTGACAAGCCACCTCAAAGTCTTCATTCTCTGTCTCACCCTCTGTCTCTCACACACACACACACACACACACACACACACACACACACACACACACACACACACACACACACACACACACACACACACACACACACACACACACAGACACACACACTCTCTCTCTTACACACACACACACACACACTCAGACACACAGAGGAGAGGTGTGGTTAAACTCATGTCGATTTTTACTGTTACTGAACAAATTTCTGATGTCCTGTTGTGGTCTAACAGGCGCGCTCCATTCTATTCCCCATACACACACACTCTTCCGTTGCGGTTTGGCCAAATGTGCATTCAACCCCGAATTCTCCAACTGAACCAAGGTGTCACACTCGTGCTTACAGCTTGTACAGTTGGTGTGAGGTGCTGCGAAGATTAAGACACACACACACACGTTTTTTATCCACTGAACCCCGACTCGCTGTCAAGTTCCTGTTCGTATGCTCCCTTCAGCTCGTATTCCGGGGTGATTTTGACCAGAGATGTCTCGGAGAGATGTAGCCTGCACGCGACTCATTTGCAGGAATAATTGGTGCATGATCAAGGTTAGAGGTGACAAGTTTCTTGTTAATTCCTCGCAGTGCTTTAGTGAGCACAGTGCTGATGACAGCTACCTAATTGCACAAATGGAGGTGGGAGGGTTTTTTTTACAAGCCGAGGCCTCGGTCAGGAGCTCCCTTCTCTCTGTCTCTCCCTCACTCACGTTGGGTTTCTTTTCCTCGCCTCACGCTCTCTCCCAGCGAGCAAAGAGTTGACAGATTGAAAACATACTGTATATAAATGAGAACGCACAAATGCACGTACAGACTTCCCATAATATTTACCTAGAAGAGACACGATGACTCAGCCTTTCAGTGGCATGCCCTATTTGAACTAGAATTACCTGGGGACCTCGTGTGATTTAGACTTTACCCCCATGTCTGGGTTTCACGTGGCATATTTGCACAGGATAAATATAAAGTCTCCGTTTCAATTACATTTTCGCACCAAATCCTAAGGATTATACCCAGATACGATTGAACGTAGTGTATCTTCATGCCAATGCTGCAATGAAAAGGAACTCTTTAAGTTTGTATTTTCTAGTACTTTATCATGTACGAGGAAACTTGGGAGTTCAAGTAGTTTTAAACCATCACTACTGTGTTGCTAGGCAACTAACAACAAAAACGGACATCGCCGTGCTCCTTTTAAAAAATAGTGAATTTTTGATTTTGTGCAATTTTGAAATTATTTTAAACCGAATACAATAATACGGGAAGTAACTATGACAACTAAATGAACTAAGGTTATGAAATTTTTTGCAAATTTCAGCTTGAAGCGATCGGATCCAGCGGATTATTCCCACTAAAATGGAAACCATGACTCAACGGCACCAAACAGTATATATATATATATATATATATATACATATACTGTAGCTACGTGAGCCTCCTGAGTTTCCACTATAAATGATATCAACGCTCGTATTTCCACTGTTACCTGCATCACTGCTAGTCCACAAACGGAAAAGTATTTTTTGTGAAATGGGAAAATCAATAAAACTGAGACAATTTACTGAGATAACCTTTGTTTGGTAAACTCAGTGGTGGAATTATAACGTTACAGATTGAGGTCATGGCTGATTCTTATGGGGTCATATATCTCTCTTTATAGACAGCAGCACCGTGACATTGAGGCACAAAAGAGGTGTTGTGTTTATGTGCACGTCTGAAACACACACACACACTCACACACACACACGTCACTTAGGCCACACCACTTAAGACACTCACACACGGGCCAGACAGCTACTTGTACAATCAGATTATCAAAACTTACTGTGAGCTGAAGAGGAACATTAAAACGGCCTTTGTGGTGCCACAGTGGCTGGGCCACCTCACACTGAGTCACTTAGAGGAACATCATTAAAATGGCTGACCAAGTTCACAGAACACTTCCATCTGTGTTCCCCCACTGTTTCTCCTTTGCACACATGCTTCCACCATCAGTGGATATTTATCACTGGGGTTTCCCCCCCACTCGCCCCCCCCCCCCCCCCCAAATGAGATTTAAGAGAGCTTTGAATGGAATCTTTTAGCTCCCACATGACTCTCTCTCCACGTCGTGTTTTTCGCTGCTGCTGAGCGACGCACGGCTCTCACAGAGCGCCTCTGTTCCTTCGTCGCGGTGACACAAAGGCTACATTTGAAGCATGTTCTGCAGCACGCCGTCAACGGAACACACGCCACAACAAATGGTCCTGTTGTGTGTGTGTGTGTGTGTGTGTGTGTGTGTGTGTGAGATGAGTGACCAGACAGAGAAACCAGCCATTGACCCTTTGTGATGTAGCCCTTGGGGCCAGACAAGGCTGCCCAGCTGTACCCCTCTGACCCCCCAAATCACCATTTTTACACCCCGCACTGTACGGCGTGGCTGTAAAATTTAACCCTTTAAAACGGAGTCTCTTTGGGTTTGACATGTCCTCGGGGACAAATCCATGGACACACAGAAGCCAACACATAAGACTCCTTTCACGTGTTCCTCGAACATGGGGTTGCTCCGCTCTCCACGGGATCGTTACGACACGGTGAACCGAAACTCAAAACATTCAATTAATTTGGTCGGAGACAAATGATAGCAGTTAGTGTGTAATGACTTTGTGCGTCCTCTGAAGGGAAGGCTCTTTATTTCTACCAAAAATGTTGGTAGAAATAAAGAGATGGCTCATCGTGAAGAGAAAATCCAGGTGTACGTTCAAAAGTCCAGCTTCTCTTCTGAGTATTTAGTGTGATTTTATTTCTGTTTCCCCGCACTTGTTCTCCCGTTTAACAGCCAAACACAGGCAGGATGTGTCACAGCCCCGGCACTGGGCAAACATTCCCAGATGAACTCCACGACCACTAACATCAACACATCATGGACAAAATCTCCACTTGGGTTTGGGTTACTATTAGTCATGCATTTTATGGCCCAGAGTGGGTGAGTGGGTGCCATGTATCTGTGTGTGTGTGTGTGTGTGTGGGTGTATGTGTGTTAGCAGACAACTGTGAGTGAGAGGAGGAGGCCATTCTTACCAGCACTGGTGCCTGCGCCAGTGGTGAGGTCAGCACCCATGAGGCCACCTGAAAGATGAAAGAGAGGAGGAGAGCAAAAGAGAGAAAACCATTAGAGGATAGACGCCCACGTAACATCCACTATGCCTCCTGTCTCTTACCTCGCTGGCCTTTCAGAAGCTATCTCAATTTAATTCTCAACCCACTGAGTGTTTGTGTGTCGGCACATCGTACGTGCACCGATACCGGCAGTAATACCGCTCCATACTGGAGCGCTCTGAGCGACTGGACACTGCAAGTGGATACATTAAAACCGCCGTCCAAGAAAAATGACACATTATTATTTTTAAGCCATGCGAGGTGGAAGAGTGGGAGGGTCCAGAGCGTGTGCGGTTTGGTGCCGAGCGCCAAAACTCATATTTAGTTTGTGCTAGCGCTTCTAGCATCCAGTTGTAATGACAGGGTGAGGGTGTGGGCAGCAGACTTTAGACCAGAGGGACAGAAAAAGGACTCTGGACAACAATAACAAACCAACAGCACTTATTTGCTTATGTCACCAGCAACTCAAAGCTTATACATAGACATCCCGTGTGTAAAAACCTCACGCTAAATAAAGACGCTAATCGAGACTGTGGGCTGGGATTTAACATGACATTACATTTTCAACTGACCTTGAAATAAATCCTGAGCGGGCAAAATGTGAACGTATATATCATTACTTTTAGGTGGAGTATCGCTGTCATAAAACAATACGTAAAAATAGGGTCTACGTGAGGCCCGACCTGTGTTACCTGCACTGGGGGGTCTGTGTGTAACGCCGGGAGACATGCTGTTTCTCTGTAGTCCATGGTGCGCCAGTGGCAACAGGTTGTGGTTGCCTAGGGAACCACCGGGATGGCTGTAGATGAGATTGTTCTGGTTGCTGACGGGGATGGACACGGGCATGTCGTAGTTGGACGGGGGCACGGCCTGCTGAGAGAGACAGAGAGAGAGAGACACAGACAGGAGTTTGATTAGATTAAACGACAGCAGTGAGAAAATATAGAAAAAGGCCTTCAAGAACGGTGAGAGAAAAGGGAGAAAGACATGACAACACAACAAGAAAAAAGACAAGAGACAGCCCAGTTCCAAAGAACAAATGGACAACTAACAATAGACAGCCATGCGTAGATGAATGGTACAGAGAACAACTTCAGAGAACAAAGACTAAAAATACAACACGGTATGGATGGTGGAGGGGAGCACTGAAATTAAAGGGTAAGATCTAGAAAACTCCTCTCAGAGTTTCCAAACTAAGATGATGGGTTGGCAATACGTTCTCACTCAAACCTGATCCAGACTCGGTTACTCTATCTTTCTGTCAAGGCCTCCGATTTTTGTTGTGACATTTGTCATTGTGAAGGCAAAAAGGTTGACTTGAGGAAATATGATGTTGTGGTCACTCATTTATATTCCCTGAAATACATTCATGGTTTATAACATTAAAGATATAAGTAGGATATGGTTTACTGGGAGGAAAGCCAAAGACATCCCACTGTTCATAAAGAGCTAAAACATAATTCAGTCTGTCTTTACCTCACATAAAAAAAAGTAAAAAAAGTCTGCAATATTTCTTAGCTTCAGAACTCGGAACAACTTATTCATCTGTCACGCGGCGCTAATGCAAAGTGTTATTAAAGGCTAGACTCCGATCAGTCAGCGGTATCATCGGGAGCATCAGCAGACGTAGCCCGTCGGGCCCCGAGCGTCTCGTTTGTCATGTTTATTGTGTCACTTGGCAGAAGGGCTTAACCTTGGGAGTGCCCTGGAAGTGGCTGATCCTGCATGTTAGCTTTAGGAAGTAGAAAATAGGGCCTTAAATTACTGCCATGTGTCTCGGAGCCACGGAGGGAGCGCATCAGGGGGGATCATCGGCCTGGCTTACGTGGAAGTGGAATATGTGCCTTGTGCACTGCTTTGTCTTCTTCCCCAGTTTTATCCCTTCTGCTAATGTTCTCTTCGCCGGCCAAATATTAGTTCATTGCGGGCCTCTGAACGTTTCGCTTTCACTGCAAATTTACGCAGGAGTGGGCTCGCCAAAAGCAGTGGAAGCTTCCTTTTACAACCAGCGAGGGGCTGCCTCTGGTTCCGTTTTATTTTTTTGGAGACTTTCCGTAATTTCTTCCATCTCGGATTCCTTGTTGGGAGTTTTAATACCTCGAGACTTCCCTATATGGTGTTTTCTAAGAGTCAAGGGGGGGGGGAGCTGTCTGAAATGTGCACACATTTGCGTGTACACACATCCCTTCGCTGGGTGTAAGGGCCCCGTCTGTGAGCTGTCCTTTAACTGGTGCCATCCTTCCTGTTTTCACTCATCTTCCTCCTCCGTCTCTCCCCGCAGTCCCCTCAACAGTCCCCTGCAATCCAGAGGCCCAGTGCTTGGCAGCCACCCTGACCACACACTGAACTGCCACTTGTTGTGTGCAGAGCAACCCCTCCCTCCACCCCCCCACCCACCCAAACACCACCACCACCGCTGCTGTTCCACCCCCATCCCCACCCAGCTCCGATCCCAAACCCTACCCTACACCGCCACGCCATCCGAGCTCACCAACCCCTGCCTCGCTTCTAACCACATCTCCTCAGCTCCACGCGGCTCAGACACTACTGTTCTTCTCTAAATGATCTACCATGGAATTATCTCTTTCTCTGTAAGGCTGGAGCACTAACCATTCCAACATGGTACTTTCTGAATGAAGGGCAGGCTCGGTTTACATAGAGAGCAAGCCTTTAGTTTGTGGTTTCAGGCAGCCGGCCAGAGATTAGATTCTTTTGTGAAATTAACATGATACAATATAAATCCGGCATCTTAGAAGTTTTGACGTCTATTAAAAAAGATGCAGTTAGGCTACTGAAGACTGTCTTCAATTATTTCAGCAGGGAAGAGAGATTAATGCATTTTATGAGGTACGGAGATACGCTTAAGGGTTTCTGAATGTCTGTTCCATCGACACAATGGCTGTCCTTGTTGTCACGGGTGACTGAGCGCTGTGTTTTGGTGCAGGAAAAGGAAAAGCACATGCAGACCACACCTCCCCAGAGAGCCAGGCAAGGCATTATGGGTAACGGGTTCAAGGAGGGAACCCAGTAAGGTTAAAATTTGTCATGAGAAGAAAGTCTACAATTACGATAGCAAAGATGCCTGCTAGTTATGGTTACAGTTATGTCAAATTAAAGGACCGTTCCCCAACTGTAATCAGGCTAAATCAAAGAACTGTCATTTTTCTTCCCCCCACTGTAAGTATACAATATCATTTCACTCTGGTCTCACTCTCACTTTGTGTATTTAGTCCCATGGCAAACAATGGTGGTTAGCTGGGTTAGCTCAGCAGTTATCGGCCAGTCAGCATTTTGTTAGCCTGCTGAGGATGCGGCGTGGCGTCCACCCAGTACTTACAGGTATCTTATGAGTTTTAATCATGTGATCAAACTCCTCGTTAATCTGTTTGTATTTCTCCTCAGTGCGTGGGGTGAGGATGAGAGCAGACTCGAGCTCCGGGCTTTCGCTGCCTTTGTTCTCCTTCTTGTTTAATGCCTGGCGGGTCGGACGGACGGACGGAGGGGAGACACAGAGACGGGTGGCAGGGACGGACAAAAAACCAGGAGACGAGGACGAAGCGACAGAAAGCATAGGGGGGGGGGGAGAAAAAAAAAGGGAAAGAGAAAGGAAAGAAAGGTGAGAGGAAGGTTAACAAGAGGTACTTACACACAGTCTCTGTCTGCTGATCATCAGATCAATGTCCTCGTTTATTTTCCTGTACTTGTCCTCAGACTCGGGGCTGTGGCCGACCGAGTCGTCTGCGTCGGGGTCCGGACTGTCACAGCCGTTTAGGCCCTTCTTTCTCAATGTCTGCGAACAGAGCAGTTGCACATAGTTGAAGGGTTTATAGGGAACATGACCGAGATGAACAGGCGGGAAGGGACACATGGTGATGACCTGTTGGGAGGTTTCCCTGACAAAAGACCAATTAGAGGGAGTTCTGTAACTACTGTATTGATTTATTTCAATACTACAAAATTGGGACTGTTTCTTAGAAATTGTTGTACAAAAGACAACATTTTGGCAGGCTCCATTCTACGTGGGTTGACACGGGGATACGCTGGCTTCCTTGTGAAAGAAAAAAACACGCAGGTAAACAATCAAGATGGCACAACGGATTTAATGGCCTCCAATAACGAGACATAACAAGTGATCAAGGCCTCCATCCAGTAACAAATCATGGGACCTTGAAACCTCATAATTACACAGGAAAAGGGAAAAGTCATAAAAGTAAAACACATTTCATAACCATAATCGTCAGTCTGTCATGAAATAGAATTAAAATGCAATTGAGGCACCCGGAGTTCGTGGATGTGTGCTATTAAAAGTGGCAGTTTCTGTTTTGGCCACCTGATGGCCACCTGCCCCCATTAGAGTGGCCGAAAAAAAAAAAAAAAAACAGCAGCCGGGCTGGAGGAGCAGGCAACGCCACTCGCTCTCCATTCCCTCGGAGGGGGAGAGAGACACAGACAAAGAGAGGGGGGAGAGAGAGAGAGAGAGCGCAAGCTGCCTCTGTCCTTTTTTAGATATTGTTGACAACCATAACAACAGGGATACGTTTCAGAGGACATTACCGTGTGTGATAGCACGAGGGTATGTTTGTTTGAGCAAGTAGGCGCGTAGCGAGAGGTGCTGCGTTCATTTGCCTCGCCAAGAAGAGACAAAGAGAGCGGAAGAGAAGAAAAAGTACAGTAGCTGACAGTTAGCGATCTCATCAAAGGCAGCCCCCCTCCTCCTCCACCTCCTCCTCCTCCTCCCCCACCCTGCTTTCACTCTCCTCTCCTCTCCCCCCCTCCCTCTCTCCTCCTGGCTTTAATAAAGGGAGATTAGTCTACAGGAGGAATATCACGGGCCTGCTCCTGTCTGTGCAGTCGTCGCTTCACACCGCGCTCTCCTACTTTCATCTGAAGCTCCATATCAGACAGACGTAATTAAATTTACTTTAGCACACCCTGTATTTGATGCTGATCAAGTGTGTGTGCGTGTCTCTCTCTGTATATGTAGTAGTGTGTGTACGTGCCTACTGGTGTGTGTGTGTGTGTGTGTGTGTGTGGGAGGGGAAAGAGGGGAATGAGTGTATGTGTGTGCATGTGTGGGTGTGCGAGAGTGGGTGTTAGCGTCATGAAAAAAAAAAAAAGAAAAAGAAAGAAAGAGAGAAGCGAGCAGGAGCAAGGAGGAAGATAGATGCTAAGATAAGCTAATCTCTGTGAACTTCTTCCTCTCATTTGTTTGTCTCCGTCAGTACTCACTCACGGAGGAAGATGCAGAGCGCTACCTACTCCATCACAACCGGCAGCAGAAGTGACAGCGAGCGATCTGCCTGCTTAGAAAACAAATAACAATCCAGTCATCTCTCATGTCAGCACAACAAAGGGCTGTTTTGAGTGTGGTTTTAGTGAACTTAGAGGGCTCCTTTTGTGTGCGTGATAACTGTTTGATTCCTCCGGCGTCTCGTGGCGAGGCAGCTACTGTAAGCGTGTCAACATTCGCTGGCTCTCCTCTCCTCTTCTCTCTCTCTCCGAATCCTCACTTGGCCCCCAGAGTGGAAATCTGGAAATTCTGAATTTGAAAGGGTCTCTCACATCTTTTGACAGTCTTCAGGAAATCACACCAAACAAATCAGCCAAGGCGGTGCAGGAAGATCTGACTTCTAACGGGCCTACAGTGAATCAGGCACTCTTGCCTCTATCAGAGGTGGATGAGTCAAGAGAACAAAGGGGTTGCAGAGGTTTAGCACGCTGTCTTTTTTGGCAAAGGTGTGAGATGTAAAAAACTTTTGCTATTTCTTTGGTGTAGTTTCGTACTGGCCTCGGCGATGCATCATATCGAGCTGACAAGAGCTGAACCGCTGGCCTTTTTTTTTCTGTTCGCAGGAGAACGCATGCAAGGGAAAGAAAAAGAAAACGACTTTTCTTCCTACTTGCAAAGATTTCCTCCACCTACCGCCGCTAGCACCGAGCACATGAGAGATTCACTTCCATTCTTGGACGGGTGGAGAAGCGGGGCTGGGGTAAAGGTGACACCCATATGGGGACACTGAGCTGGTGGTCTGGCAGCGGGGGGGGGGCTGTGTTGATTGGGTGCAGGGCAGGAGTGTTATATGACTTTGAAGCATGTGGCCCAGGCTTAGCTTTCCACCGGGGCTCAGCACATTGAGGGTGCGGTACAAGGACGGTATGCCACTCATGGCAGTTATGCCCACCTGTTTAAAGACATCGCACCTGTTGCCAAAAGGCTGACACACGACCCGACGACCAATCAGATCCGTCGGAGCGCTCCTATCGCCATAGAAGGGCCTTTGGCTACCCCACCGCCTTCCCTCTCGTCACCCTATATACTTCCTCCCTCTCTAATAGCCCGTTGCTTAATCTGCACCCTGAATTTGTTTGTGTTTCATGGCCCCGCGCCACCGACTGCTGCTCCAAACAAGGCTCAGAATCTCTCATTCAGTGACATCATCACTACATAAGGCGCATCAATGACATACGTTTCAAAATGAGGGAGAGAATAATGATCATTGGAAAAGGAGCTGCTACCCTTATAATGAAAGCCACGGGGGCATGTGTATGAGGAGCTGGCACGGATATAGAGTCTTTGGGGAATATGCTAATAGGATGAGGATTAAGCAAAAAAAAAACACTTTGGTGCAGTTCACTTGTGCCAAAAAATCCTATGCACAAGATATTCACCCAAATGATGGTTCTCAAATTCAAATTATTCAATTTCACAAGTAACTAGGATTTACTGTTTCATAAAGAAATGCTCATTATTTTCTTACGAAATGACTGCTGGCATAAAAGCTAAACTTTTCTTAACGCAATATTTAAGTTCACGTCAATGTTATTGCCCATGATAATTAATATTATTTTATTTTTTTCATTTTTATAAAACAGTGAGATATGAAGCAAGGGGGAAAAGAGAGAGAAATAGCTACAAACTACTATAATGTGAACTACGGGGATGTTACAGAGAGTAAGTACAGTGGATGTGACAAAAGAAGAGGAAGGAGCAAAAAGTATTACAGAGAGGAGAAACTGCATAAAGCTGTGTATGCTTGCTTGGCTCTGTGTCTTTCTCTGTGGCCCCTTTGGAGGCTTGCTCCTAATTAAACTCCTTCTTCATGATGCTCCCTCATGACTCGACTTGTCACAGGGCCTGTGTGAAGCAGGCACAGCATAGACACGGCGTCCTACATATTTAGACACCCGTCTCATCGGTACCCTTCAGCTCTGCACCCTCAGCTGGGCCGGCTGGGCTGGGCTAAGAGGGGCTAGAGGACTAAGTTAGGGGGGTCTGAATCATATTCTATATTGCTCGGTGTTAGTACATCTGTCAAAGGTTTGAGTTCTCTGATGTTTTAATTGCAGGAACAAAAAAAATCCTGCCTCATACTCCTTTCATAGTTTAGGGTGTGGGAAATAACTTCATGTAGCTCTTGAGAAAAAAAAAAAAAACTGTGGAGGGTATTTGGGTGTGAATTCTGGGTGGCCCCAGGGGATCTACGAGGGACAGCTGACGCCTGCCCAGAGCTCCTGCCATACCAGGATCCGTCTGCTCAGCATTCTGCCACCCTGCTCACTCTCTCTATCCCTCTATCCATCGCTCTGCCCCCATCTCTCTGCCTCAGTCTGCTGCCGAGTCTGTCTCCGTCTCCCCATACCTCTGTCCTCTTCCCCTCGTTTCCTCCAGAAGCACAACCTCTCGCCAGAAGCCGGGTCAAAACATTGTTGGCTTGATGGGTACATCTTTATTCTAGATGGACTCGGGCTAGTTGACGGGTTGTGTTTGGAAAGGGCTTCATCGCTGACCATTCCCCTCTGCAGTTATCTTGGCAGTGGCTGAAGGGTGTGACACATTCAATATTGTGTTTATGGCTATTGGCGACAGCCAGGCTACTGAATGTTTCTCAATGTCTTCAACCCCGATGGCTGACAGCATCAGTGAAAATAACACGACACAAAAACGGCCAGTTTATAATAGGCCTTTTATATATTTTCCAATGCTGTATGGTCTTCAGAATACACAAACTATTGTGAGCAAACCCAAGACTTATGAAAGAAGATAGTATAGTAACAGAGCACAAAGAGTTTTCCCCCCAATAAACACAGTAGTTTATGGTTTGCAATATGTTTCAGCAAGTGGTGGGGGAAAAAAAAAAGGTTGCTGACAGATGAGCACAATATGAAAGCATTAATAACTGTGCCACTTATGGTTAATCATGTGTGATGTGCTGTTAAAATATAATAACATTGTACTGGAATAAACAGCTTTGCCTGACAGGGTCTCCGCCTGTTTGGCACAATGTTAAAAAATGGTTGAGAACAGATTGATTCACTGTTTGAGGGAACGACAGTGTGCAAATTATACAGAACTGCCTCCAGAATGTGTGAGAATATGTGTAGGTTGAGTGTGACCACAGGGTGCACCTACGGTATGCACCGCAATCTATTCAGCAACTGGTTTAAGGATCACAATGGAATATAAAAGAGCTCTGGAATAACTTTCAAGCAAATGGCATTTAAATTGAGGAACTAGGGTTTTTAATATACCTTAAAACCTTGGTGACAAAGGTGACAAAAGAGGAAAAGTTTGGAAAACCACAGCACAACATGGGGTCCCCTCGCTTTAACCGATTGGCGATCTCAGTTTGGTCAGAGCAGATTGGTAAAGAGCAACGTGGCGAAGTGTCAGCAGGGGTGAGGAAGCATGGAGAACCCATCTCCGTCCCTTCCCATCACCAAATAACAAGATGGAGGTGGTCACGAAGTGGGCCCGCTGTGGAGTAAGACCCCCCAGCGCCGCTGCACCATAAGCACACTCAAGTGTGGCCTTGCTGGCGACACAGTTTGGGGTAATAGTATGTTTGAGATGTGCTCTCATTCTCCTTATTTCTATTTCTTTTTCTGTCTGTCTGGCTCATTCTTACTTGCTCTCATTTTTTTGTCTCCCCCCCCCCCCTCCCTCACTCTCTCTGTCTCCCTCGCTCACTCTTTCTTTCTCGCTGCTTTTCAGAGTGGAGGGAACATCAGAGGGATCAGGCTGGCTTAGCTTATTGGAAGCAGATGGCAGACCAAAGGCAAGAAGGCCACAGTTTCATGAAGCGTGGTTTGAACATGCCAGGACCATGTCGAGGGGCATGCCCATGGATGATGGCTACATGGTGTGTTTGAGCGTGTGTCTGTGTGTGTGAGTGAGCATTACGGTGGAGGGTGGGGGGGGGGGGTTGATTTTGTAGGTTACCAATCTGAGGAATAGGACCCCCAAATCACAGCCTGTCCCTGCCTGTTTCTTTTCAGTCATCATCTGTGCATCCCTATGCACTGGTTGAGGCGACGTTTGAAAAACTATGCATCAATGACTCGGTGGCTTTGAAGCCCCTTACTCCCGGTGCCCCGCTGCACTATAATCAGGAATCAAAGGCTGGCGCCTGGGATCCATCATCCCTGGCAAAGTGGTCGTGTGTTCAGTAATAACGCCGGCTAACTGTGTAATTACTAACTGTCTGGGGATTACTAGATTGACCAAATATTAAAAAAAAGGAGGAGTGAGAAGTAGAGCAAAAATTGGGGGAGAAAGACACATTTCTCCAAACGGTGGCGCTGCGACGGTGCGTGTGCTCAAATCGCCATCGAGCAGACGAGAGCCCACTCACAGACGGACCGCCGCAGCTAGCCAGTACACAGCACAATACCAGATGGTGCAGTGTTTCCCATATGGAATAGACAAACACTAAGCACATGTCAGAATCCAACACTGTTTGCTACAGCAGCATCCCGGCCTCGGGAACAAAGCGGTCACTCACACTAGTCACTACACTGTATAATTACCCAGATAGACATTATGAGACACAATGCCAGCTCAGTGAAACTGGATAAAGAGGGCACTTATGTCTGCACCCTCAACCTACCCCATCTTCCGTCCTGTCTACGCTCCAGTTGCATAATTTGTCTCTATTGAAAATGAGAGAAATGTGTCTATATGTATCTCTGATTCGACATAAAAATCAATTCGCCGAGGACTAAATTGTGTGTGTGAAAAAAAACCCCCCTCTCATGCTGGCTTTTATATACTGTGACGGCATTTTGAGCAGTTGATTTCAGTTATTCACACATGTTATTATATGACTCCACTGTGACATTATTAATAAAGCCTTCAATTACATACTTTAAGTCATCATCAGATACTAACGGTGTAACAGCCTCGGCAAAATGACTCAGAGTTATCACAGAGCGGCAACGGGTAAGATTTCAAGTCCGCCTTTATTCCCTTCTTTGCCCCCCCGACCAATCGTCACTTATCGTCTTTTGTCTCTCTGTCTCTTATCGTGCGGTGCCACAGCAGGAAAAGGGAGCCTGAGGGAGGCCTTGAGTAACAATGACCAGCCGGTTGACCTCTATACTGTGACCTTGAGTTTCCACACCCTGTCCAAAGCAGCAATCATGGCAGGGGAGGGGCTGTGGCCAGGGGGGGGGGGGGGGGGGGGGGGGAGCTCCAGGCAGGGTAGGGAATGCCATCTATAAAAATAGATCTTCATTATTCTGAATTTTCCACAAATAGTTTAAAAGAACAAGGAATCATTTCATCTTAATGGCTGGCGTGAATTGTTTTGGGCTTTGTAATGGAAAAGCCTTGCCTTTTGGCAGCGCGGCTTCAGAAGTGGCCTGCCTGTTTCACCGCTCCGCACCACAGGGACCACATATTGGCACATTTCAAACAATCTATTTTTAAAACCTTCTTCTTGTTGTTGTGCGAGTACCTCAGACTTCCGCTTCAGCATATTGACCTTAAAAAACACCTCTGACAGAGATCCAAGTGCTACTTAGTTTCTTGTCTGAGGTTCTGCTTTTCTGGGCAGCGGCCGTGTGATGTGGAATAAAACGCCGAGCCTGTAGATCATATGCATTATCTGTCATCTTGCTTTTAGCCACTCTAAAGAAGTGGAAGAGGCATATCGTCTATAAAATAGGAACTCAGTAAACTTGCTCTCTTTATGTCTGAGGCTGGCGCCGCAGACAGATGTGCTCTAGTGCGCTCGCCCGAAAACTTAGAGCAGACAATGTTCAGCTGTGTGAGGAGACTAACTTGTTTGTATGGGGGTCACCGCTCTCAGGGTTTTTTTTTTACTGGTATCAAAGGCTGATTAAAATGCACTTAATGCGATTGACACAGATAATATACCATTGCAGATATATATATTCTCTATTTTCTCTTTCACAGAAAGCTCCTTCAAGTGTTGGGGAGTAAATCAAATAATAGACTTCTTTATCCAAGGGATGAAATCTTTATAGGCATAGCAAGGTCACAGATCAATGGTCTTATGCATGTGGTCGCTCAGGGCAACTCTTCATGGTCGCTCCTCAGAAAGAGAGACGGAGGCTGAATGAACACTCTGATACTTCGCTTACTCACTCCTCTGTTTCAAAAACAACCCCCACCCACCCCTTTTCAAACACAAGGAGGGGGGGAGTGAAAGCGTGAGAGAGAGAGAGAGAGAGAGAGAGAGAGAGAGAGAGAGAGAGAGAGAGAGAGAGAGAGAGATTCCATGCCTATTCTTCTACCCTCTCCCAGCAAGGACCGCCAGCTAGGCAACTATTTTTAGCTCCACCACACGCTATTTTTAGCCCACTACCACTTTTTGAGGCATTTATTAGAAAAAGAGTAGATCAAATATACAAGAGCGTTGGTTGTGGTTGTTTTGGGGGGGCGGCGCTTTATTCAGACCATCTAACGAACCAGTTTTATGTGGAAGTACGAAGGAAATGGAGTGACTAAAAGTGGATACTTCTTTTTTTTTTTTGCTTCCTGCTTATTTTTTTTTTTTGTCTCACCGCCCTTTTCCTATGCATTAGAACAAACGGGTATCTATCTGAGAGCGTCAAGTCCAAACCGAAGAGGACAGATAGAGAAGGGTAAAGGAGGAGGACAAAGGCGGGCCTCTGTTTGTAGAATCCAACAAGATGTTTCACATATATCTGAAGGATGTGGTTTCTCCACCAACCTTAAGGGCTTGTTTGTAACTCTTTGACTTCCAGAGGCAACTTTACAGTTGTTGTAAACGCTTCAAATATTACGTATGAACTGAAGGTGTGTGAAAATACAATTATACAACTTCTCAACCCCACTTCATAGCAGCTTATTATTTATATTTTGAAGATGTGCTGTGGCGTATCCAACGTCAGAGTCTTTGTTTTAACAAACTGTGATACTGTTGGCTTTTCAATGTCAGAAGGTTAATTTACTTAGTCAAAGCAGCTTCAGACCTTAATCCTCGGCTCACTAGGAAAAAACCAAGCCAAGTCGCAGATCCCTCCGTCACTAGTAAACACTGAGGCACTGTGATCTCCGTGACAACCCCGCCCCTCACCTCCACCCCATGTCGCACCACCCGATCCTAAAAACCCTCAAAAAAACGTCTCCACGCTGAATTACCGTGGACAAGCGTAGGACAGGAGATGTGATGCAACTCCCTTATTTCTCTTGGATGGCTGACACATGTCAAAGTCGTACAGGAGAAATTAGAGAGGGCACTCGAGCCAGAGCAATTATACAGTATTTGAGAGCCATGAGAAGAAGTCATTCAGCGGGGCTGATCAACACAGAAAACTCCTTAAGGCTAATGTTCTCCACGCTGTTTAGAAACCAAATAAGCACATAGAATAGCACACATGCTGGAAAATGTTTTCACAAGAGGGAGGCATGAGAACACGAGCACACTGGCACGTCAGAGAGGGAGATCAGATGTCCTGACAAGAATATTATACGAAAGAAGACGGGAACTGACGTTGAAATCCGTCAATTTAGTCTATGTTGTGTTTAGAATGAGTGGAAAATCCTGTTTTACTGCTAATTGAAACATTATGGAAGGCGTTCAGTGAACTGCTTTTCTTTTTTGCCATCTCCCAGACATACCTGCTTGATTTACTTCCTCTTTATGTTTCTTCATTTCCACCCCCACCCCATATTACCTCCCCCCCTCCCTCCCTCCCTCCCTCCCTCCCTCCAGTGGACTGTCACTGGGCTGAAATCACACCTGTGCTTCTCTCACATCTCGGCTCACGGGTGAAACATACGCAGGGTGAAACATGGTGAGGGAGCTTTGCTGAATCTCATTAGCCAAGCGGGTAGTCATTAACAGAATGACCTTTGGAAATAATTACCAGCCTTCCTCCCTCCATCCCTCTTCCCCCTCCCTCCTTCCCTTTCTTGCTCTCATCCATCCCTCTACCCCCCCGCCCCCCTCTCATTCAATACTTCCTCCCAGTCGAGGACAGAGGGAGAGAAAAGGAGAAAAGAAGGGAGAGAAATGAGTCGAGGATGGGTGGCGAGGCAGTTCCCCCCCCCCCCCCCCCCGCTGCTGCCGTTTAAGATTACAGGGTGAGCTGAACTTTCAGATTAGGTTAATCTGCTGGAAATGGGATTGGCCAACAGCATTTCCTCTGGCAGGTAGGCAGGTCAGCTCAGCACCAAGAGGCATGTGCCATTCCATGTGATACTTGAGCCAGTGGCATCGGAACGTGCTGTGCTGGCCGAGGTCATCGCAATGGCGTCGGCTCCGCAGGGGTTGGAGTCGATTGTCACCGTGTACGTACACATGCGGCGCAGTCTCTCTACACGGGCCAAACCCACTTTCATGTGCACACAAATATTAAAGCATTAAAGCTCGAGTACATCCGGGCATTGAGGGGGATACGGCTCCCTCACTAACCCTTTAGTTGTTTCACAAACCTGTGTTCTTTGTTTCAACGGGGGGGAAAACAAACACATTGTGGAACAGGGATTTGGCACAGTCCGCCTGTGTTGCTGGATTTGGGGCGTTCAATCACAGCGAGAACCAGCCAGCGCCGCTTAGGTTTTTGGGCTTGATCTGCCATCATCGGGAGGGGAAAGAAAGGGACTCTTTCATGTGCTATTGCAATTAACAACCCCCGTCCCGGCATAATAAATCACCAATAAGAGCGGAAAGTGATTGTTCTTAAGCAGGAATAAAAAAAAAAAAGAAAAAAAAAAAAGGGAGAGATGGATCTATTCTCTTGTCGTTTCCCCAACACGGCTTCCCATTTCTCCTCTAATGCCGTTCGCATGTCCAGGAAAGCGGCCTGGCAGACAGCGAGTATAGGAAATCTATCTGCGTGTTTGACTGTTTTATCTGGAGCCAGACTCGGAGTGTACTGAAGACCTGCCAGGACGACACATTTGGACCCCGCTCGGACATCCAACGATCGGAGGACCCGCCTCTGTGTTCACTTTCATCAAGCTACAGAGTCGAGATCAGCTTACATGTCTCTTTGAACAATTAGCATTAATTAAGGGGACCCCCCCACCCCCCCACTTGTTTATATAACAGCGTGTAGTACATGTTTTATTACAGTCTCTTGGGAGAGTGTCTGCAGGGTTAGATAACACAGTATGCTGCATGACTTAAATTAAGTATTAATAAAAAACATTTGTTAAGGATTTCTACTGTTTCTACTGATTATTATGGCTTTCTGGGTGTCATGCGTCATGCATGTGACAATACTTTTAGACTATTTTGCTTAGCGATGCTCCTTTTGTTTTAGAACTTGTGCTCCGGAGAGGCTCAGCTTTGGTTTCTTGGTCTCTTGCTTTCACGGATATTTGTGGAAGTGTCACTCCCAGATGAGTCTGTTTTCATGTGAGTCATCAAGACCTTCTTTTCCACTCCTCTCTCTCTCTCTATAAATCTATCTCTCTCTACACTCCTCTCTGACCCCATCCATAGATTCAACCGCGCGCAAAAAAATCTACTTTGAGATTATGTACGTTCAATAAAAAAACGGGATGAAAAGAAGGGAAGAAAAAGGGCGAGGGAGCGATAGAAAAAGCCCTCCAGCCTCTTGTAAACATGCTGTAGCTAGAGAGGCTGTGCAAACGCTCTCAGTGCCACTCGCTCAACAACGCTAATTATCAACCAAAGACATGCTAATTACATAGAGCTTTATTGCTAATGTAGCAGGCCTCTATGCCAGCCGCCCACACTCTGAGCTCCGCTCCCCTACCTCTGCCTCTCCTCCCACTACACCTTCAGGCACAGCAGCAACAGAGGGAGAGAGATGCATGCCGTTTGTGTACTTCTAACGATGAGAGCTTCCTACAAATTTAAAACTAAATATGTCACATATCAGATGCCATATTTAAGGAGTTATTGTTTCTCTGCGGGGGGGGAGCGCAGGTTCTAGATTTCATCTAAACCTCTAAATCAGGCCCCTCCACATGTTCTTGACCTCCTCCTCATCATCCTGCCATCTCAACAGGAAGTCCGCTTCGCTCCTGCCTCCTCCCCCCCACCCCCCCCCCCCCAAACTCAACAACCCGCCCACGTTCTTGCACCTGTGACGTAGCCAAGCAGCGGCACACAAGGCTCGGCGGGAGAGATCCAAGCCCCCCACCCACCCCGCGTTCCTCTCCCTCCCCTCTCCCCACACCCGCCTCCCAACCATGCTAAACGTGCTAGTGTCAGCCCTGTGGCCAATCGCGTTAGCACGCTGCAACTAAGGCTGAAGGCCTCTTCAGATCGATTTCTCCCGCTGCGAGTCGCTCAGAGTCCTCCAGGGATCACAGTGTAGGTAGTGCTCCAGCACTCTCCCCCACTAGGCTCTTTAGCGTCCCCCCCCCCCCGACACGGTTGTTTACACGTTAGCCATCCTCTGCTCTCTAATGGAGACAAAGCTAAAGAGAGAGCTTCAAAGCGGGGAGCTCTCGTCACAGGCACTTGCTGAAACATGTGACAACTCTCTTCACGGGTTCAGCCGGGGCAGGGTAATACACCGACTCTACACTGGCTGAAGGGCTCGGTGCATAAAGGATGTCAGCGCTTACGGGCACACGGGGGATATGAGTGGATGCTAGACGGGTTAATGTAAATGATATAATGCAGAAAGGATTAGATATATTTTTATCCCTTTTGATATCCTTGGATATGACTAATTTTGCAGAAACTGGGGTAATTCATGTGGATTTCTGGTTCGACTCAAACTTTTGGGACACAGCGTCGATGTAAACAGCGTTACTGATTATTTCACGTTTTAGAGTTGCACATAACCATGACAAAAATTATTTCATGTTCAAAAAATAATCGAAGCGTACAAGGTTATGGCCACATTAACAATTAAAAAAAAAGCCTCAATAATATGAATTATAGGGTGGTAATAAGAGCACATACTGCGCTGCAAAAAAAGAATGCGCTGTTATGTTGTCTCTAGTGGATTTATCTGTGCTTCTAAATAGTGTCCATGATAATGCACCCAGTCCATCGTCTTTGTTTTCATCATTAAGGGAAGCCATATGTTGAGTGCTGTAGCCTTTGATGTATGAGCTACATTAACACGCTACATATTTGACTGCACCGAACGGAAATGGTGATGGAACAAAAGCAATAAATACACACGTTTTTTTTAACCTCCGAATATGATACGGCAAGAGGTAATTATATAAAAAGATGGGGAAAATGTAAGGCAAAGTCTTTTTCCAAAGCAGAAAAGGACATTTGATATGAATTCAAAAGGTTTGTAGTCAGGTGCAGAGTGCCATCTGGAATCGCAGGACGGTTCCCGGTGGGCCTGTCCACCCGTGGGCGGGCGACAAGCCCAGCAACACCCATATGAATGAAGAGGAAAACATGTCCATGCTATTTTAATGCTGTGTTTGTCTGGCCAGCCACCTCCATAGGTGTGTGTGTGTGTGTTCTAAGGGTATACATTCATTATATCTCAATCCCCACGTTCCTTTTCGGGTCTTTTTTTCATTCCTGAGCTTACAAAGACACACTGTTTTGCATGAATTGAACAAATTAACATTACGCTGCCATCAGGTGCCTGTTGAATTAAAGAGTGAGCATGCATACGCAACAAGGGAATACATATGGGCAGTTATATGAACACTGAACTGCCAAAATTGTACATGCTGGATTTATTATTATAATTATTTGTTATTCATTAAATAAAATCTAAAGAAAAAAAACATGTTATGTTCCAGGAATGGAAATTGACATCTAGATTTGCATATTTAACACAATATATATGCATAATGTGCTTTACACAATACTGTACTGCATGTGATATTTTCACACAGATGAAATACATTATCGATTCAACATTACCTTGTGGAACAGTTTAATCAGCAAGCACAGTGTGAGTGTAAGAGCATAATCTCTGCATGAATGCATGCGTGTCTGTGTGTGTGGCCCACCGAGTTAGTCAGAGCTACAGTGTGAATGTTGCATAACAGGTTCACGTTGAGAGCTCAAGGATCCTGGAGGGTGCCAGCATCACTTCCTGCTCGATCTTCATGCCCACCGGCTGGCCCGACGGCGCTGTTTAACATCGCCTCGAGCCACGCCGGCGACATGTGTCCGAGGCAAGTCGGATCAACATCCCCATCAATGGTGACAAGACACCAAGGGGCATGAGCTGGTGATTGCCCACCACAGGGGGGGCTGTCTGAAAGGTCCAGATCAATAAAAGGCTACCTCCCGTTTTGTGTTACTTGTACACAGAACACAAGGAGGCAATTTAAATAAACATATTCTTCTTGAAATAAACAAGTGTTAAAACAGCTTTTTTTTTTTTTTAAAGATTGTGATCAAGTCCTTGGGGAAGACCGACAAACTATGGGAGCAATTATTTCTTACACTAAGTTAGGTGTGAAGAGCAAAAGAGAGAAGTAAGGGTTGCTGAATGAGTCACAAATGCTGTAACCATCTGTCCGCTTGTGCTTTTCTGTGTGTTTGCATGGATCGTGCGTGCGCTCATAACATGCGCGCCGTCTGCGTTTCTCTTACCTCCACAATATCGGAGTTGGTCCTGCTCTCGTGGGGCTCGTTGTACTCGGTGTATTTAAGCAGGACCTTGTCCATGTCTGTGCTGGCGTACTGGAACAGCTTGTTGGTGCTGTTGAAGATGATCAGGGCAATCTCACAGTCACACAGCACACTCAGCTCATACGCCTTCTTCATCAGGCCAAACTTTCGCTTTGTAAATGTCACCTAGAAAGGAGATAAGACAAAAAAATACATTTAATATTTATGTTCATGTTGATGTCATCTCGTCATGGTTTAATTTTAGCAACAAACTCCCCCCACTATTCATTGTGCAACAAGGGAATAAATAGAATTCTGACACACAGTTTCCTCCTTAAAATTAGATTTTTTTTTTCAGGGAAACCGAATTAAAGGAAAGTGAAGTCTGCTGATGGTTCAATACCCCTTGACCGTAACAGTCCATCCACTATACCAGGAAAAGAAAAAAAGAAAAAAAAAGAAGCTGGGCTTGCATTTAAGGAACTGAAATTATTCTGTCTCCGACAGATAACGGTAAAGAAGATCAGTTATTGCTTGTACATCAAAGTGCACAGAGGTTCATCATGGAACATTTGTCACCTTAAATCCTCTCCTTTACACGGCCCGAATGTGTTCGCTCTCTCACTTCCACTTTAACACCAAGATAAACAAACATAAAAAACATACCTATATCTATTTTAATCTGAAAAAAAATTAAATTGCTGAGCCATAATATATATTTTCTCACAGTGATATTAACACACATTGTTCAGTTGTTCCCCCCCCCCCCCCCCCCCCAATTAACCGCCTCTCACAGTGAATAACAAGCCATTGATATAAATAACGGATGGGTTCCCTGAGCTGTGCTTGAAGCTATTTGTGAGTGCTCAAACAGTGACAATGCACTCAACTTAAACCACAAAATTGTTTTCTCTAATGGGGTCTTTTCGCTCTCTCTCTCTCTGTGTGTGTGTGTGTGTGTGTGTGTGTGTGTGTGTGTGTGTGAGAGAGAGAGAGAGAGAGAGAGAGAGAGAGTGCGAGAGATTGGCCCAAGACGGGTAACTTTAATAATACAAACATACAAGTGCCCGCATTGTCAAAATAGAACAGCCTCTATTCCTCTATTGTTTGGATCCAAACTAGAGCAGTGAAAGTGAGTTAATTCCAGTGAGCTGCACCTGGTTTCTCTTCCAAGCCATGTGTTCAAGCTCTTTGGTTGTACGGGAAAACGTGCCACTGCCAGATTCCGTGTCTGAGCAACCCGGCTTTTTGTACGAGCTTTCTTTCATTTCCTTCAGCAACTGTGTGTATTATTTACATTGGAGATCTCTATTGACAAAGCTTCTTCTTCTTTTTTTCTTTTTTTTTACAGAGAGGAAATACTGCCAGAGCTGTGCCCAGCTGGTAGCTAATGATCTCAGTTTGTTGATTAACTGCGTGTTTGTCTATTCTCATCTGACACTCAAGTGGGCCAAAAAACACAGAATGAAAACCTCCCAACAGTCAGTTAAAGCTGCTCTTGTTATAAACGCTATAACCGTAGGCTATAAAAACCTTCACACAGAAAAGCCTTTAAAGAAGTGATCTCTGTGTGCGGTGTATCAGGGAAATGTATGATTTACGGCACGAATCTATCATGCCCCCCCCTCCATTTTCTTTACAACTCCCAGGTCTGAAAGAGGAGATAGGCTTGAATGGATATTGATAGATAGTTTTGGATTTCCTGAAACCATATCTCCCAGGATGCACCAGGGAAACAGAATATGAAACTATCCCTCACCCCCCATCCTGTCTTTCTCCCTGTCTCCCTCTCCACTGAAAGAGGGTAAAACCTTGCATGAACTGCCGTATCCTGGTCCAGCTCGCCTCCCTTAATAGTGATGTCATCACATGACGCCAAGGCTGAAACCAGAGACACGGACGGCATTCTAACTCAATGTGTGCAACGTCGGCACAAACACGCATCTGATTCACCGGTGACACCAGCAGAGAAAGCTCCCCTGGGCTCTAAATACCATGCTGACATTTACACAGTCATAGTGAAATGAAACAAAAAAAAAAACAAGCCACATTCTTAACGCCGGGAGATCAAAAGGCATCTTGTGACAATAAGATTAATTGTCACATCCAACCCACCATCCAAAAATGAAACACCCAAAAAGGGGGTCTGCCAGCCTCAAGACTAGAGCTACAGTACCTATACATGAGGGAGGGAGTGAGATGACAGAGACTGGAGGACGTAAGGTCAAAGCAGACTATTCAGGAACAGGACATGTAGAGTGTTGTCTTCCCCTGGTGTTTTGATGCAAGGGGGCACCGGGGGCAAACGCAGGACACAGCTAGCTGCCGGCCCGGCTCCGTTATCACCCACTCACTCAGTCACACACTCTGCTGGGGCCATTAATGTCTCGAAAGGCGGCACGTGGCACACACAGTGGGCCGGGTGTGAGTCCCACAGGTCCAGAGCTGCTAGCCTCCAAAAAAATAAAAAATCCACACGCCGGCTCGGATCGCTCAACGAACCGCTTGCTAACTTGCACGACCGCACGCACATACAAACACAGCAGTGTTTTAGGTTTTACTTGCTACGACACGCTGCCTTCTCACTTCAACATGTCGAGAAGAAAAAGCAGAAACCAATCCCGGTTGTCTTGAGCCGCACGCTTTAAATGAGGAAGTGTGCGTGCGTTACTCACATACACTGACTTTACCAACGCCGCGGGATGAGCGTGATTATGAAAAGGCCTCAACTGACCAAACAATAACACCTACGTAAATATCACACCAAACCCCCACATTTCTATCTGACACGTACAACCTGCCACCTCCGAGTCACATACATTACTAACACTGTGCCAAACATCCGTAAATACACGAGCGTACAGCGCAAAAAAGACTCGTCCTGCTGGATAAACACACTCTGGTGCAAAGCATCATGTGAGATGCTGAACCTTAGCTATGCAGTTTTTTTATGTTTAGTATTCCATTTCACTGCGTGATGCAACCGTGTCGTGACTTCATGGCCTCACATGATGCTGTCATGTGACCCTTCCAGCCCGTCACCATTCAGGCTGGTGTTGTCACCGCCGGCCTTTCCTGTGCGAGCTCAAAACGGCTCACGCAGCAGCTGCAAACTCGTGCGTTGGACCTGCGTTCGAGTCGGTAAAAAACAGATGCCGTGAACGGTGCGGCTGATCTGCAAACATATCTGACAGCGAAAGACCCTGGAGGCCTCTCTCAGCCTCGTCTATGTTCATGAAATAATAAAATAGTATGTTAATTAACTTGTTTTGTAAGCAGCACAGTAAAAGAACACAATTTGCTGTGGAACAGTATAAAATTGTGTAATTATAATTTATCATTGTATCTTATTTTTAATTTACGATACAATTTACATTGGAAAATATATTTTGTTTTTATTGAATGAGGCCTCTGTTCTTGCTGTTAACCCCCCCCCCCCCCAAAATAAATTGTAAAGCGCCCCTCTGTCAGTGTGTGTGTTAGACACACCACTGGGTTGATAACAGAGCATGACGTTACAGCACATTTGTTCCTGTGCATACCGGTAAAAGGGACCATAGTGTGTGAGTGTGAACCCAACTGTGTCTTTTTACAGTAAATTGGTAACCAGCGTGTAAAACCTTCTTTACACGCATATATAAGCACACACACACACACACACACACACACACACACACACACACACACACACACACACAGGGGGAAAAAAATTTGTAGCCCTTTCTGAAATGTGTTGAGGGGAAAAGACTAAGTCATGGCATAACGGGACACTTCATTTGCAAACTGTCATTGTATGCTTCTAGAACTGTGTGTTCTTGTGAAGTGATTACGGCCTAAACATAGCAACTCATTCTTCATGGAAAAGATGCAATACATGTTTAACACTTTGCACTCAAGAGAAAAGTCACCAAAAAAAATGTTTTGGCCGGATCACCTCAAAGTTTTCTTGAGCATAACAGCTTAACCTTTTTAAGATATTACTCAGTTATGGAAAAAAACCCTGTGGCAACATTTTCCTTCGAAATTTGGGGATCTTAAATTCTGTGAGAAGAGACCAAAAACACCCACAGCCTCCTATTATATCTACTAATAGTGCATACAAATACATACTTACAAGTGCTACATAGTATAACTCAATTACTTCGGCTCATAAAGAGCAGCCACTCACACTCCTACTGTAGGCACGGGCCTCGTGAGCGTATACGGTAGACTCGGAGTGACACACAAGCCTTATTCGTTCACCCCTATCCTCCTACACCAACCCCATCCCAGGAGAGACTCAGAGACATGCACACACAAATGCATTCAGACACACACCCCTGTAAACACCTAAACGTGTTATCATCAGCTCTCCCATCACGGCACATCCTCTCTCTTTCCTACATTTTCATTCAACCCATATCATTTTTTTTTCTTCTTCTTTCTACGTACGCACATTTGTTTGTATAATTATAAGTATGCGATCACTGGAAAATGACTAAGAAAAATGAAATAATCAGTTCTGCTCTGCACAATTGACTTGTCACATTTCCTCTGGCGTAAAAGGAAAAAAATGAGAGGAAAACCCAGGATAAGAAGCAGAGGGACGAAAAGAAAAAGCAGGGATGGTGGCTGATTCTCTGCCACATGGGTGAGAGGGGAGAGAGAGAGAGAGATACAGAGAGAGAGAGAGAGAGAGAGGAGGAGGGAGAAGAGAGGGGGCGGACGCACAGGAAGCACATTTGTATGCATTTCCTCTCATAACAGGAAGAGGCCAGTGGCTTCCCCTTCACAATGGCTTCGCTTCTGCTTCCCACCTCCTGCCTGCTTCCCTGGGGGAGGAGGAGGTGGAGGAAGAGGAGGAGTGAGGAGACAGGCACCAAAAACTGCTGGTTAGCAAACCAAACATGGCCGTGCGGCGACACACACACACATGCAAGCGCGCGTACACACACACACACACACACACTGTCAGTCAGCTATGGAGCGGCACCATTTGTCTTGAGACAAACACTTATCCCATTGTCAGGGGCCAAGCAGGAAGACACGAGCTTACGCAAAAGGAATAAGAGGAGCCCGAGACCTGGACCTGAACTCTGCCTCACAGCCAGAGAAGTTGTTAAAAGGGGCATTAAGACAAAAGAGGCTTTGTCCCGCCTTTAATATATGCTATGCTCTTCTGAAAAAGCCCACTTGTCGTCCTTTCTCAGAGTGCCTTCATTATACGGTGGGAACAGGAGGCAGCAGACTCCAAACATTTCTTCTTTCAGTGTCTGAATCAAAAGCGTCCACTTTGAGGAGGTAAAAGCTAACCTGTGGAACTGATTGAGTGGTGTCTTAATTATACCGATTTTAGCTATAGTCTTAAAATACATGACAGTTCAAATTGTTCTTCTTACCAGAACTTGTAATTACATTTCAGGACAGCACTGTAATGGCTGGCTTAAGTTCCTTCTCTGTATGCTCCTGTTTATGCTGAAAACCCGCAACTGGAAAAGGATATGCCCACTGACTTAAAAAAAAAGAAAAAAAAAGTGGATGTTACATCGCAAGGCCCAAGTTAGTGGCCGGAATGACAAAAATAACTTTGTTGTCATTCATTTGAGGTGAATAAACTTTTGTCGTGGCACTAAGGCTGACACCATATACTTAAAGGACATCATGAACCCACATCTAATTGTTTGAGTGATTTCAGCCGCAGGAAGACCCCGTTAACCCCCCGTTTTCACTAAATGAAGTGTCGTATGACAAACAGCTCAGATTTAGCTGCTTGTAGTAAAAAGGGAAGAGAAATGCGGAGGGAAGGGGAGATGTAAATGAGCTGCAGATTACGAGTCACTTTAAGTTATTTTAATGGCCAGTATACAGTCTTAAGCATATATTTATAACCTGATTTTTACTTATATTTATGTAATATCTTATAAAATATCACTATTTTGAAATACATCCTGATTTATACATTTACTTTTAATGAAGACATAAAGTAGTAAAAGACTGGGAGGAAGATAGACAACCATTAGGACTCCAGAGGTGAGTTGAGAGAGCAAAACGGACCACGTGAAGAACATGCGAACGGGAACCAAAACAAGACACAAAGTAAACAACAATGCAGAAGAGAGATGGACGAGAGTCCTTTTCAGGTGAGGTCTCGAAGCGCATCACAAAGAGAGGAGTGCCACTCGCTGTGGTGAAAGATGGAGATGGTAGAAGGTGGGAAACAGGGAATTAGAGGAGGGGTGCAAGGGGTGAGGAGCGACCCTGTGGGCCTCATTATTTTCCTGCTGTTAATTTCACTCGCACATTTTCTCACCCCAGTGCTGTTGATTGGAGAGAAGAATGCTTCGTCGCAGACACACAAAAAAAAAGAAGCTTTTTTTTTTAAGCTGCAGCGCTGCAGTTAACATGGTGAGGGAAGAAAAGCCAGATATGCATGGAGACATAAAAAAAAACAAAAAAAAAACATGCATTTACTTTGTACCAGCTCCTCCTCTTCCAGCTAAGTATGTGTTAGTGTGACTGTTGTTGGTGGGAGCTGGGAGACCCTGTTGTTCTACTTCCTGTCACTGATGACCTGATCCATGTTTAACCTTTGGCCCTGGGTCCCCTCCCCCTTGGAAACCGCATTGTCACAAACACACACACACACACACACACATACACACACACACACAAACAAGTCCTCCTAAATTAAGCCCACTGAGTGTACTGGCTGGAGAGGTAACACTAATTAGAGCCAATTGCAGCAAATTAGTCGATCCCCAAGACCGACTCCAGAGAGATAGACACGTTTTTAGATTTGCACACATGTTTACAAGGATGCGTTTGTCTGAGCTGCAGAACCAGGACACCAAATACACTATCCATGTAAGTGTGTGTACGTCTCAAATCTATGCCACACACACCTGCGCATGCATCTCGCGCTGTAGGTGTGTAGAGCCCATCGGTGCGTGTGTGTGTGTGCTCGCTGGGGCAAGAGAGAGTCTGCTCTCTGTGTGCAGCCCATGAGTTTATGGCACAGGGGGCTCTTTCATGTGCCCGAGGCTGGGAGAGGGTCTGAGTGGTCGGGGGGCTTGGAGCCAGGGCTCACACACTGCTGCCCACTGTCCAGAGCTCCGGGCAGCCAGTCAACGCCAGTGAGGCCTGGCCCTTCTGTCCCTGCTCTGGGGAAGTGTTTCGGGGCCTGGGGGTGGCAGCCCAAAGTGGCCGCCCAGAGAGAGCCAGGCCCTGTGCCCACTATGATACTGCCGCTGCAGGGAGGGCAGAGGTGGGCAGGCGCCGTAGCCTTGTAGGTGGCAAGGTAGCGTTGACAGCCACACAGAGTGGTGCCACTCCAAAGAGGACTGCCGTGAAGTGTGGATGGAGACATGCAAAAATCAAATCAGTCAAATGACTATCTCTATAAACTAAAATCAATATGAATCTGTTTAACATAGAAAACATTTAAAAAATATAAATATAACTATATATATAAAAAGTATGTAGATAATGTGAGGTTGAAAGAAACGCGATACAAATTCCACTGGTGTTTATTTGGCTTGAGCTCTGGGACATTTCCTCAAAAAGGAAGTGAAAATATGCAAAGCCAAAGCTTCCGTTTTTTGTTTTATGTCCCTTTTAAGAAGAGAATTTAAGTTTCTGTGGGTCCGTCTTGTGATGTACGCCGTTACAAAATGCGGTGATGTCATTTATTGAGGCCATAGGTTGAATGACACTGATATGCTCGGCCCACGTGCTGCGTTTCCCACATGACTGGATGACAACATATCTCGAGGAATTTCTATTCCACTCAAACAAAACAACACAAATAAGCAATCTATCATATCAGAGATCAAAACAGCAAAAAAATCCAGTGATATATTGATTTTCCTTTCCCTGAACCCTTTCTCCCTCCTCCCCTCTCCTCTGCTCCCTCCTCCCTTTTCTCTGTAAGTAAAGCCCGGATATCTCAGGCATCGATTCCCCTCAGGTGTCCTTCCTGTCTCCCTCTTTCCCTCCTTATCCGCAGGAGCCGGTGAGCCTGGTGCAAACGGCGGGCCCCAGTCTAAGGTGGGATGAGAGAGAAGGGCTGAGATAACAGTAAGGAGGAAGTGTGGGTGCTGCGGCAACACGATAGCTTTAGTCCTCATCTGAAACTCTGTGACCTCCTCCTCGCCCGTCCCTCTGTCTGCCTGTCTCTTTCAATAACAAATACAAACGTCGCAATACGGAGCACATGGGGGCATGCTGCCACACAACCTATGTTTCTCTCTCTCCTCTTTTTGGGCTGCAGCTAGGACTCCAAAGGCACCCTCTTTTCGAGATGAGCATGCTGCGTATCACAGACAGTAAAGTCATTATTAAAGGGAAAGTTTCTCCTTCATCTCAGGTACACTCACATCCTCACTCCCCCTCACATTACGCCCATTGAGAATAGTCATGACACGGGGTCGCAATCTGTTTCAATTACTCCTCCAGTGCTGCCCGATCGATTCCTCCAGCCTTTTTTTTTTTTGTTATGTCTCTTTAGCCCGGCCGCAAATCACCACGTTTGATAAAGCCCACTGTGAGGAAACCATTGTGGATGTCAGACGATTAAAGAGGCAAAAAAAAAAAAAAGCCATGAAGTGAGTCTGTGTGTGTTCAGACAAGATGTGTGCCTGAGTGCGTGTTTGACCTGTGATCCGGGGGCCACATTAGCAGCGTATGGATCCAATTGGGCTGCCAGGATGCTGACAGAGTGTCAGTGGTCAGTCGTGCCACAGGAAGTGATCAATTGCGGGCCTCGAGGGCAGTGAGAGAGCTCTGTCTCTATCTATTTCCTGCCACAGACGCTAGTTGTCTGCTCGAATCACGGTGTCCACTATTTATTATGGCTCTATCTCTCAAGTAATGCCAGCTGTTGTTCAAAAGAGTGTCCTGCAAGAATTGCATTGTCCAGTTAAGCTGGATTTTTGTTCCCCCTTAAATGACTCGGTACAGTATCACCAGGTTTAAAGAAGTATCTCTTGTCCTAGGCAGAGGAAAGCTACAGCAGTCGTGCTGTTACTAATTTAGCTCAAGAAAAATATTGTTCCAGTGTTTGTCTCCCCGGCTGCCCTTCATCTCCACCCTGTTGGCCCACTCCAGTGTTTCACTGAAGACCATCCCATCTCTGTTTGGCGGTTTGTTTATGTTTTCTCCCACCCTGACTCCGGTGCTGCCACCTTCTTCTCGGTAATATTCCACTGCCAGTGAGCTAAACTGGGTGGCATGGTGTGAGAGGCCGGGTGTGTGTGAAGGGTGCTACAGTTGTGTGTAGGCCGCAGCCCTCAGAGCGGCCAGCGATATGCAGACTGTTTTTTTTAGAATTACAAATGTTCTTATGCAAATCCCTTTTTTGGGAAAAAATTTGCCCGATGGCCTCACACTGGCTTGTTAGATTGTGGGGAAACAAACCTGCCATTATAACCCAATGGAAGGCTTCCACCCAAAGCAATAACTGTACTATCTCCACACACACACCTCTCTGTCGCCCAGTTCACATATTGCCCAGACTCCCAGAAGACCTTCATTGTTGAGGGCTGTGTGGGGCGTAGGGTGTTTCTCCTTGCTCCATCCCCCACCCCCTCCTCTCTCCCCCACCCTCACACTCATCCATCCTCCCATCCCCCAGGGTCTTACCTGTCTGTTGCGTTCATCCATAATCCGCGTGATCTGAATCTTTTTCCTCCCCATCGTCCCCGTCTCTTTCTTTCTCTCCTCTTTCTAAAGAACTTTGCTTGTCTTCTCTCTCCTCTTTCTTCTTCTTCACTCTTCTGCTCTTCCTTTATCTGCCTCTTTTTTTCTCTGCTTTCTATTTGTTCCAATCAACTCAAAGATTCCAGCATCCGTACCTGCAAGAAAGGAATGGGGGAGGGGGGGAGGAGAGGATGAGCATTAAATGAAATGAAATATGGCAAAATACTGAGAGAGAGAGAGAGAGAGAGAAAAATAATAAAAGTGGCATCGTGGCAGCCACAAGGGAGGGTGAAGAAAGACAAAGAATCTGTCAACAATGTTGTGAGAACCGCTGTGTTTTTCACTGTCGATATCATGCAAATCAGTTTTTGCATTTTTTTTTTCCCAGGCACCGACTATGAGAGGAGACAGCGCTGTCAGGATCTCGCTTCGTTCACAGAGAGTTTGACAGTGTTTTGGAAGTGCCGCTAACTTAAACGCTCTAATCACCGACACTGTAACATTACCTCCAGACTGAGAAATACATTTTTGTTTCTTCCCACCAACTGCACTGTATTGACAGTGGGACCGCCAGACACAGCTTTTTATACACTATCTGCAGCTCGTCTCCAAAATGGCAGACATGAGCGGCAGGATGGAATACAGATGTAAAAAAAAAAAAAATCTGGCAAAGCAAAGCCAAAAAAAAAACTGCGAGGAGCAGATAAGTGCCACGAGTGATCTTCTAAAACACGGCAAAAGAACGTTTCTGAGAGACAGAAATCAAACAAAATTCCGAGATGAACTTAATCCAGCTGGAGATATTGCATTTCAATGAGAGCATCTGAGGAGCATCTGAATAAATGCACTTGTGCGTTTCTTCGTGTGCATGGTGGAGAGTGTGTGCACGGCAGAGAGTGTGTGCACGGTGGAGAGTGTGTGTGCACGGTGGAGAGTGTGTGCATCATGGAGAGAGTGTGTGCACGGTGGATAGTGTGTGTGCACGGTGTTCAGAGTGTGTGTGCGCCCGTGTTCCAGGAGCGGAGGCCAGCAGCTGACGAGCTGGACTGCATGTGCGAAGAAGAAAGCTGCGCTCCAAAAAGTTTGCGTGAGTGAGTGACTGTGTGTCCATGTGTGCGTGCATGAGTGCGAGTGTGCACGTGTGTGTGTGTGTTCTTGCCTGAGCTTGGCTAAGCCAGAGCTCCAGTGCATCTCTCCAGAGTGCTAAAGTAGGCCAACCCAATCTATCTCAGGGAGGAGCAGAAGAACTGTTGTTGTGTTTTCTTTTGACAGTAGAGGTGATAACGTCCCTCGTTATGCAAATGAGCATCCCATTATTTAAGCTCAGTGCAATGCAGGGGAGCTGTCAGCGCCGTCACATTAAAAAAAAAAAAAAAAGATTCTCCATCTACCCTGCCTTTTTTTCTCTACTTTCCCCTTCTTCTCTCTTCTCTCCTTTCTGAACCAGATTTCCGGCACCTGGCAGCACAAGCATCAGACATTGATGTGGAAGACGACACCGCTTCACCAAAAGACATGTCAGTCTCAGTCTCTCTCTCCATCACTCTCTCTTCTCTCATACACCCTTGCTCTCTTCCTCGCTTTCTCATATTCTCGCCCCGCACACATACATGCACATTGTAATGCATTTCCTTTCCCTTTCTTTTTTTTTTTTTTGTTGTCTTGCCCTAACCTGAATCCATGTATTTATTGAGTAACATGCATGAGAAAGCACAAGAAAGCTCTAAACCCCTGAGGTGAGCGCAGCACATTGCTATGCACTTGACCTCTTTGTGCTAGAGAGTAGGACATTGATAATGAAAGTGCTTAATAGGGACATCCAGGGATACTGTGTCTCTTAGTGACGGCGAGTACATAACTGTAGATTTTTCCATTGGCAACAGAAAACACGGGCTGTATAACATCTTCTTGGTTGCTTCAAAATGTAGGGTTTCGTTGGATTCGTTGGGGCTGAGACTAGTATGTGATGTGGGCCTTTAGACTCCACATGCATAACAGATTTAGAAAATATATTCATGTTTTGAAGGAATGACATCACATTGGTTATTGTGTGCATTATAAGATTCTCTGCCAAACACTTCCATCACATAAAAATGGGAAAAAAGTGAGACAATACAATTTGAACAATGATTAAAATACATGACAAAAAAGCGTCCTGGGTTGATGGTTTGGAACACGCCCACTTATCGGAGAAATCAGATACAAACTTAAAATGCTTCATTTGGCAGTTAGGAAGAACAGCCGGACTGCACCATCATCATCATAATAACAAGATCTAAAATAACTCGCTGGCAGCTCTGAAGAGGCAATCCAAAACATTTTAGCATTGCTCCGCGCAAACACACCCATCCATAGACAGAAACACAAAGAGCTGCCCTCTGGAAGAAAACAAAGAAGGATGTTGTCAGACAAACTAGGATTACAAGCCAACACTAAGGCGCTTGGCACAAGACAGCCAGACAAGGATATCAATCAAGCCGGCGCACTTCAATCACAGGCTGACAGCATCATCCCCTCCCTGTCTTTGTGCTCAACACTACCCGGCCCGGGCACCGCTCCAAACAAGGAGGCGTTACCTCTGTGATCCCTGCCTCCTGGCCTCCACCTCCTCCTCGTTCCTCCCACAGCCCACTGAGCAGAGCTGAACCTCTCAATGTCAACAACCGCTGGGGCAACACCTTAGGCCTTACGTAACATTCACGCTAAGACTAAGCCCGTGTCCTGAACATTTAATCCCTGCTTTTGGCTCCGAGCGCCGGCCAACGCTCCCCGAGGTGAGGCTCTGCTGCCGCTTAGCCCCGTGTCGGTGCCTCCCCACCTCAGACACCCCCCCTCCCTCACTCTTACCTCTTCTACCTCCTCCCACACAATGAGGCAAGTTCCCCACCGCTCCCCTCTCCCGTCAACACCCCCCCCTACACTTTTCCTCACACCCGCCCCCGTCCCATATGAGTGCCAGGCAGCTTCTGGATAAGTACTGAGTGCCCACCTCCTCATCGGGCTCCCTTCCCTCTCCCTCCCTCGTGGTGGAGAGAGCATCAGTTAACTTAACAGATTACCAATGAATCACTTAATCCAATTTAGCCTCATGACGCCAAGACGGCGAAATGGAGGGAAACGCTGCAAACAAGCGCTGCTTAGTGAGGATGGTCAAGTAGGCACGGGGCGGTAATCCTTCGCAGGAATTTTTCACAGGGGACCGACACTGACACCTGACCTTGAGGGGGCAAATGCGGTGAGGAAGAAAAATGGAGAAGGTAAAGCGAGTCAGGAGAAAGAACTAACGATCTTGTGGACATCAAGCCTCTTTACGAAATCCCAAAGTAAGGCGTAGGGGAAGAGGGATCGCGCTAAGAAAATAACAAATACCCTAAAGAGGGTCTCTGACGGATGGTACGCCTGCATTCACACTGGTCCGGTAACTGGAAGGAGGCCGGAGCGAGCGACTGCTAGGGTCAGAGAGCACGCTGGCACCGCGCAGACAGAAGGACAACGGTTGCTCCTCTGCTCGTTTCATATCCCCGAGTCCAAAACGCTCCGTCGCTTTGGACTTGGAGAGGTGACAGTGAAAGGGAAGGAGAGAGGCGAGAAGGGAAAACAGCTAAAAAACGGAGAGAGGAGAGAGGGAAATGGAGTGAAGCATAAAGGGAGATCTTTTGAACAGGCACCAGGCCTCTCCAGGGGGAGGGGAAGAGCTTTACCCACGACCCTCCCATCTGTTAAGCAGACGGACGGAGAGGGAGGGAGGGAGAGGGAGAGAGGGAGAGAGAGAGAGGGATGAAGGTTGGGGGGAGGATGGGAGCGATGGAGAGGGAGCAGCGATTCAGCACATAGATCTAATGAGCTCTCTCTCTCTCTCTCTCTCCGAGTCTCAGAAGTGGAGCTGAGAGGACGATGAGAACATATACACTCGGTGCACCACGAGGCTTGATTCTAGGTCGCCTCTCTCCCAAGTGTTTAGTCACTAAAAACTAATATACAGCACACTGCGCTTTTTCACATTCTAATAGACGGTCTGTAGGGTGCTTGTTAATGTGGTTTTGTTATTGAGGACAGACACTGAATCATAGGGGGGAGGGGGGGGGCGGGGGGCAACAAAAGTGGGAACTTTACCTTGACTCACGCTCTGGACTAATTCATCACCTTGATCGACGGCTGCAGGAGTTTTTTGTTTGTGAATGAACTAAGAAGAAATGAAAACGAACTCTCGTTCCAAGAACTTTTTGCGTAATTATCTCTCTTCTGATTATTTCTAGAGAAGTGAGCGTTAGAATGAAACTGGCCCTCCCGTAGCTGCCGCGTGCGCAGGGTTTTGCTGATGCCTGTTTTCTGGAATCCTAATTCTACACGTGTTATAGCAAATTGGGGAAGGTGATTTATCATGACAGGATTGGCAATGTTTTTCCAAGAAACCCCACCTCGGCATTACAGCCTCGGCTCATGGTACATCTGCAACACATTTGGTAATAGCATGTGTCCTGAATAAAAATATATATATAAAAATATATATATATATAATGCCAGTATCCTCTATCCTCCTAGGAAATGTGGTTGTGAGGATTTGAAATAACATATTACACTGCAGTAAGTAAACCTTTTAGGAGGTGTATGGTACATTAAATAAACGCTCTCTCTTTTTAAATAAACTCCCATTTCCTTGAAGAGGAGGATGGGGGGAAAAAAGCGCTTTAATATGTTTTTTCCAAATACAATCTGAATGTCGGTACACACTCACGGTGGTTCATTTCTGTCATGTAGGAGGTTCTTTTTTTTTTCCAGGTGTAGATTTTTTTTTTTGAGGTTTCTTCTTTGTGTTTTTTTGATGTAGCTATATATGTGGATGTGTTTGTGAGCACATGGATGTGTGTTGGCGCCTTATTTTGGAAATAGTGATACACAGCACTTTATCTCCTGTCAGGATGGATAGATATGTACCAGCAAGAAATGAGAGGAGGGGAAGGATCAAGCAAAGGAGCGAGTCGATGGCCAGGCAGGATGGGAACAGGAAAAAAAAAAGAAAATGTGTATCAGGTCTCATTGTGCCTCTAATGTCATTACAGGCAGTGACTCCTCTATGTGGCACACTGCACTCCCCATCTGTCAGAGCGAGATAGGCAGGGTGACGAATGGCTATCACTGCTACTTCGCTCAGCCCCCACCGCCACCGCCACCCCCCCACTCTAATGTCTGTGTCTTTTTGGAGAGCTGAGGGAGAAGAGTGACCTAAACCTGGGCGGTAGCCCACGCGTAGGTGGGCCTCTATGGCTCTGAATCTCGGCAGATATTAGGGCTAATTTAACATGTTAGCGGCTAAAGAGATTAGCAACATGTACATCTGGGGATTAGAGCGATAGCGGTGGATCATCTCATAATGTGTTCGTTCCTTTTTTTTTTTTTTTTTTTTTCATTTTTGCCAGCGAGCGTTCTCGCTAAACTTGAATTTGAGAGGCTGCGCGTGTTGGAGGATATGTCTTCACCTGTCTCTCTGTATTAGCTCATGATTTAGCTGGATCATTAGTGAGACAGAGACGGTTTTACATGTATTCTATTTTCAATCTCTACGCGCCTTAGAACTGAGACACCTGTCTATTGATGAGGAGGAAAGTGAGCCAATAGCCTGTGGTTGGCACAAGTTTTATACACTCTGTCAAGCACCCATAAGTGTGACTGACATCACGGAACAAAGTATATTGTTATAAGTAGCAGCTCAGGTGCTCGGAGATGAGCTCTAAATTTCCGGCCAACCAACAGTTCAACCAATTTCTCAACTTAAAACTTCATACTTTAACTTAAAACTTAATTGATTTTCAAACTAATGAGACTCTCCAGGCACTTTCCCCTCTTATCCTTCAATCCAACAGCTCTGCCTCGGGGTCTTGGGAGGAGAGAAAGACAGGAAACACACACACACACACACACACACACACACACACACACACACACACACACACACACACAGACCGCTCAGTGGAAGGATGTGACATCAGCTGGCACAGACAATCAAAAGGTGCTAAAGGTGCTTCCTTCCCGAAATCACAATGTTAAGAGGGCCGAAATTGGGAATCAAAATAACAGCAGAGAAGTGTCAATAAACAGAAGCAATACGCTTTCTGAATATGAAAAAAACGTTGTGCTACTTTGTTCCCTTTTTGCTTTATGATTCAATGTATTTAGAGAATTAAAAATGACATTTTAGTTGAGATAGAAACCTGAAAACAACGAGGCAACAGAACATATTGCAGAAACCCTGACAGGGAAACTGAGTTGAAAAATATGAAGTAAAAAATGCTTTAATATACGTTTATATTACACTTTTGGAGACACTTTACTGTATATATGTGGTGGATACATAACTCTGTCCCTGAGATCTTTCCATTGAACGATTAGAGAAACTTCTCCTGTCTTCAAAATGCATAAGAAATAGAAGCACTAATGAAGAAAGATGTATCTTCAATTATGTATGATGAGCTTTTGATGTAAAATACAACCCAAAATGATACACCATGTCCACACACTGTATGTATCTGAAGTATTTCTTTGATTGTGCATTCAAACGGTCCCACAGCTTGTTTAGCATTTGAGTTTTTTGTACATTTCCTCACTCGTCCTCTGTGGCATTTCCCTACGGGTCCAAAGAAAATCTATTTTATACCAAAAGATTAGTATGAATGTAGAAAAAATGCTGCCTATTTAATTCCTGTTGTAGATGTAAAACACTATTGGCTCATT